>NC_091213.1:12640969-12765969 GCF_040958095.1 Procambarus clarkii
CGCAAAGAAAGGCGAGTTACAGATACATATAAACAAAGGTGACTATCGCCTCGTTGACAACGGCAGTGGTTGCGATTCCCGCAGATCTCATCCTCGACTCGGCTTCCTTTCTAGCAAACTTTGACAGAATTACCTCTGTGAGGCGGGGATGCTTCTGGCTTGTCCCGAACAGTGCCTGCAATAAAGAGCTAAAATGTTATAGGTACATAAAATCCAACTTTCCCCCCCAAAATACATCAATAAAGTTAGGCAAACGTTTTCCAGCTAAATGCTAGTGTGACATAGTGGCCTTGTCCATAAACGCGCGCGGGTTTTTGGCTTCGCATTCATATAGGCTCTTGATCCTGTCCACCCTACCAGACCCTCTTGATCCGTTCACCACTTGTTGAATCACAAGTCCTTAACGATACTTCTCTGCAAAGATTCGTAAAGTCCGCCCAGTTCTAATGGGTCAAGGACTGGAGCGAAGTCGCAGCAAGGGAAAGCGAACACATTCCAAGGTGGTGGTGTACGCGGAAAGGCTGAAATAGGCCTAGGCGCCGCCAGGCTGTGAGACGGTGTCTCATTTGCATACCAGGCATAACACTCTGCTAAACACGAAGATCACTCCGATACGCTCCATGCCCAGGCCCGACAACCCGTCCCACACACCTCCCTCCCACTGACCTCTTTCCCTCCATCTTTCCTGTTTTCCCCTCCTACCCCCAACCTGTCTATCTCTCCAACCAATCTATCTCCCCCTGTCCCGTATTTACCCCTTCCACTCCTTTCCAGCAGGAGTAGAGCAAGACCAGAGGTACCCACAATGTGTGTGTGTACAAAGTTCTCCTTCCAGGTGTTCCCTCTTTTCCCACTCCCTTCCCCCTTTTCTCGCCCCCACTAGGCCAGTCCCCCTCTCCTCTCCCCCTCTTTAACCCTTCCCGGCTCTCTTCCTCTCTCATGTATCCCCCTCCCTCCTTCTCCTCCTCCCTCCCTCCCTCAACTCATTTTTTTATCATTTTTATCCTCACATATTCCCTACGTTCTCACGACATCCAGCGAGGCGCCAGTGTGCTGGAGTACAGAGGCGATTCCACTTAGTTTTAGCCAATCTAGGAGGATGGAAGAGATGGTAGGAGAGAGGTAAAGAAGGAGGAAGGGAGGGAGAGAGGAAGAAGGAAGGGAAGGAAGGAGGAAAGGGTGCAGGGGAATTATTTGGGTAAATTGGGAGGAGAAAGGGAGGGCGAGGGAGAGGGAAGGAAGGGGGAAAAAGGAAGGAAGGGAAATAGGAGGGAGGGAGGGGAGGGAATTAGGTGATATGTGAAGTGGCATAAAAAAGAGAATAGGAGGCAGGAAGGGAGAGAGGGTGAAGGATGTAGGAAGAGTATGAGAGACAGAGGAAATATTAGGCAGGAAAGGAGAGAGGGGTGAGTGTTAGAGAGCAAGAAAGAATATGAGAAAGAAAGGACTGTAGGGAAGAAGTAAGCAAGTAAAGAAAAAAGGGAACTTCTTAAATACTTAAGATGTGGAAGAAACGCGCAGACAAAAAGGGATGGAAAGAAAGACTTAACGAGTGAAAACGAATTAAAACATAATCAAAATGCTTCATAAAACCCTGAAATAAACGGACAAGATTCCCCTCCCCCCCCCCCCACACACATGGGAATTATCACGGTATCTTGGCAACCACAGAAGGACCGCGTCTCTCAGGTTTAAGGGAAAAAAATCACGGCCTGGGAAAAAAAAAATATGAAAAGGGCATTACACCATCGCTAAAAAAAGAAAAGAAGTTCAATTTAACCAGAACCAGAGAGAGAGAGAGAGAGAGGAGGGGGGTGACTCGGTCTCCAGGACGAAAAATTAGGTCTAAATGCCCAAGGGAGAATCCGTCGCCAATCGCCGTGGACTCCCCCGGCGGGGCTGGAAAAAGACAGTAAAGTTCTAATTGTTGACCGCAGCCCATAACTCTGGGTTTATAGCACTCTCTGTCGTCACGTGACCCTGCTACTGAACCCCTGTACACACACACACACACACCCTCTTGTACACTCTATACTATTACCACCTGCACCATCACCACCTGCACCACCACCACCACCTGCACCACCACCTCGTAAGCCACCTGAAGTGGTAATCAAGTGGCTTGCCCTGGAACAAGAAGAAGTTGTGGAAGCCACCTCGGTTAACAACCTTAAAGCCAGATTAGACAAAGATTTTGAGCTTCAGGAGAGAAAATTTATAGCACAGCAGCAGGTACTTAGTTGGCGAGGTATAGAGGGCTATATAATACCCTGCTTTTCTGTCGTCTTTCTTAGGTGAACACTTTGTCTATCACCACCACTTTTTTTCATCGAGTCTATTTCACTTGGTACCTTTAATCCTAGTCCATTCCACTTGCCATGCTATCCTCACTCTCAACAAGTTCTTCCCGCCAACCGCGTAACTTATGTACATTTACTTCTAACTCCATATTTGGCATATCTCATACTGAGAATCATATATGTCGCAATCATGTCTCCTCTATTCCGTCTCTCAAGTATCGTGAGGTCTTGCTCACTCAAGCTTACCTCCTTAACTGTCTGTCTGGGCTCCTCTATGAGCTCTTTAAACTAGGTTTCACGGCTTGGCACCTTACTGGGTCTCACAACGGTATTGTGTGTACAGCTCCTCCTTCTTATACTGCTATTAATACTAATTCTACAAATATTACATCTGCAACTGCTGGTTCTACTACTACTATATTTTGTAGATTTCTGAAAGTTCAACATCTACGTCTAATGCAGACGAGGAGTCTCAATAACGTGGCTGAAAGTCACAATCTCTACGTCGAATCTCCTGTAAAACATTCCATCTGCTCACGACTCTAACACTCTAGTTATTTCTAATGTACCTGTGGCTCCTCTGAATAGTTTCCACGTGTGTCTCCAGGTTCGTGGACCATCCATTCGAAATAATCCGTTCTTGACAAGGAAAGAAGGTCACACAGGATTCGTATATTAACGTATGTGGTTATCTTGAGGTTATCTTGAGATGATTTCGGGGCTTTTTAGTGTCCCCGCGGCCCGGTCCTCGACCAGGCCTCCACCCCCAGGAAGCAGCCCGTGACAGCTGACTAACTCCCAGGTACCTATTTACTGCTAGGTAACAGGGGCATTCAGGGTGAAAGAAACTTTGCCCATTTGTTTCTGCCTCGTGCGGGAATCGAACCCGCGCCACAGAATTACGAGTCCTGCGCGCTATCCACCAGGCTACGAGGCCCCTGGTGCACAGGGTCGTAAATGAGTCGTTATTCAGATTTCTCAGGACGGTTCATATGCTGGCCAATCTACCATATGCGGCTTTTAATACTGTTTTGATGTGTGTGTGTGTGTGTGTGTGTGTGTGTGTGTGTGTGTGTGTGTGTGTGTGTGTGTGTGTGTGTGTACTCACCTATTTGTACTCACCTATTTGTGCTTGCGGGGGTTGAGCTTTGGCTCTTTGGTCCCGCCTCTCAACTGTCAATCAACTGGTGTACAGATTCCTGAGCCTACTGGGCTCTATCATATCTACATTTAAAACTGTGTATGGAGTCAGCCTCCACCACATCACTGTCTAATGCATTCCATCCGTTAACTACTCTGACACTAAAAAAGTTCCTTCTAACGTCTCTGTGGCTCATGTGAGTACTCAGTTTCCACCTGTGTCCCCTTGTTCGCGTCCCACCAGTGTTGAATAGTTTATCCTTGTTTACCCGGTCGATTCCTCTGAGGATTTTGTAGGTGTGTGTGTGTGTGTGTGTGTGTGTGTCTGTTTCTGCCAGTTAGTCAAATACGATCTCACTCTCACCTTAATACGACAATTATCTCGTGACAATCCATGCTGTTGATTACAGCGGAAACACTAATTAACGCAGCAGTAATGATGTGAATGCTAACATTAACACCAATAAAGTAACAGTGGTAACTCAAGTAATCAAACTCGTGGTGATTATAATGATAATGGTACTTACATCAAGATGACTAGCTCGCTTTACCACAGTAGTCTACGTTTTTTAAAATCGATTATGGCCAAGGCTATTTTACGGAACGCAAATATAACTGTGGTAGAGCCTCCTCTAATAGATGTGCCAATAAACATGGCAATAAATGTGCAAACGAGTGTTAATGGCCCGTTTAACGTTGAGTTTAACTGTTGAGTTAATAATTAACGAGCGCGAAAATTAGTTGTGAAGAGTTTAGAACACGGTGAAAATTAGTTATGAAGCTTTGAGAACACGGCGAAAATTAGTTATGAAGCTTTGAGAACACAGCGAAAATTAGTTGGGAAGAATTTAGAACACGGCGAAAATTAGTTGGAAAGAATTTAGAACACGGCAAAAATTAGTTGGAAACAATTTAGAACACGGCGAAAATTAGTTGGGAAGAATTTAGAACACGGCAAAAATTAGTTGGAAACAATTTAGAACACGGCGAAAATTAGTTGGAAAGTATTTAGAACACGGCGAAAATTAGTTGGGAAGAATTTAGAACACGGTGAAAATTAGTTGGTAAGAGACACAACACAGCTTGAAGACATCAGGTTCTGTCTTTATTGAGCGATTTGCTTAGCAAACCATTACAAAAATAAAACATGTCTATAATAAAATTCGATGGCAGTGGAGAATGAAGGACATGTAAATCTGGGAGTGAAAGTAGGAAGTGGCAGGTATTAGAGAGTAGGAAACAGGTATAAGGAAGGAGGAGGTATACGGGGGAGTAGGAAGCAGGTATGAGTAAGAAGCAGGTATGAGGGAAGCTGAGATAGGTATGAGTAGGAAGCATGTATGAGAATGAATCAAGTCTGAGAGATGAGGTGAATATGAAGGAGGACGAGGCAGGTATGAGGCATCAAGAAGCAAGTATGAGTGAGGATGAGGCGGGAGTAAGGGCCGCAACAGCTGCTCCCAGACGCCGACACAACACTTCTATGTTTTTTTATGTTACAGTGTGGGAAGAGGACTCCCCCCCTCCCCTCCCTTCCTCCCTCCTGTTCTCAGTTCCTTTCCTCGCTCCCTCCCTCCCTCCCTCCCTCCCACCTTTCTCTCCTCTCTCCCACCTTCCATTACTTGAACCCTTTCCTGGCGACAACATCTGCCCCCCTACCTGTGCCTGTGGCTGGCCTGTGAGAAAGTAATAATTATAAAAAAATTACTACTACTTCTACCATTACTACCAAGACACTTACTACTTCTTCAGTTACTACTACTACTACTGATAATATTATGTATGCATTATGTATCAATGAGACAATCGGTAGGAGCCGTGAGGAGGATTCGAACCTGTGCTCTGGGTACTCCCAAACAAACGCCTTAGACCACTACACCATGACATGGTCAAAAGAATTGTAATCTGTGATTCATTTGTTTCCTCTAGGATTTCTGAGGCTTTCACTGAAGCCTAATGCTGATTAGGCTTCAGACTGTTACGGCCCTTCCACTGAAACCCTGATAAGGCTTTAGTGGAAGGCTCAAGAACACACACACACACACACACACACACACACACACACACACACACACACACACACATGCACACACACACACACACAAACATGACAATGTCAGACCACGGAGGAAAATGAAACAGGAATTTCCTTAAGTACTTTCGTATATTAAATACATCTTCAGAAGGAAGTTTCATTCCTTCTGAAGATGTATTTAATATACGAAAGTACTTAAGGAAATTCCTGTTTCATTTTCCTCCGTGGTCTGACATTGTCACATTCTTAATCACGTGTTTATTTTCGTGATATACACACACACAAACATATATATATACTCTCATCTACATGCAAGATTTTTTCCATATTCTCTCTCTCTCATCCGTGTTTCCATCTTCCACCTGTGCCTCTACTCTATACACATTGCCTAATTTGCACTTAATGTAACACAGACTTTCATTCCTCAACCACTTGGGCAGGTCGGTACTGCAGCCGTCTTGCATCGTGTGGTATCGGCATTCGATCCCCGATGGTTCGATTCAAGTGGTTGGAGACCGTTCTTTCACCTCATGCACATATCCCAGCGCCCATCATGTCCTAATATCAAATCTAAGTGCTGTATAGCCTTACCGGCTGAGCACTTCCGTTTGAAATAGTTTGTTAAATTTTTTCTCATTTACGACTCTTTAGTTAATGTTCTTAATCATGTCTCGCCAGCTCATCTAGGTCTCCAGCTTCTGCCAGAGTGTCTCAACATTTTTATAGATCGTCTAAGAACATATATATATATTTTTCTCTATGAGAACGTTCTTTTGAAACTACTTTTGTTTTTGAAATAAAAGGTTGTGGTAGGAGATGACAACATGCAAGAACACAAGGGGACTCACTAGGCTCCACAGGGTGATGCATATCTTCTTTTTTGAGACTTAGGGACCTTGTGTGTGTGTGTGTGTGTGTGTGTGTGTGTGTGTGTGTGTGTGTGTGTGTGTGTGTGTGTGTACTGAAGAGAGTTAATTCCACAGATCTCTCACTGTGACACTGGGCCACACAATTACAACAAATAAAATCAATGTGCTTTGTTTAATATAATATTTCAGGTTTGTAGGTCAATCAGTGGAGGTTGAGTCAAAACTGATTTGAATATTACTTAATATATTCCCTGCTGTTTTGGTATGTAATTAGTGTTTTGGTTTATGTCTAAATTAGTTTCACGATTCATTGTAAAAAAAAAATTATCATATGTGTTATTTTGTGCTGTTGTTGCTATTATTGGCAGTTTTACTGTAATTGTTTGAATTATTAATCTAAATCGCATTTATTTTTGGGGTTGTTGTTCTCAAATTAATTGCTGGTTATATATCTTACAATTTTCTTGGTGTTATTATTACTGCCTTTTGTTTTATTAACTTTTATTTTGATGATTGTAATTGGCTTTATTACTAGTAAAAGTGACAACAGTAGTAGCAACTGTAGTGGCAGCAGTACTATTTCTCACTACGAGTGAGTATCATTATATGATTTAATTGAGGTATTAAAATTGGTCACTGAATCACTACACATATTGAGTGGCCTCAATTATTTACAT
Organism: Procambarus clarkii; assembly: GCF_040958095.1. Lineage (NCBI taxonomy): Eukaryota > Metazoa > Arthropoda > Malacostraca > Decapoda > Cambaridae > Procambarus > Procambarus clarkii. Next base: position 12,647,991 of record NC_091213.1, read on the forward strand.
TGCAAACATGCGTAATGACACAGTAAATTATCTTTGGTCTAGTTTCACACCGAATAATTATTGCAAATGCAATGACGAGGTTTGGCCATTTGTCATGTGAAGTTCAGATCCCACTGATCTGTTTCTTTTGATTAGTGATATGTTTACGCCTGTAGTGTGTTGATTCATATTGTGCAGGCTTGATTTATCACACAAGTTTCCTCTCTGTCTCTGTCTCTCTCTCTCTCTCTCTCTCTCTCTCTCTCTCTCTCTCTCTCTCTCTCTCTCTCTCTCTCTCTCTCTCTCTCTCTCTCCTCCCGGCCTTCCTCTCCTCTCTGCCTCCCTTTCATCCTTTTCTCCTTCCCTTCCTTGCCAAACACCCATTCCAGCATCCCATCCTGCAACCTATCCCGTCATTTATCCCTAGTTCACTCCCTCCTTCCCTCCCCACGTCCCCTGTCCCTCCCTCTACATGTTTCTCCTTCCCTCCCTGACCTTCTAAAAAATGCAGAAACTGTATTTCCAAGCGTCAAAACATACCGGATTTAGAATGTAACACAACCGGGCCATTATTAGCTCTTAAACTGTGATCCATGTATTTAAATCCTCCGTCGTTCAGAGTGGCGGAACGCTGGTAAATATTGACTTGGTGATGCAGTGGAGCGTTGCATTAGCGCTCGTTGCATTTTGCTAGTGTAGGTGTGCGTCTGGTCGTCCTATGTTGCTAGTCTAGGTGTTCCTCTGGTCGTCCAATGCTGCTAGTCTGGGTGTTCCTCTGGTCGTACCATGCTGCTAGTCTGGGTGTTCCTCTGGTCGTCCCATGCTGCTAGTCTGGGTGTTCCTCTGGTCGTCCCATGCTGCTAGTCTGGGTGTTCCTCTGGTCGTCCCATGCTGCTAGTCTGGGTGTTCCTCTGGTCGTCCCATGCTGCTAGTCTGGGTGTTCCTCTGGTCGTCCCATGCTGCTAGTCTGGGTGTTCCTCTGGTCGTCCAATGCTGCTAGTCTGGGTGTTCCTCTGGTCGTACCATGCTGCTAGTCTGGGTGTTCCTCTGGTCGTCCCATGCTGCTAGTCTGGGTGTTCCTCTGGTCGTCCCATGCTGCTAGTCTGGGTGTTCCTCTGGTCGTCCCATGCTGCTAGTCTGGGTGTTCCTCTGGTCGTCCCATGCTGCTAGTCTGGGTGTTCCTCTGGTCGTCCCATGCTGCTAGTCTAGGTGTTCCTCTGGTCGTCCCATGCTGCTAGTCTGGGTGTTCCTCTGGTCGTCCCATGCTGCTAGTCTGGGTGTTCCTCTGGTCGTCCCATGCTGCTAGTCTGGGTGTTCCTCTGGTCGTCCCATGCTGCTAGTCTCGGTGTTCCTCTGGTCGTCCCATGCTGCTAGTCTAGGTGTTCCTCTGGTCGTCCCATGCTGCTAGTCTGGGTGTTCCTCTGGTCGTCCCATGCTGCCAACCTCAGTGATGGTGGCATTTATGCGCCGTTGTGGTGAAGCTAAACAAGACAAGAAATGACTCTGTTAAAACTGAGTGATGTATGGGCGGCAGGGTAGGTGTGTGCGAGTGTGTATGTGTGTGTGTGTGTGTGTGTGTGTGTGTGTGTGTGTGTGTGTGTGTGTGTGTGTGTGTGTGTGTGTGTGTGTGTGTGTGTACTCACCTATTTGTACTCACCTATTTGTGCTTGAGGGGGTTGAGCGTTGGCTCTTTGGTCTCGCCTCTCAACCGTCAATCAACTGGTGTACAGATTCCTGAGCCTACCGGGCTCTATCATATCTACATTTGAAACTGTGTATGGAGTCAGCCTCCACCACATCACTGCCTAATTCATTCCATCTGTTAACTACTCTGATATTGAAAATGTTCCTTCTATCGTCCCTGTGGCTCATTTGGGTATGAGTTTCCACCTGTGTCCCCTTGTTCGCGTACCACCCGTGTTAAACAGTTTATCCTTATCTACCCTGTCAAGTAATCTGAGAGTTTTGTAGGTAGTGATAGTGATTATGTCTTCCCTTACTCTTCTGTCTTTCAGCGTAGTGAGGTGCACTTAACACAGCTCGTCTTCGTAACTCATACCTCTTAGTTCTGGGACTAGCCTGGTGGCATACCTCTGAACTTTTTCAAGCTTCGTCTTGTGCTAGACAAGGTACGGACTCCCTGCTGGGACCGCATACTCCAGGATTGGTTTTACATATGTGGTATACAAGGTTCTGAATGATTCCTTACACAGTTTCCTGAAGGCAGTTTTGATGTTATGTGGGCTTCAGGAGACAGGTTTGGTGTGATATAAATTCCTAGATCTTATAATAATAAAACTCCTGCATAATTTTTGCATCATCAGCAAAGAATGAGAGGAACGATTCTGTACCATCTGGGAGATCATTTACATATATCAGCTGTATGTGTGTGTATGTTACTTGACGTGAGAGGCTGCTAATATGTAGTTGCATTGTAGTTTATATATAAGGAACATTGGTAATAGGGGATAATGCACGTATGTAGGGGTGGGATGGTTGTATGAAAGCGAGGAATAGTTGCATGCAGGTGTGGGACGAGAGTACACAGGCATGGGATGGAAATATGTAGGCGTGAGATAGTTGTATGCAGGCGTGTGTTGTTAGTATGTAGGTGTAGATTGAGAGTTATGTTTACATGTATTTCTCAGCTATTACCCCACATACAATACAAAGCCTTTGTGTATGCATCCCATAACACCTGCGCAGTCACATATTGCAGTTGTCGTTTCATGCAACAACACTTGCAATAATACAAGCGTCGGCCCCCAACAGATGCAAAACTCTTCAATATTCACCTGCATCAACTAGAATAAATGTATACTATTCGTCATATTGTTATTCACGTGAAGAAATATTGCAGACAGACAAACACACACACATACGTGTTAAATTATCCAGTCTAACGTTTATTTATTTGCTTACGATGAACAAAATGCAATAAAAATACAACATCAATTCACGCTTTCAACATTATCAAAATGGCTATTTAACATATAATTTCATCAAACAGCTTTTTGATAGACTGGTAGTATTATTAATAATAATAATTAATAATAATAATAATAATAATAATAAAAATTATTATTAATAATAAAATTAATAATGTAAATTTGTTAGTCATTTGTGGTCATTGAGAAAATCATCAGTTGCAACACTGAGGTGACACGAATCAGAGAGAGCAACACACTTTACCCTTGTACCACCACCTCGTGTAAGATAGATTTCCTGTGGATTCAGTGAGATCTCAGGTGATATAACTTACGCCATGTCGTTGCAGAGAAAATTTGGTCGAGAGCCAGCACAACTAGACCATCGATGGTAAGAGTCGAAAGAGTCGACCCGGCAGACACAAATAGTAAATACAATTAGTAAATTACACACCCACACACACCAAGGAATTCCTAGAGCCTTGTACACTTCATTAACAGTTCGTAACACACGTTCACTGGCACTCTAATTTCTGGCTTATATCATTCCTTAACAGCTGTTGACACACAAGATGTCAGTTTTAGCGTAAAACTTTGTAAACAATGAGAGGGAGGACGAGAACCAGGCGACGCAGGTCCCAGGCTGCATTGCGGTCCCTTTCTTTTGTTGGGTGACAATAAGCCGTTTATTTTGACTACTTCAGTGGAGATGGAAAGAGTACTTGTGGCTCTGTCTCTCTGTCTGTCTCCCTCTCTTTTTCTTTTCTCTCTCTCTCTCTCTCTCTCTCTCTCTCTCTCTCTCTCTCTCTCTCTCTCTCTCTCTCTCTCTGTATTTCTCTCCTCTTTTCTCTTTTTCTGACTTACACTAGTGCTCATTATATATGGTACAATGCTCCTCAGGACTCTGCGAGCTACAAGCAATTAACCAACATCATCATATATCTGAAGCTTGACACAAGGAACTCATTTATTTTATGAGTTATTATGTATAATCATTAGAAACAAACCGTATTGCTAAGTCATAAGCATGTTATTTGTTAGTTAAAGATTTAACTAACAAATAACATCAGGTGTGCGTGTGCAGATACGGATTTCATCCACATCTGCTTGTTGACCAAACATGTTTCAAATGAGCGTCAGCTTTGGAATGAATGATCACTGGTGGAGTGATATGTTCTTGGAAATGGAACAGCCAGCTTGTTACAACCCGCCCCGAGACAATGGTAAATATACTATGTATATTGTAAATATACGATGTATATTTACTATTATGTATAATTAGGCCTCCATAGAATCAGGTCAATTGTTTTGTTTTCATTGATTAAGGGGTTCTTTATGGTACAGGATAGAAGTGAACGAAACATGCTTCGAATCACAGCTTCGAACTAAGTCAGATTAATATCTTTACGAAATACTGACTATTACTCTATGGGAGAGTTCCCTAATGGGCGAACAGTGTAATATTCGTAGACATTGTACAGGATCAAACTCGTCATTTCGTCATACACTGATTCGCTAATGAATACTTTGTTGAATTAATACATAACTGAACTAGCGATTCTAACCTAACTTAATTTTTAACTCAACTTAACCTTACGTGACTTTACCAATGCAAATCTAACTCCCAACTTAACCTGCCATAAGCTTATCAGGCTACACTAAGGCTTTCGTGTATTCAAACATGTTAAATGCTCTCTTTGAAAATCTTTGAAATACTCGCGCGCGAGCACACACACACACACACACACACACACACACACACACACACACACACACACACACACACAAACACACACAGACTCATACACACAATTAGGTGAGTACAATTAGGTGACTACACACCACAACACACAGTGGCCTGGTAGCCTGGTGGATAGCGCGCAGGTCTCGTAAATTTGAGGCGCGGGTTCGATTCCCGCACCAGGCAGAAACAAATGGGCTAAGTTTCTTTCACTCTGAATGCCCCTGTTACCTAGCAGTAAATAGGTACCTGGGAGTTAGTCAGCTGTCACGGGCTGCTTCTTCGGGTGTGTGTGTGGCGTGGAGAAAAAAAAAGTAGTTAGTAAACAGTTGATTGACAGTTGAGAGGCGGGGCGAAAGTGCAAAGCTCAACCCCCGCCAACACAACTAGGTGAATACACACACATCACAACACACACACACCATAAAACACACCACACAACACACACACACACACACACACACACACACACACACACACACACACACACACCACAACCCACACAGTGTACCGTTGACTGTCTACTAGCAGCTTCATCTGATACAAAAATTAAAAAATAATGGATTTCATTTGTAGTGATGATATCTTTTTAACGATTTCCGGTTACTTGGCCAGACAACAGCATCAGTAACAACGACAACATTGTCAATAACAAGGATAAACAACGACAAAGTCAAGGAAGATAAAAAAGACAATAACAATGACAACGAGAAAAAACAACGAATATAGAAGGATATCAACAGCAATAACGACAAAAAGATCATCAGGAACGTTAATAACAACATTATATATATATATATATATATATATATATATATATATATATATATATATATATATATATATATATATATATATATATATATATATATATCTTGGTTTTTTCATTCTTATCTCCTCCCTTCTGTCTTTTTCTCTTTTGTCTTCTGTTTCCTTTATTCTTCTCTCCTTTCGTTTGCTCTGTCTTCCTACTCTCTATAATTTTGCCAATCTCTTTATTTTCACTTATGTCTTTTTTATTTTTCGTATCTTGTATTCGCTCTTTTTTCATATATCCTTTTTTCACCTTTCTCTTTTCTTTAATCTCTATCTCTTCCTTTCTGTCTCTGTCTTCCATTTTCCTTCCGTCTCTCTCTCTCTCTCTCTCTCTCTCTCTCTCTCTCTCTCTCTCTCTCTCTCTCTCTCTCTCTCTCTCTCTCTCTCTCTCTCTCTCTTTGGTATTGACAAATACCAAAATCTCTTCTGAAATATCCATTTTAACCATTCAATGCACTGCGTTTGTGAGGTTACAAACCAAAGCGTCGATTCTTCTGTGCTTGAAGGAAAATAAAAGCACCTCAGTATTGACGTTGCGTAAGAGTTGCTCAAGTTCTAACTCCTCTTGGTAGGCAAAGCCACGGCATAATTGATGCCTCAGAGAACCGCTAATATGTCTTAAGAAATAAAACGAAAAAACATACAACTTCTATTGTTTTATTAGCACCAAACAATTAAAATAAACACACAATACACACACCAACAGTAGGCAAATACACTCACAAACAACGCAATTGCATTGTCAACGCTACAATATAATACATTTTCTATATTTTTCCCCCCTCTCTCCAGATTTGGACGTATTGACGATTTGATTTGCTAAAATCTTTTTTTTCAGTGTGTTTTTTAAGAAAGCCTACCTGGAGAACAGTGGGAAAAAATCGTAACTAATCACGGGAGTATTCAGAATAAACTCATTTACCTGGAATGGACGATTGGCCCGGCTGGGAATACAATTTCCTCACATAATTGTCTGCACTCACTGTAGAATCTCCGCTGCTTGTGTGTGTTTAGTAAAAGAATAACACAATTTTTTTTAATACAAATGTGGAAGCCTAGAAATGCTTTCCGGATTGGTTGAGAATTTTTAGCAACTGTTTCTGTTGGTGTTTTTTTGTGTAATTATTTTTTAGTTGTTTTAAGGGGGAGAAGTATTTATTTACGTTATTACCAGTACTAAAAGAGAAAATGAAATAACGATACGTGTGTTTGATGAGAAAATGTAAAACAGAAAGTCAGCGTGAGGGAGAAAGAGAGAGAGGAAGAGAGGGACAAGAAGTGGGAGTAAGAGAAAAATAGAAAAGGGGAAGGGGGAGGAAACGAGATAGGGGAAGGAGGAAGAGAGAGGGGTGGAGGGAAAAGGACGGAGGGAGAGTGGTAGAGAGATGGTAACAGAGAGAGATGCAGAGTGAAAAAGTGTGAGAGAGGTAGAGTATGAGTGAGAGGTAGAGAGAGAGAGAGAGAGAGAGAGAGAGAGAGAGAGAGAGAGAGAGAGAGAGAGATAAGGGGATGATACACTGTACATTGCCATGGTCCTCGTACACCATCTCCTTAATGAGGTGAGTTAATTAATCTCTTTCCTTCGGTGATTACGTCTCTAGGGTAAAGAAACCCAGAAAGTTCAAGATGCACCCAGGCAGGCACTACCCCTCTCTCTGTCTGTCTGTCCCTCTGTCTGTCTGTCTGTCTGTCTCTGTCTCTCTCCGTCGTATATACTCGTCGTGCACAATCCGTTTCATTGCCACAAAAAAAAAGGTCAACTAATACCTGAATTCGCCACGAGACAGCCCCTTCATCACCCCCTCTCTACCCCTCTTCTGGCCTTTCTCTTCCCTTCCTAATCACCATCACTCCTTTTTAACCTCTTCGGATTAACTTTTGACTGAAACGGGGTTTTAATATATGTTTACGAGATTTCAATGTCTGTGCACTTTCCAGTGGACCAGATTTCTAGTACTACTGCCATCCAGTATCATCTAGGTCACCATACACCATCATCCCCGGCACTGCCAACGTCAGGTAACGACGCTGGCATCAGCATCACCTGTGCCTACATTACCATCTCCCTGCCATCACCTCCACGACCATTATAACCCCTTATACCTGCGCTTGAGTCACCCCCTTGAATCGAATTGTTCTATTCTGATGCATCTGGTTACCACAATGCTGAAACTCGTCCTCATAAACAAAGACTAATTGCTAGTTAGATCAGCTACCTAACACTCAGTGTATGAATGAAAATCACTTCACACGTGACTCACAAATGATGACATTCGAACTTTTCTTGAACAGTGTTTTGTTTTTGTTCACTGTTCGAATAACTTCTATGTAAATGCTCCCCCCCCCTCCCACCGCCCCATCCACGGACTTCATATGCAAATAATTACCAAGAGAATCAAAACGCCTAACTAAATCTAACACAGGGCTAACTTTTGCACAGAATTCTATTATATAGCATTATTTTGAATACACTATACGTTTAAAATGAATGCGTGTTTGGGGTCGGCCGCTGGATGGAAGGGCCTATTGTCTGAGGACGGGTTGCAATATTATCACGTGAATACCTCACCTGGAGAGCGTCCTGTCCTAGCGTAGTGATGCTAGTGGAATTAGTGGGAGAGATGCTACCAGATCACTTAAGTGTTTCCTCCGCGATATTTGATCCTAAGTTCATGATTCCAATGTCCCAGCACCCAGATGGGATCACTCTACACCCTAGACGGTAAACGGGAGGTTTTGGGACTACACAGTGTGCATCGATGTTGCCTGAATGCACTGCATTTTTTTACGTAATGAACGACGGCAAATAAATTGTTATGGTTCATGGAAATTAAAAAAAAAAACACGTCAAATCGACGCTCAATGGGTCTAATGATCGGTCCTGGTAGGTAGATAGGTAGGAAGGTAAGTAGGTAGGTAAGTAGGTAGCCTAGGCTCTGACGTTGCAGATTATGCTAAACCAGTGTATTTTTTACGGAGGGGAAATCAGTTGAACGGACTCAGCTAAAGCTACCCCCCCCCCTCTCAGAGGTGTTCAGAAAACCGGTAATTTCAGGGGGGCCTGGAACAGGTTCGTGCCGATAGGCTCAATGTCCCTGAGCCTATGTATCTGATCAACCAGGCTGGGATTTATGCGTCAGGCTGCGAGCAGCCGCGTCCAACAGCCTGATTAACAAGTCCCTGCAGCAACCAAGAGGCCTGGTCGGGGACCGGGCCGCGGGGACGTTAAGCCTTGAAATCATCGCATGGCGTCCCTTAGCGCCTGCAGGGATAATATGTACTAAGTTGCTGACGGAGTTACTCATAAGTTACTCATTAGATAACTATGATAACCAAAGCCTACAGTCGTCAGTGTGAAGATGGGTTAAGCATGTTAGTCTTTTCTCCTCTTTTCTTAATAGTTCTCCTCTTCCTTCTTCGTCTTCTCAACCCTTTCCCTTCCACACTCTGATTATTCTCTCTTCTACTACAATTGTCTCTCCTCCCACTGTTCTGTTTCTTCTTCTTTGCCTTGTACTTCCTTCTTCTCCCCCGTCAACTCCCCCCATTCTCCTCTATTTCCCCCCATCCAGCTCTACTCCTCCCCCCCTTGCCCCTTTTAACCCTTTACTTTTCCTTCCCCTCCACTTTCCCTTCCCCTCAAATTTCCCTTCCTCCTCTGCTTTCCCATCCCCCTCCCTCCTTCTATTTTCCCCTCTTCCCCCTCTCTACTTTCATTCTCCTCTTCCTTCTTCCCTTCTACTTCCATCCTTTCTACCCATTTCTCGCGCTCAACTTCCCAATCCTTCTCTCCACTACCTCCCCCCGCCTCGCTTGTTTAGACAGTGGCTACCCTATATTAATCTAGGTGTCGCCTGAGGACAGTCGCTTCACACTAATTTATCTAACTGGGACCCGACTCGTAATGGCATACTCGCCAGTATTTGGGGGAGGGGGAGAGAATGGATGGGGGTGTGGGGTAGGAGGGGGGGGCCGGGTGTGGGTCTACAGTCGCTGACCGCAGTGCTAACGAGTGCGGAAATGGTCTAACTACGCCATTAAGGCCGACAATGGCGTCTACAAGTGTGATAACCTCGCGTCGCTACTCTCCCGCCCATTACAGGAGGGACAGTTGTTTTGGAAGTCAGCGCCGCCAGCTCGATAACCCGGTGGTTCATTGTGAGGCCACGGCCCGGCTTGGTTACTTTGGGGAGGCTTATGACGTAGCTACGGTGGCGGCTTCTTCACTGGCGGAAGGTTATGACGTAACAACGTTCATAGCTTGTCCACTGGATCGCAACAGTGCGATGCTGAAATAGAAAACTGGTAGGTTTTGCGTCTCTAGTATTGTCAATGAGCCTAGAACCCACTTCCACGAGAATGCTGCTGGGGCATTTGATTAAAGGATCAAGGGCTTCAACTTACCCACCCCCCCAAGGGTCACAGCGTCTCAACGTATCTCAAGGGTCAAGAGCTTTCACTAACCTGAAGGATGAAGGGTTTCAACTTACTCCAAGCGGCAAGGGTCTCAGATGGTATTGGGACAAATATGTACCAATGGCCCAGTTTCCTAGACTTACTGGATTCTTAACTGATATCCACCAGGTTGGGGATACGCTTGGCTATCATCTGTCAACCATTTTTCCTGGGATATGAACTGTTTCTATTTTATGTTGGGCCTAGTTTGGGGGCTGAGGACTGCTAGAGCATCCCACTGATGGAAGATTTCAATGAAGATGGGTCGTATACATTATATAGGATGGGATCCCTGAATCACCAAGGTTTTCTGGTATATATATATATATATATATATATATATATATATATATATATATATATATATATATATATATATATATATATATATATTATATATATGTAAACATGTGTACATATATATTTATACATGTGAATATATATACTTATTCATGTGTACATATATATTTATACATACCTGGAAATATAACTCACACATGATTTTAAGAGATAATCCAAATATGGTGAAACAGTTTTTGCAGAGGTTCAGTGCAGTTGAACTGCATAAAAAAGGCAGAGTCCGATATGCTCTCATAAACCCATAGCATCAGCATCTCCAACAGCATCCTAGGAGCATACCTAGCAGCATCTTCAGCATCAGCACATAGATAATTAAAATGCTCCTCTCCTTCAGATGAAACTGATAAACCCGACTGTCAAAAGAAATTTAATGTAGCAAATGGTCGTAGTGTAAAATGGCCGAGGTATAATTTATATGGTTATTTTATCCTCTCAGAGTGTCTCGTTAGGACCATTACACTTATATGATAAACACTTAATTACAGCTGACGGGAGGAACGAGGCTGGTGGGTGCTCCATAAACTACTCAGGAGAGTTAGTGTGTAATGCGAAAGTAGGTGACGCACATACACACGCGCGCGCGTGCGCGATTCACAGTCCTCGGACCCAGGTTCGATTCCCGGCAAAGACAGAAACAAATGAGCAATGTTTCTTTCATTTGATGCTTCTGTTCACCTTGCACTGAAATAGGTACCTTATTGAACCTACCTTATTGTGCTTGCGAGGGTTGAGGTTCGGCTCAGCCCTGGCTCCTTGGTTCCGCCTCTCAACTGTCAATCAACTGGTGTACAGGTTCCTGAGCCTATTCGGCCCTATCATATCTACATTTCAAACTGTGAATAGCGTCTGCCTCCACCACATTACTGCTTAATGCACTCCACTGTTAACTACTCTGACACTGAAACGATTCTTTCTAATGTCTTTTTGGCTTACTTGGGTACTCAGTTTTCACCTGTGTCTCCTTGTGCATGTACCACCTTACCACCCGTGATTGATAATACATCTTTATCTACACTGTAAATTCCCCTGAAAATTTTGTGTGTGGTAATCATATCTCCCCTAAATCTTCTGTCTTAGATGTGAGGTTCGATTCCAGTAGCTTTTTCTAGTAACTCATACATCTTAGTTCTGGTGCTAGTCTGATGGCTAACCTTTGAAAATTTTCTAGCTTTGTCTTGTGCTTGACTAAATATAGACTTCACGCTAGAGCCGCACACACAAGGATTGAATGATTCCTTACACAAATTTCCAAAGACAGTTCTTAAGATGGTCAACCTAGCATATGCTGCTGAAGATATCATTTTGGTGTGGGCTTCGGGAGACAGATTCGTTGTGATATCAACCCCTAGATCTTTTTCCTATCAGATTCTTGAAGGATTTTATCTCACATTGGTACCGTGTGTCTAGCTTCCTGCTCCCCACACCTAGTGTCATCGTTAATTCGTTTTGTCGGGGACAGGACGCCTGTGGATATATATATACTTTAGACTTGTATTGAGACCACCCTCTGGATCACAATATTTTCTTAAAGCAATTAACAACTTGCATTGGTTAGCTAATAAGTTGGTTAATGAGCAAAAGATTGAGTTATTACTCGAATTAAAGAGTGAGTGAATGAGTGAGCGAATGAGAGGAAATGAATGAATGGGGGAGGGAGTGAGTGAATGAGAAAGTGAGTGAATGAGAGAGAGAGGGGGGGGGGAGGGAGTGAATGAAGGAATTAGTGAATGAGAGAATGAGAGAGTAAATGAGTGAATTATTGAGTGTGTGCATTACTGAACGAGCTGTTGAGTGAATTATTGAGTGAGTTATTTAGTGAATAAGAACTTGAAGTGTTAGGCAAATGTATGACAAATTGAGTTAAAAGAGTGACTTAAGTCAGACCTAAAGTTCCTCCTTCCATACCAACCATAAACCAGAAGAAGTCAAGAAGAGAATGAATCCAAGTTTGGCTTCCACGTAGAGTCCTGTCCGCCCGAGCAATACGATTTATCGCTAGCCATGTGTTCGGCCTTCTTCCCTTCCATCCATCCCCCTCCCTTCCTTCCCTTCCTCTCTACCTTCCCTCCCTCACTACCAATAACAATGATGACGGTGGTATTATTGACCAGTTGACGTGTAGGGAGTTAATCTCCGTTCTGCTCCATGCAGCTGCCCCATTGGTGGGTCTCATGTGGTGGTGGGTGGCTGTGGTGTGGTGGTAGGGGGGCTGTGGTGTGGTGGTAGGGGGGCTGTGGTGTGGGGATGGTGTGGTGGTGGGTGGCTGTGGTGTGGTGGTGGGTGGCTGTGGTGTGGTGGTAGGGGAATGTGGTGTGGGGATGGTGTGGTGGTAGGGGGCTGTGGTGTGGTGGTAGGGGGGGCTGTGGTGTGGGGAGGGTGTGGTGGTAGAGGGGCTGTCGTGTCGGGATGGTGTGGTGGTAGGGGGGGCTGTGGTGTGGGGATGATGTGGTGGTGGGTGGCTGTGGTGTGGGGATGGTGTGGTGGTAGGGGCTGTGGTGTGGGGATGGTGTGATGGTAAGGGGGGCTGTGGTGTGGGGCTGGTGTGGTGGTAGGGGGGGCTGTGGTGTGGGGATGATGTGGTGGTGGGATGGCTGTGGTGTGGTGGTAGGGGGGATTGTGTGGTGGTAGGTGGCTGTGGTAGGGGGGATTGTGTGGTGGTAGGGGGGCTATGGTGTGGGGATTGTGTGGTAATAGGGGGGCTGTGGTGTGGGGATTGTGTGGTAATAGGGGAGCTGTGGTGTGGGGATGGTGTGGTGGTAGGGGCTGTGGTGTGGGGATAGTGTGGTAGATAAGGGTTTTGTGTAGTGATGTGATTCTAGTGTGGCTTCATGGGGGTGCTGGTGTATTTAGAGGCTATAGTGCTGATGTGGTGGTGGTGGTGGTGGTAGTTGTTGTGGTAATATAATGAATATGATCACGATGGTAGTGTACAATGTATACATCATGGGGTATAGTGGTTATGTATTGTTCATCTGAAAAGTGTCATTATATGGTGATGGATTATATGATCTATAGTGTAGTTATTGTGGTGGAATAGTTATGAGGTGTATAGTTTGGTTGCAGCTTTAGTCGTGTCAGCGGTTCTGAAGGTAACTGTGGTGAATGGTTGACTCTTTATTAGCTTATAGATTATTCTTAGTTACCTTATGCTTTCTTAGTTAGCTTATACCACTTTAAATTAGACGTTTGTCACATCACGAAGACATTTTGGGTATTACGCTGATGGCTGTGCTCCTCAAGGTGAGGAAGAGGAGGAGGAGAAGGAGGAGGATCAGGATCAGGAGGAAGAGGAGGAGATGAGGTGAGTGATAATAAGCAATGAAGGAAGAGAAATAAACGTAGACCAAAATGGCGATAATAGCAGTCACTACCATCACTATCACTATTGTCGTCACTATCATCGACACCATCACCACTCTCATCATCATTACTAAAACCATCCCCATCACCATCACCATTGTTGACTTCTTAGTCAGCATCGTACAGTGACCATACATTATAAAATGGTGAGGGCAATATATATATATATATATATATATATATATATATATATATATATATATATATATATATATATATATATATATATATATACAACTTTAGAACACTTTCCCACCAGGAGACTCGAACCCTAGCCAGCACAGAAGCCTTCCAGCAACTGGCATAACAGGTACGCCTTAACCCTCTCCACCACCTGCTCAGACCCTTAAAAGAGATGGTAATTTCGGAGTATTTAAATACAACAAAGATCACCACCTCCCAAGAGCACTAGAGCAAGTGAGGGGTCATTTAGACGTTAATTTCATCAAGTGGGAAAGTGTTCTAAAGTTGTATACTTGACTTTCGTGTTTAGGAGAGTTGTGCCTTATATATATATATATATATATATATATATATATATATATATATATATATATATATATATATATATATATATATATATATATATATATATATATATATATATATTACTGTAATTGGTAAATTGGTAGTTATTGCCCCGTGCAGCTGTTGCCACCTTGTAGAGTGTCGTTACTGTGAATTATCAACCTTCTGTGTTGTTCGACCATTCAGTGTTTTATGTTTTATCAATACGACGGAGGGAAACTGGTCATAGTAACACACTTCGGAGCTTTGAGGTTTCAAAGAGGAATGGGAAGGGGAACGGAAGGGGGAGAGAAGGGAAGGGGCGAGGGAGAGGGGGCGAGGAAAAGGACATGGGAAGGGGGGTTGGGGTGTTGTGGTAGACTTTTAGCAGCAATTAACCGTATTTCAACCACATTATGTATACATCTATTTATACCTGTATGTAATTTTATGCTGATTGTAGCGTCGTAAATAAATTATTATTTTGAAGTTTGACGGACATTTTGATAGCGATATAGACTCTTGATGACGTCACACGAACAGCTGTTCAATGTAAACATTGCGGCTGAGGGGAGGGGGGGGGGGAGTAAGGCACGGAAGGGTTGAAACCAGTAGGTCTAAGTCCTAAGAAAAGTTTGTACCCTACTTACGTCATTGCTACCTAGCCTAACCCCTGTTGTTCTATCCTAACCTAACAGGACCGAACCTAGCCTAACCTAACCTACCCTAACCTAACCTAACCTAACTTAACCCAACCTAACCCCAACTTAACCTAACCTACCGATAATATGAGATACAGTATTGTGTCACACATACACACTGTAACTAGTTCCTTAATGATGTAACTAGTTACCCAATACTGTAACTAGTTAAGTCCCCCAATATTGGGGCTCTGTTCATGAGCCCATAATGTGGCAGCTGTAACCCTTCCTGTAACCACCTCTCACTCTCCCATGAAACTTGCCTCTGTTGCTGTATTGTTGAGAATATTAATCTGAATGTAATCGATTGATTAATTGATGAAGATGAAGCCACCACATGAGGTGGCACGGGCATGAGTAGCCCCGTAGGTAGAAGATGTTTGGAGTGAATGTGATCTTTGGTCGTGTAACATCTTTAAGTATCTCTGGGCTGTGTGTAATCGAAATTTGTAACAAAAATAAATACATCATACAAAGAATACAGTCACGGAATAAATTGACGAAAATATTCCCGTCACTGCTGACTACAGTGATGGTCTGACGGACTTTGTTTATGAAATTTGACATTTACATTTTTTTTTGTTTTGGTGTTTTTAAAATACAGGACATATGAAAAATCATTTAAGGGTAATGCGATCATTTGTCATGATTATACATAGTTACATAATACAAACTACATTACATATTTCATATATATTTTGTAATTTTTATTAATAGGTAGTTATTACCTATAATTGCAAACTGTTATATAATATTGACTGCATAAGCATCACTTAATGTAACAATTTTCAGATACATTAATATAATATATTTTATGCTCAATTGCCAAACGATGCTTTAAAAGCTTGGTAAATCAAGCGATTAATAAAAAAAAGCTTATTTTGAAAAATATAAATATTGCCTTTACATGTCTTTCCTATCTTCCTGTTCTCTCATTTCCTCTTCTCATTCCTCCTTATATCAGTATGTTATTTCCTCCCTCTTTCCTCATTTCCAGATTAGTACTAGTTCTCATGATTTGTTTTCCTTACCCTTGTGTTAAATATTACCTCTTACCTATTACTTCGGCTTTCGTCACCTTCTTCCCTTCCTCTTCTCCTTCCTTTTATCCATTCCTTTCTACTCCCCCCCCCTTTCTCTAACAACTAGTCACCCCCCCCTCTTCCTTCCCCAACCCCCTCTACTACGGCTCATCGCCCGGGAAGAAGTAGCTCATGGGGACAATTACTGTGATTGGGCACATGACGTCAACTACCTCACTCTCTCTCTCTCTCTCTCTCTCTCTCTCTCTCTCTCTCTCTCTCTCTCTCTCTCTCTCTCTGGTGGGAGGGGTGCTGGAAGGCGATAGGATTGGAGAAGGAGTTGAGTAAAAGACAGAAGGAGGAATAGTGGAGGGTGAGATGGAGGGAGAGAGTAGTTAAGGATGGAGAGAAGATAAGAAGGGGAAGGGAGAAGAGTAGGGGAAAGGAAGAGAGGAGAGGAGCAGAGAGGAAGGAAGGAAGGCAATGGACAAAGAAGATAAGAGAGTGGGGGGGGGGGGGAGGGAACAGTAGTGATAATCACAGTGAGATCTTATAGCTGTCACTACTGTTTCAGGGGATGGTGATCCCGTCTACGTGTCACAAATCCCCTCTCATGGTTGAGATCCTGTCTAAAGTTTCGCATCAGCACCGTCTCATTTCGGGGATCCTGTCAAAAGTCTAGTATATGTTCCGTATCATGATCCTGTCGAAAATGTCGCATCTGGTATAAGGATCCTCCAAGTCCTACCTCCAGCATCAGCACCACTGTTACCCAACACTCCACGGTCGCACTGATGAGGCTCGACCTATTTAGACAACCCTGATTTACCGGGCAATTAGGTTGTCCCGCCCCTCTCTCTCTCTCTCCTCCTCTCCCCCTCAGATGTCTCTCTGGACTCTCCTTGTCCTCACTTGAAGTAAGCGGTAGGAGATGTTCCTGTCCTCTTCTCTCTCTCTCTCTCTCTCTCTCTCTCTCTCTCTCTCTCTCTCTCTCTCTCTCTCTCTCTCTCTCTCTTTATAACAGAGGAAGGTAGGTACCGGAGCAGATGACATCTCACTTCTGTTAGCATGCTGAAAGCTTTCTTTCCCTTCCCATAACTCATGGTAAGCCTTACATCTTCCTCTGTTTCTCTGTCTGTGAGATTGTTGACATTGATGATATAATTAATTACCAGATTCCTCACACTCTTAATCAATCAGCAATATTTAATAATGTTTGAAACGATTCGGATACTTTTAATATACGTTATTCAGAATTTTAACATTATTGCACACTTTATTTAATATTAAATACATTTAATATGATTAAATATTATATTTAACGCTATAGTTTATTAATTTAACGTGATTATATACATTTTTTAGCATTAAAACCCAATTTAAGAATAAATACATCATTTAAACATTGTTTTGTTTTCACTTGATTAAATACTTTATCATGATTCAGCATTTATTTAACATAACACATATCATATAACATATCATATAACATTTAACACATTATTTAACGTGGACGAAATTTAATGTTTTGTCCTTTATTATCATACAACTCCAGGTACCTATTATCTGTATGCTAGGCGAATAGAGTAATAAATCCTAGTTCTTTGTCCGCATCTCCCAGTTCTTGGTATGTTTTCAAATCCCAGCTTTTGTCTGATCTTATATCCCATCTCTGTTCACGTATCCCTACTTATTCTGTTTTTATTGATTTTCCCCTATAATGGGTTCCCCTTTATATAGTTCTCTTATTGATGCGTTCTGGGTTAACAATAGTTACAGTTTCATCGTATGGTTCTTCTCTATATGGTTCCCGTCCCCAGGAAGCATATAGAGGAAGGGGAGGCTCATATACAACACCATTTTAGGGTTCTAGGGGTACCCCTTGGGCACCGAAAGACTTAAACAATGATGGATATCGTGCTGTGTGAAGAAATTTTACCTGTTCTTCATCGAAACAACTGAGTGATATCTCAGTGTAACATGAGAGCGAGATGTACAAACGTGCGGGGAACAAGTTTCTACTTACGCAGATGCTCAAAGAAATTGCGTAGACTGCGCACCTCGTGACGTCACATAAAGGCGGTGTCATCTGATTGCGCTGACGCCTCGTTCTGATTGACTGATCGGGGGCTTTCAGGTGCATCGCGCGTGCCCTGATTAGCTAACAAGCTGGCTATTGTGTTTTTTTTTATATTGAGGTGTTGCTGAGACCTTTTGAATCTATATTTATTGTGTTGGTGCTATTTTTTCTGGTGTTTTGTAGTTTTTGTTGATGAGTTTCTGTCAGCAGCATGCTGGTAGTAGTGGTGTTAATACTAGTAGTAGTGGTAGAAAAAAAACAGAAGTAGTACTAGTAATAGTATTAGGATAAAAAACCACACGTGTATTTGTGAAATTTATGTAAAGAAATTGCATCAAGTCTTTCGCACTCTTCTGAGTGCTTTGTCAAGGTCTGAGTGTGTGGTGAGGACCAGACTTACATCACAACGTCTAATGAAATGTCAGATTACGCGTTGAGATGTAAGTCTGGTCCCAACCACACACTCAGACCTTGACAAAGCACTCAGGAAAGTGCGAAAGACTCGGTGTAAATTCTTTACATAAATTTCCCAAATACACAAGTGCATTTAGGAAGTGTTTGGGAAGAATATAGTGTGTATTGAGCTAAGCTCAACCCCCGCAAACACAACTAGGTGAATACAAGTGTGGGTTTTTATCCTATGTTATTATGTTTGTGAGAAGACATTACCTATAGTAATAATATTAGTAGTAGCCCATTATAATGAGTTTACACATTCATAAATACACACACACACACACACACACACACACACACACACACACACACACACACACACACACACACACACACACACACACACACCCAGCATCTCCAGGCGTGTCGGGTTCCTTAGCCATGGTCACCACCGAAAAGGCAGCCAATGGCCCCTGACAAACTGCCCTTCGCGTGCTGGCCACTGTCCGTTTGTGTTGACTGACACGGCGCAAACAAATCCAAACTGACCGCTTCCCGCTGATACTTATATTGTGAGGGGACGATAATCAGGGGTGTGTGTGTGTGTGTTTGTGTGGGTGTGTGTTTGTGGCTATGTTTGTGTGGGTGTCTTGTGACAATGGACTGGTAATAATAGGGATTTTTCCGGATTCAGACGATAGAGCTGTTGACCTGGCTGGTGGCGCAGTGTTCCAAGTCGCTGTTGCAAATCGCCTCGCGTCATCAGATTAGGTCCTGCGATGCTAATGTTATCGGCGAGAAGGAGAAGATGGAGGAGCAGCGGAGGTAATAATACCCTGAAAAGGAGAGGACACAAGGTCGAAATATTGTGAAAGATGCGGTGAGCGGTCAGCGGCGGGGGATGTCATCAATAGAACGGGTCACTAGTTGTCCTCTATTGAACCCCCCTCTTCCTCCTACCTCCCCCGCTACCACTTTTCCCCCACTATCCCCCCTCCTTCTTTTGTACTCCTTGTGTCCCTCTTCCGTTCCCCCACGCCTTCCCCCTCACTCCCCGTCCCTCCTCTTCCCTACGGGGTCACAGGGGGCGTGACAGGTCACCGCCGCCGACGGCCCTCACACACACCTCCGCCAGGAAGGTCCCTATACAAAAAGAAACTTGCTAACGCCTTCAGGTTTCATATCGCTACACGATGTTGGTTTTTCTCGTTATTTCTTTGGTAGGAAAGCCGGAGCTTTGTAAGCTCCTTGCGAAGCAGTTGGTGTCCTCTTAGGGTGTCCACTTAAGGGTGTTCTCTCAGGGTGTCCACTTTAGGGTGTTCTCTTAGGGTGTCCACTTTGGGGTGTTCTCTTAGGGTGTCCACTTTGGGGTGTTCTCTTAGGGTGTCCACTTTGGGGTGTTCTCTTAGGGTGTCTACTTTGGGTGTTCTATTATAAACATCCTGTGAAGAACATCCTATGGATTTTCGTCATGGGAGTCCTATATGGATGTTCTTCATGGGTGTCCTATATTGATGTTCTTCATGGGTGTCCACTGTCGATGTTCGATTGTTTCTGTTGCCATATATTTAGAATAAATTTTGATTAATTCACAAATTATTTCACTTGCACTAATTGCAGTCTCAAAATAGCGAGATAAATAGCAGCATAACTAGGTACATAGCGCTAGTTGTAACCCTATAGTTGTAGTTGTGGCTAGTTATAGTGATAGCAGTGGAAGTACAGTTGATAATGCTATCAATACAACTAGTACTACTACGATAGTAAGTCATGTTTCAATTATATCTGGTATGTGATGTTGTTTCATTGCGTGTGTGTGTGGGTGGGTGAACTCACATAGTTGTATTCGTCTGGTTGTGCTAGCAGGTTGAGCTTCAGCTCTTTGGTCCCGCCTGTCAACCGTCAATCATTTGGTATACAGGTTCCTGAGCCAGTTGGGATCTGTCATCTTGACATCTGAAACTGTGTTTGGAATCTGCCCCACTACATCACTGCCTAGTGCATTCCATTTGGTAACTACTCTGACTCTGACAAAATTTTCCTTCTAATGTCACTGTGGTTCTTTTGGGTACTACGTTTCCACCTGTGTCCCTTTGGTCGTGTTCTACCCATGCTAAGTAGTTTGTCTACTAACTTTTCAATTCATCTGAGAATTTTATAGGTGGTGATCATATCTCCGCTAACTCTTTTGTGTTCTATGGACGTGAGGTTTAATTCTAGTATAGCCTTTCCTCGTAACTTATACTCTCTTATAACTTATAACTCTCAGCTCTGGGACTAGTGTCTGACGGCATACCACTGAATTCTCACAAACTTTGTCTTGTGCTTAACTAGGTATGGACTCCAGGCTGGAGTTGTAAATTCCAGGTTTGGTCTAACACATGTGGTATACAACATTCTGAATTATTATATATGTATGTGTGTGGGTGGTGTGGGTGTATGTGTACTCACCTAGTTGTGCTTGTCGCGATTGAGATTTGGCTCTTTGGTTCCTCCGCTGAACTGTCAATCAACTGGAGATTGTGTATCAATCAAATGTGTGTGTGTGTGTGTGTGTGTGTGTGTGTGTGTGTGTGTGTGTGTGTGTGTGTGTGTGTGTGTGTGTGTGTGTGTGCAAGAAAATTCTACATTTCCCATAACATGCAAAATGAAAAATATATGTGTTCCACGTATTTTATCTCTCTAGAGTTGAATGAGTCCAGAAGTTGCTTTAAGTCATTAAGAAACGAAGACATAAAAATTCGAAGAATATTTCGGACCATTTGTATCACAGAACTTTCAGAAAGCTCTGGATATCATTCAGGATACCAGAAAAGGAGGAAGGGAGGGAATTATTAGGGAAATCACCAAGCCATTACGACTATACAGCACTTGTATGAGGTCAGAATAAAAATTTGGGATGGGACTGGCGAAAAGGAATAGTGCCCAACTACTTGCTCGATTGGGATTGAACGCCGACCTACATGAAGCGAGACCGTCGCTCTACCGTCCAGCCCAAGTGGTCGGACTGCCAGAACAGGAGCAAAAAATCTATAAGACGGAGGATATCAAAGGTTTCAGCTGCATTCGAGGATTTTATCGCTGGACAAATGACACAAAGGAACATTGGCAAAGCATTATTTCCGGTCATCATTGGAAATCAGGACCTTCTAAGGGGACATGAGCGACTGTTGCCGGAACAATGCTGTCCTTACTCGTGGGTTTCTGTTTGGAAAAACGGTGGTTGTGTGTTTTTGTTGCGGTGTTTTGTTTGTATATCGCTGCGTGTCTCTATTTTCACCATTTATGTGCCTGCTTTTGTTTTTGTTTAATCAGTACATTCTGCACTCTCATTCTCTTGTAGTATCTGCGCACTAGAACACTCGTGTCTCTGTCTCCCTGTTGGTCTGTCTGTCTCACTCCCCCTATACAAAATATCCCCTCGCACCTCTCCCCTCGCGCCCCTACTCATCCCCTCACACCTCCTGTTTCAGTGGTGTACACACACACTGTGTACAACCTCTGTGTATGACCAGTTGCACGCTGTATTTTGATACTGGTCTCACAAAGGGCTCTCTCTCTAGTACTGGAAACTGTCTCTCTCTCTGTCTCTCTCTCTCTCTCTCTCTCTCTCTCTCTCTCTCTCTCTCTCTCTCTCTCTCTCTCTCTCTCTCTCTCTCTCTCTCTCTCTTACTCTGTTTTCCAGTCTCACTGCTTCCCCCTTCACTCTTAATTACTTCTACTATAGCCACAGTCACCATCATAGCCACCATCAGCTCCACCCTAATCAACACCACAATCACCACGGACACTACCTCATCACCAACTACAAGACATCACCATCAACACCAACGGCAACACCGTCACCGCTACTTGTATCATCACCACACACACCATCCTCACTAACACCACAACCACCACCAGTACCTTCATGCTCACCAGCAACACGAGCTCAGTCACCATCACCGCTACAACTATCTTCACCAGCATTGTCCGAATAACCACCACCACAACTGGCACCACCTATTTGCACCACCAACACCACCCCCCCCACCATCACCACCACCAAAACTACCACTACGATTTCTCTTCAAGTACTAACAATACCACAACCCTAAACCACCACCTCTACTACAACAACAACAACCAACACCAACATTGCCACTACCACCACCCCCCTACTACCACAAACACTACCACAACTACAGCGACAACCGCTTGCCGGTCCGCCCTTCCTATAGCTGCATCCAGGAACAAATGGTGATGTTTTGCCTACCCTGGAACAGGAAACACACACCACAACGACACCCAAGGGATATGTTACATATGCTGGGGTGCCAAGCTAGTGCCTTCCGAGTGCCCCGTGTGTGTGTGTGTGTGTGTGTGTGTGTGTGTGTGTGTGTGTGTGTGTGTGTGTGTGTGTGTGTGTGTGTGTGTGTGACACATTTAGCACCAACAAAAATAGTATTGTTACATATATATTTTAACCTATTGCGTTATCTCTGTGACTTCTCTACACATGGATATGATATCACACTATCGCTAGTGGTGTTATTGTTGCAGCTATTGCTATTTGTTTTTGTTGCTAAGTGTAGTTGCTGCTTTTGTTAACATGTGTGCATTAAGACGAAGGAGATTGGTGGGAGTGAAGGATAAAAATGAGAGAGAGAGAGAGAGAAACTGGTTTCGACGGTACCAGAACAGGAGACGCAGGAGAGCGGCGCAAGGGGAGGAGGAGGACAGAGAACTCTGTGGAGACTCCTATATAACTGATGAAGGAGGAGCTTCTCTTATGGATCATGGCCAACAGGCAGATGAAGGAAAGAAAGAAGGAACGAAGGAACGAAGGAAAGAAGGACGGGAATACCGCCAAGGGAAAGAAGAGAACCTTTTCATGCCAACAGAGGTTAAACCAACAACGACCCCTCGACACTGGAAAGCTAGAGAGGATGGAAGAGGGGAAATTGTGAGAGTTAAGATGGGTGGATGGAGGCCGGAAGGCAAGGGAAAGATGGGAAATGGAGTAGGTGAATAGGAGAGTGGAAGACAAAAGGGAGAGACAGTGGATAGAGGAAAGATGGAAAAGGTGAAATGGATTGGGTGGAAGGGTGGGTAGAGTGACAAGAACGAATGGAAGACGACAATGAATACAGAGCTGATAGAAGAGGAAAAATAGAAAAGGGAGGAAAAATGGAAAAGGGAGATGGGAAAAGAAGACGTGAATCGTTGGACGCGAACCATCACCCGACCACTTTGGGTAAACCCAAGGGAAGACTGGTAAGTAAAGAGCTATAAGAGAAAGGGCCGCATAGGGAAGTCATTCTCTTCCTTCCTCCTTAGGGAAAAGAAAAGGGAAAAGGCCGGAGAGGGGTAACGACTCACGTAACAGAAAGAGGGGAGACCTGAATAAGAAAAAGAGTAAAGAAGCACTTCTCTAGTGTACAATAGAAAATTAAAGAAGTCGAATGAGAATGTTGAAGTCAACTTCATAAATACTTGTACAATAAGTACAAGAGATTCAGAAACCATTAAAACAGGCGACTCAAGACTGAACCAAACCATTCAGGCACATGCTGGCGATTAGATATAGTTGGGACAATCTTAATTCATACCTGTGGTACTATGTAATGATGTATATTTCGGGAACAAAATGCAAGGATACATTTGGATGGGTCTTGGACTTAAAGCCTGTCATCCTCTGGAGGGTTATTAAGGCCTATCAACCTCTGAAGGGTTATTAAGGCCTATCAACATCTGAGGGGTTATTACGTGTTATCAACATCTGAGGGGTTATTACGTGTTATCATCCTCTAGATGGTTATAAGCCTTATCAACCTCTGGAGAGCTATTAAGTGCTATAACATTTCGAGGGTTATGGAGCCCTATAAACCTCTGGTGGGTTATTAAGGCCTATCAACCTCACGACGTTTGTTAAGACCTATACACCTCTGTAGGATTGTTATGACATATCAACCCATGGAGGGTTATAGAGGCTTATCAGCCTCTGAAGGCTTATAAAGGCCTATATAGAAGGTTACTAAGGGCCCCACAAGTGGTTAGTGATCAAGCAGCAAGAATATACATAAGGTGTATGTATAATCCAGGCCTAAAGTAATTCTTCCGTATATGTATACCGAGAATTGGAATACACTTCTCGGTGTATATATTTATGTAGCGTACACTCGGAATAAGTTGCATACATAAATGAATAACTGAACATTTGTAAGAATAATTTAATTAGCGTTATAAATGCTTATATGAAAATTAACAGGAATATAGAACAATAGACCCAGGACCAGGAGCTATGGGAAGGACCAGAATTACACACAAGATAATGCTAACAAGAACACGAACGCGTACACACACACACACCCACACACACACATACATTCGTACACACATACACACACATTAATTTTCAACTGTCCATTTACTGTACACCAGTAGATTGATGATTGAGAGGCGGGACCAAAGAGCCAAAGCTCAACCCCCGCAAGCACAACTAGGTGAGTTCACAGGGTAGACAAGGATAGGATTATTTAACACGGGAGGTACACGCACAAGGGGACACAGGTGAAAGCTGAGTACCCAAATGAGCCACAGAGACATTAGAAAGAACTTTGTCAGTGTCAGAGTAGTTAACAAATGGAATGCATTATGAAGTGATGTGGTGGAGGCAGACTCCATACACAGTCTCAAATGTAGATATGATAGAGCTCGAGAAGCTCAGGAATCTGTACACCATTTGACTGACGGTTGAGAGGCGGGACCAAAGAACCAAAAGCTCCACCCCCGCAAGCACAACTAGGTGAGTACAACTAGGCGAGTATAATCACACCCACACTCACCCTAATTATGTCCACAGGTAAGAGACAGTATACCTGTAGGGAGCAAAGCTGGTGTATACACTGATAGCATCAGATCCCTTTACTGGGTGATCCCAGCCTCCTTACTCTTCCAGGAGATGGAGAGAACGAAGAATTAGAGGTAGAGGAGGTGAAGAGAGTAGGGGACCCTTCATCCTCTTCTCTCTCTCTCTCTCTCTCTCTCTCTCTCTCTCTCTCTCTCTCTCTCTCTCTCTCTCTGTCTCTCTCTGTCTCTCTCTGTCTCTCTCTGTCTCTCTCTCTCTCTTTCCCTCCTCATTAATGAGTACTTGTTAGGTTATCGAGGTATTTTGAAAACTCCTTTATTATCTCCGGTTCATCACTTCTAGTGTTAATTAGCACGTGTTATGAATTATCTGATACCGATTGGGGTCTCCAAAGGCCCAAGGAATGCCTCATCTCCAGGTCTATGAGGTCTTAAGATGGGTGGGGACGCCACGAAATAGTAACGGGATCTACAGAGGCCCAAATAATACTTCACTGTAGGGTTATGAGTCAGTCTAAAAGCTAGGTCTGGCAGGTCACATAGGAGAAATAAAGTAGAATTGATCACGTTGAAATTTGTGCACTCTCTGGGTTGCATTGTATGAGAGTACTGAAGTTCACCATCGTTTAGATGGTTGGTGCTACAATGATTCTTGTAGTACGAAGTTCTCTGGTTTCGGTAGAAACGGTGAAACGAGAGTCTAAAGACGCACAGGGGCAGTGTGGGGCTAAAGACTCCAAGAGGTTCTATAGGCTCCTAAGGGCTTCCCCGGGCTACCAGTTTCTGCTAAGAATTAGGCTGGGCTCACCAAGAACCTCACCAAGGATAGCTTTCATGGGCTCCCAGGGACTGTCAGCGGGCTCTCAGAGACTCAATAAGACTAGAGACTTTCTAGAGCTCTCAGGAGACTCTGTGTGTGTGTCAGTAGTTAGAGACTCCCAAGAGCTCCCAGGGAGGTTACAAGGGGGCTACCAAGGGCTCCGTGAAGCTAGAGACTATACACAGAAGTCTTATAGAGGATGAGAGTAGCTATAAAAATTCTCAAGAGCTCCTTGTAGCTACCCTGGGCTACCAGAGACTCGGTGAGGCCTGAGACTCCCAAGAGCTTCCAGGGGGGCAGTGTTAGAGAAGCCCTGAGGGAGGTAAACATAATTACAGCTTTAACTTGTGGTGGGCCTGTTGTGCCCGGTCCAGTACGTGACGCTGATGGGCCGGTAGATACACAGCCACGTGACGTCTTCTGCTGCTGACACAGCCTATCGCCCCGTCCTACCCAGCCTACCACCCCACCCAGTCTGCCAGCCTCCGCCCAGCTTACCACCAATTCCACCCTGCCACCCCCCGCCCAGCTTGCCATCACACTCCACCCTGCCACCCACCTTAGCCTGCCACCCAGCGTCACCTGCCATCCACTCAGCCTGACATCCAGTCCAACTCCTGACGGGAAAGCAAAGGGGAAGAAATTTCCTCTCGGTGGATGGATAGATCTCGCTTCATGCAGGCCGGCGTTCAATTCCCGACCGTACAAGTCGTTGGGCACCATTCCTTCTCCCCCAGTCCCATCCCAAATCCTTATCCTGATCCCTTCCCAGTGCTATAGAGTCGTAATGGCTTTGCGCTTTACCCCCTGATAGTTCCCTCTCTTCCCTTCTTGAACCTCTTTTTTTCCCCTTCCTTTTCCTTTGGCCATTGATCCTCTCCTTACTCAGGCCTCCTGCAGGATTCTTTTTTCCTGCTGCCACACGAGTCCTGAATGTCCTCCCAGAAGCCTTCTGGGGTCGTCTTCTGGTCGACCTGAAGACGACCTCCTGGTGTACCCTCGGCTTCTTGTGGCTGAGTCTTGCTTAATGATTTTGGAGTTTGTGACTTTTTTTCAGTTCAAAGCTGTTTTGTTTTGTAGGATCTTTGTTTGAAGCTGTTTCTTTGGGATAACTCTTGTTTGAGGCAGTTTTGGTTTGGAATAATCTTGTTTTGAAGAGGTATTGGTTTGGAGAGGTCATTATATGATCTCTGTGAAAAGATAAACTATTAGAAGATCCTTTAGTAAAAATTTTATAGGACTTTTACATTTCATTTTTAAGGTTAATTTATTCAAATTTTTAAAGTATTTCTGAGGGGCCTTTGTGTGGGTTATATTTGAGATATATATCTAGGGGTGTTTTGTGAGTTACATTCCATATATATTTTGTAAGGTTTTCTTTAGAATTGGTTCTTGAGGTAGTAGAGATATATTTCAATGGCAAAATTGGTGAGTATTTGCCATTGAGAAGGATTTTCAATCTGATGGTTTCTGTTCCACGTCGTCTTGCTTCTCGCAATCTTTTATCACCCATTTTTCTTTTCTACCCATCTATATATCTACTACCTTGCCTCCCTTCCTTCCTCCCTACGCAATTTTTCTATCTTCATTCACTATTACTCTTGTCACCTCATGCTTTCCTTCCATAACGTTTCATTCTTTTCCTCTATCATATCCTCTTCTCCTTCCTCCCAGTTTCCCTTTCATTCCTCCTTTTTCTATGTCTAATTTTATTAACCTTTCCTTATCTACTTCTCTCATTCATCACTCACGTTGCCTCTCATTCTCGCCATCATTGCATGTTGTCACTCAGCCCCACTATTATTCATCCCCAGTCCTCACTACTCCTCTTACCCCTGTCCTTACTCACCCTACCACCAACTCCCAACAATATCCCACCAAAGCCCCAACTAACTCCCCAAACCCCCCACATCCACCCCCCTTCTCCTCCCTCCCTCCCTCCCTCTTCATCATGAGTTACAACAGCAGATAAAAGCAGTCATTATAATAAACCGAGCAACCTTATCGCTCGGAAATCTACGATGGCAGTGTATAGCTGATGCTCTCAGTCTTCGTGCCACGTCAACACACACACACACACACATGAACGTACACACGCACACATGCACGCGCGCGCGCGCACACACACACACAGGTCTTTACTCCCGCTACCAAATTATCGCTGCTGTCTCTTATCCCTGGAAAACAGTCGCTATACAAGTTTTACGGTGTTTTTTGTATTTTTTAACCGTGTGTTTTTCTAGCCTTTTTTTTTTTTTAACTCGGCTTGGTAGGCTTTTTACGCGGCCTGATTAGCAATGTTTTCCTTACTTATCTTGCACCATTTAGGGTAAAAATGGCCTAGTGTTGCTGAATCAGGGTCCAGTGATTCCCTTAAATACAGGACTTAGTTTCATTTTTATATGTTGCTTTCTCCTGGTTTATTCCTTGCTTTACCATTCTCTCCTTCCTCCTCCTCTTACTCCTACACACCCCTCTCTCACACCAGGTCCTTCTATAATGCTTCCTGGCACTATACTGGCTAAGGATTCAATAGGAGAAAACAGCAACTCGTCTGTACATTTAATGCTCCGAAATTTTTTGACGTTTCGACAAATGGGCAAAATTCTGGTGCTTTAGTTACAAATTAAATCCACTATTATATTGACGCTTCTTCGGCCTCAATATTATAGGTGGCAGGTATATATTCGAACGCTTCTGGTTAGGTAAAAGTCACTTCAGAATTGACGCTTGTTAAAACGCGAGAACAGGTTGTAAGAGAGGAAATTGCTTGGCTATCGTAAGTAACTATCCCCCCCCGCCTGTCAGCTGCATACAGTGAACTCGTTTTCTTGTCCTGTGTCCATTTTGTGAGTTTTAAAGGTTTTAGTGTCCATTTGTTTTGCTTGTTTTGGAAGCACTGTGATTTCTTTTTTAAGATGGGGTAAAAATTATTGGAATTGTGTTAAGCTTTTGATTTTTTGTTTATTTTTTTTTTGTTTGCTCGTCTCTAACTATCGTCAGTAATTCAAGATTTGCTTATTTTCGATAAACAATTATTTTCGATAATATAATAGTGTTTTGTTGTGATAAACGAAGTTATTTCATACTTGTTTTTCTTTACTTTTTGATTCCCTTTATTTCTGTTTTCTTCATTCTTACTCTTTCTTATCTTATAAAACACATTTACTTTTCATTCTTTATTTTTCATTCTCACTTACACTTTTTCTTTTCTTTTCCGCTTTCAGTCCACGTTCTCTCTTTTTCTCTCATTAAATCTCAGTTCACAAATTCTCTTATTCTATATTATTTATTCGTGAGTTGATTTTCTTTTGTTAGTTACCTTCTGTTATGTGTTTTACATTGTTATTTTATAACGTTCTCCTTAGTTCTGACTACAGATGTCCGTAAAGCCTCGTTAACTGGAGGGAACACTGCCTTCGTTGTTCAACACACGAAACCCGTTGTTCTATGATGAACAAACCCGTTGTTCTATGATGAACAAACCCGTTGTTCTATGATGAACAAACCCGTTGTTCTATGATGAACAAACCCGTTGTTCTATGATGAACAAACCCGTTGTTCTATGATGAACAAACCCGTTGTTCTATGATGAACAAACCCGTTGTTCTATGATGAACAAACCCGTTGTTCTATGATGAACAAACCCGTTGTTCTATGATGAACAAACCCGTTGTTCTATGATGAACAAACCCGTTGTTCTATGATGAACAAACCCCACATCAGAAGGTGAATAAACGACGACGTTTAGGTCCGTTCTGGACCATTATCAAGTCGTATATGCAGATGATGAGTCACAATGAGTTATTGTGACTCATCATCAACCCTCGATTTCGATTTACGCAACGAAATCCTACATTTCCGATGAGTTCACTAAATCGGTTCGTAAATGAGCACAGGCGAACTTGGGTAGATGAGATTCGTTTCCTCGGGTCAATGGTTTTACCTATGAGCACTAATTGAAGCTTGCAGAAAGATATGTAAAGATATGTAACGAGAAAGATGTGAGAGTCGATATCATGCCGATCCTGTTCCCCTAAAGTTCACATCAAAAGGATATAATCAGCGGCATGTGCGAGGCTGGCTAACATAAGAACTGCCATTAGAAACTTTCGTCTGGAATCAATAAGAATCCTCGAGGGTGCGGCTTCAACGTTGTGTCCATATATAGTCAGGCACATGACGATGTTAGAGAGAGTTCAGAGGTATGCCACCAGACTAGTCCCAGAACTGAGAGGTATGAGTTACGAGGAAAGGCTTCAAAAATTAAATCTCTCGTTACAAAAAGACTGAAGCTATTAAGAAAGACATAATAACCATATCCAAAAATTTCCAGGGAAATTGATACTGGTAGAAAATATAAATAAAATATCAAAATAGTAGGATTATTAAATATAATATAGAGAGTAAATATCAACTGAAATCCCTTAAGAAGTAAGGAGGTGGAGACAAACTCCAAACAAAGGTTCAAATGTAGCTTAATAGAGTTCAATATCTGTGGAACTTATACACCAGTTGATTAACAGTAGAAAGGCTGGACCAATGAACCGAAGCCTAACCTAACCTAACCCCCCACAAGCACAATTAGGCGAGTACCAGGAGCTCTGTAATTATGTGTTTCGGAACCTATCTCTATATATCTGGGTGTCCCTGCCTACCTGCAAATACCTGAGAAGAACACAAGGATACTTGATAGTATGTCCACGTACCTGTGTACCTCTGAATACTTGGGAACGTCTTGAAGCACTAGGATACTTGTATAGTTTACTATGGAGGATACTTCCTCAGTCCTCACCCACTGTCTCCCTAATTTCTGTTTCCTTCCCTACCTGCCTGTCACCCTCTCCATCCCTTCTCTCTCCTTGTCTACCTTCCTGACTTTCCTCTCCCTCCCCCACCTGTTTTCTTCCCTACAACCCTGTCTTCCTGGCTGCTCCCTGTCTCGCTCCCCACCTCCTGTCTCCCTCTGTCCCTCTCCAGACTCTCACAACCGACCCTCCGCCCTCTAAACTAACACAGTTTCTAAGGTAAGGCTGTTCACTTGTCCTCAGACGTCTAGCTGGATAAGGCGAGGAGTTGGTGGGGTGGTGGTGGTGGTTGTGGTGGTGGTTGTGGTAGTTAATGATGTGGTGGTTGTGGCACAACGGTATGGAAGGGAAGGAAGGGAGGTAGAAAGGACAGTAATTGATCCAGTATTTATGTAAACATACATATAAACATACACCACACACACACACACACACACACACACACACACACACACACACACACACACACACACACACACACACATACACACACACACACACACACACACATCATACACATGCACACGTACAGTCGAAGTCGAAGGGGTGTGTGCTACTGTACTATATGTGTAATGGTGGGGGGGGGGGAGGGGAATATATATTTAGAGTGTGAGAATAAGTTTTTGATTATGTGGGAATGAACAACCCAAGGGGGGAGAGAGGACAGAAGAAATAGAGGAGATTTGATCACAACATACGAGATACTGAGGACAATAGACAAGGTGCACAAGGACAGCCTCTTTAAGTTGAGAAAAAGTTGGACGAGAGGACACAAGCCGAAGCTGGAAACACAAATGAGTGGAAGAAATGTAAGGAAATACTCGTACCAGTACGAGTAGTCAAGCACTAGAACGCGCCTGAAAGAAGAAGTCATGGAAGCCACCTCCATCCACAACTTTAAGAACAGGTATGACAATGAATTTCAACTTTCAGAATACTTACTGCTTTAACGCAGCAGATACAACATGGCTAGTTGACAGGGGCATAACGACCCAGACCTAATTTTCCCCGTAGTCACAGACAGGTAAACACTTCAACCTATCCCCTAACCATCATTTCCTCCTCAACCATCCCCTAACCATCATTTCCCCCCGCAACCATCCCCCCCTACCTCAGCCATACTCCACCTTCACCCCTCTACAAACTCCCAGCCACACATCACCATATACCACCTGCCTCCAAACACAGGTGTAGGCACGGTTCACCTGTTCAGGACAATCTACACGTGTTCCACAAGTTACACCTGTCCAGCACGGTACATGGATGTGACCCCAGTGTGGGAGAGAACGGGAAGGGAGCATGGAAAGAATAGAGTGGAAAAGAGAGAGAAAGAGAGAGAGAGAGAGAGAGAGAGAGAGAGAGAGAGAGAGAGAGAGAGAGAGAGAGAGAGAGAGAGAGAGAGAGGGCACTTGGGGTGATAAGACGGATAAGACGCAGAGGTAAGAAAGGGAAGGTTAAGGAGGAGATGGATAAATGATAGAAGGGGAGGTAGTAGTAATTCGGCGTGTAGAAGGAATAGCAGAAGTGGAAGAGTAGGGATTAAAGTGGGAGTAAGACGACTTAAGAGGAGTTAGAAGAATAAAGAGGATGTATTAGGAGGAAGAAAATGTATGAGACAGAAGAGGAAGAGGAGATAGAAGAGGTGGTAGGAGAAAGAGGAAGAAGGAGCAAGAGGGAGCAGGAGGAGGAGGAGGAAGAGGAAGGAGGAGGAGGAAGAGGGAGGAGGAGGAAGAGGAGGTAGAAGAAATACGGGGTAAAAAAAAACAGGAGGGGCGGTGTAGGTTAGTGGGTTGCAGGAAGGTCATAGAGGCTCGGGAAGGGAGTGGGAGGGCGGAGGACGGAAGGGAGGAATGGAATAGTGAGGACTGAAGAGGGAAGAGAGAATTCCAGTGGAGAAAGGGGCGAGGCAAGTGGAGGGTAGACGGTAAAATGACGGGACAGTGAAGGTCCAGTAAGACCTAAGAGGGAGAGAGAGAGAGAGAGAGAGAGAGAGAGAGACAGAGAGAGAGAGGGAGAGAGAGGGAGAGAGAGAGAGAGAGAGAGAGAGAGAGAGAGAGAGAGAGAGAGAGAGAGAGAGAGAGAGAGAGAGAGAGAGAGAGAGAGAGAGAGAGAGAGAGAGAGAGAGAGAGAGAGAGGAAAACAAATGCAACAGAGGGCAGACACACAAAGTAATAGCCCAATCAGACGAACTGAGAGAAAGCGAAGGAAGAAAGAAAACTGAGAGTGAAGAGACATATACAGTACAGACTGCTTAATAAAAAAAAGACAGACACTGAGAGTGAATGCAAGTGAAACAGACAGACAACGAGACGGCACGTAAGCCAAGCATGACAGAGCGGCCAGACAAAGAATGAATTAGACAGGTAGAAAGTGGAAGAAGAAAGAGGAAAGGAAAGGGGATATTTGGGGGTAGAGGATGAGGTCCAATCATCTATCACACACACACTGGGGGAGGACCCCTGGAAACTAAACAAAAGAGCATTACCGTCCCCCGCAAGTGCAAGATTCCTGTCGTCTCCCCGACCATCGGAGGCAGGGCAAGGCGTCACACAATAAACACCCAGCAGATGGAATGTGGGAGTGGCAGAAGTGATAATCGGTGAGGGAGGAGGAGGAGCAGGAGGGGTGGAGGAGGAAGAGGTGTTGGAGAAGGAGGTGTAGAAGAAGATGTAGAAGGGAAGAAGAGGTGTAGAAGGTGTAGAAGATGATGGTGAAGGTATCTTAGCTATCAGTGTCTACAAGGGGAAGTAAGGTTTAATAGCTCTCTATGTCCAAGGCTACTATAACCATATTGTATCTGTGGCGTTATAATTTAACTTCTCTGGCCTTAATGTTGTGGACGGAGGTGGCTTCCACAGCCTCTTCTTACAGTGCATTCCACTTGCTGACCATCCGTGCTGGGTGTAAATATTCTCCTACATCTCTCTTGAACTCAATTTTGCTTACGGCTTCCGCGTATGTTCTCTTGTCCTACTTTATCTATATTTAACGAGGCTGTCTTTTTCCATCTGGTCTATTCCCCCCTCCTCAGTATCTTGTATGTTGTGATCATATTCCTTCAGTAGAGGAGTGGAAAGGATGGAGAACGAGTTGTAGGTGAGTGCATGATAAGGTGGAGGTATAGAAGGGGGTCATGGAGGAGGAGGAGGAGGAAGAGAATGTAGTGATGGAGGAGGATGTAGTGATGAAGGATCAATTTGATAACGAAACGACAACAACGACCAGGAGGAAAACTAAAACCCGGACAGATTTGCATTATAGAGCCATAGAGCAAACGTGTGAATTCTCCGCCAGCGCTGTTAAACAGATAATTGCATTGTTGGCCAATATAGACCTTCTACAATTGCCTTATTCTCAGTGATCTAGCACACCAACACTCCAAGCTGAAGCGTCCACGTAGCGGTTCGTAATGGGTCTCGACAACAACAACAACAACAATAAGAAGCAGCGCCGCGCAAGGACAGCAACCAAACTTTTTTTTTATTGGCCCTTCATTGACCGACCAACAAATACTTTCTCCACCTGCCCTGGCTCCACCCCAGGCCACCTTACCAGTACAGCAACCTTACCTATCTGGCTACTTTACCTATCAACCCACGCTACCTAACGGCTTGCCTTAATTTCGTATTAAGAGTTTCTCTCTCAAGACTTTTTTTTAACTTTTGCAACGATAATTACTTTTCGTTTCCTCTTAAGACTTAATAAAGTGTTTCGTCTGGACCATACCTCGGTCTAAAGTCTGACTCTGTAATTTTCACAGAAATCTTTTATAGACTTTTGGTGGATTATTTGGTGACAGAAAACCCGTCTGAAGCCTCAGTTGTTGGCATAATGACCTTCCAGAAGTACGGAAAGTTGAGGATCGAAACCAAAGAATATGAAAGAGCTGTCAGAACTTAGTGTTCATGTTTAGGTGTGGAGCTTCGAGACTGTTTCACACAAATACCCCGCCCCTTGGTGGTCATCCCGCCCTCGCTCATGGGCGTCTGCTGAACTCTGAGTATTATACTTTCCAAGTAATGCATAACCAATGGGAGTTAAGCTGTGTGTTAGCGAGTTTTTTCGCGTGAAAGAACGATCGGAGACGGCCTCCAGCGTTCATCTAATCGGGGTCTTTGGTGCTAGACGAGAACGTAGCATATCCTCCTCCTTGAGTCCCTCCCTGCCCCTACCTCCCTCCTTTACCTACCTACCTACCTCCCTCCTCCTCCTACCTACCTACCTACCTCCTTCCTACCCTCCAGACCAGCGACTCTTTCACCTCCACCTACAGGTATCAAGTCGCGACCGCTCAGTCAAACACAAACCCCAGATAAACACTGTATTTCCCCGTGGTACTCGGTCAGAGCCACGCACTCCCTCCGTGTAAGCTGGGGCACTGGTACGGGCACGGACACGAGCCAGGACACGGACGGTGTAGAGGAGAGTAGAGGTAGACTGAAGAGAGGAGGGGGGATTTATGTACGTGAAAATTTGAATGTAGGTGAAGTGGTGTTTTGGTTCTAACAGCTGTGGTGGCTAGCAGCATGGAGAATCACCGCCGAGGAGAAGCACCAACCACCACCACCAACACCAACCACCACCACCACCACCACCAACCACCACCACTACCACCACCACCACCACCACCACCAACCACCACCACCACCAACCACCACCACCACTACCACCACCATATGTATACTTAACAATGCTACTGCCTATGCTCTTTCAGTGTTTTGTTGGCTCGTAGTATACAGCGTGTATACATCGTGTATACAGCGGATAGTTTATTGGTGGACGTACTTTGTGTAGAGTAGGTGTGGAGCAGGCATATTCAGTAAGCTCTTAAATTTTTTTTTTTACACACATAGGTAGATGCAGGTTCCCTAGATTTTAGGATATTCCCTTGGATACTCACATAGGATTATGCAGCTTCCCTAGACTATATGAAGAGTCGCATAGTTTGACTTAAGATTATGTGACTTTAAAAATCCTCATCTCACAGGATGGTTAGCCATACAGGGCCATGTAATCAGGGACTAACACTGTCAAACATTCGGAGTGAATCAAGTAATTTCAAAGCTCCAGGTACCTCCTCTTCCTGGTTGACCAGACCATCAACCAGGACCTGGCCTGGTCGCGGACCGGGCCGCGGGGGACCTTGAACCCCGGAACCACCGCTAGGTAAGGTAACCTCATACCGACAGAGCTGGTACGAGGTTACAGCTGTGGTGCTCAGGATTATGACATTCGTCATCTATACAGCTACCTGCCACAGGTATCGGCAGCCTAACCTGATCCTGGCAATTACTGTATCACATTGTTTCCCTGGTGTTTGTGGGTGATTTGACTCCAGCTCCCGGACCGGGTTGATCATACTTGCCCTCTCCTCCTTAGGTTTTACAAAACCATCCAGGCTTGCATGACCTGCAGCAACCTTAACTCACTTTGTAGCCTCGTCTTGGTTCCTTTGCTGTGCCTTTTTGTCCAGGTCCCTTCCATGTCTCCCTCTATTTAGGAGATTGTAGACTAACTAGACAAATTATTAGGTTATCAGCTGCAGGTTTCAAACAAATCCTCATGGACATTGAAAGAAAGAAGCTACAAAAGCCCTTAATATGTTTCTGGCATTGACCTTCATTGCATCACTGGAGATGGCTGAGGCACCCAACTTGTAACTGTGATGAATCAACTTTGACCTCCTTTTGGAATTTTATTGTTGTTGTTCTTCATTGGCTTCATTGTCTTTCTCTGTTGGGTCATTGCCGATAATTATCACATACTTCTTTGTCTTTCTCTTTTGTTTCATTTCCATTGTTCTTCGCAGACTTCTTTTTCATTCTCTGTGGGTTCATTGTTGGGGTTTATCACAGATTTCTTTGTCTTTCTCTATTGGCTCATTACCATTCTTCCTCACAGTCATTACCCATGGGTTAGTTGCCTTTTTTTTTTAGCCTGACTACCTAATCATTGATTGGCAACTTTCTTATGAAAACAAAGTCTTAGGCTGGAACTTTTTTTTACCTGATTTTAGGGTACTCATTCCTATCTCACCTATGCACCCTCCTTTTTTTATCTTCTGTCCTTCTTGTACCGCATTTATTCAATGATTTCTTGTTCTTAACATACGCTTGTTGACCCATTGATTGGAACCAGAAGTGCTTGAGCATTCGCATTTGAGTGAAGATATACGTGAAAATGTGTGCGTTCGTGCGTGTGAATGAACGTCTTAATGGGGGGGAGGGGGGTATGTACGTATCTGTATGTGTGTTCCTGGGGGTGGTCTTGGGAGGCTGATTAGTTGAAGGTGTTAGTGGATTGGGGGGGTTTCGGGGGCTGATTAGTTGAGGGTGCTGGTGGTGATTGTCTGCTGATTAGTTGACGGTGTTGATGGTGATTGTTTGCTGATTAGTTGAGGGTGTTGATGGTGATTGTTTGCTGATTAGTTGAGGGTGTTGGTGGTAATGTTGACCGATTAGTTGGAGGTGCTTCTAATTAACTGGCTAGTTGAATGACTGGCATTCTGTGCTGATCGTTTGGATAATTGACTGACTGGTTGATTAACTGGCCAGCTGCATAATTAGCAAATTTTGTGACTGGTTGGTCCCTGCTTGTGTGTACTATATAGTCGTGTAAACAGACAACACGTAAGAATTAGCATCAATAAGAAAACCCATGTTTCTCGCCAGGACCAGGATTCAACAAATCACCTTCGAAACCTGTGTATCTTTTCTGAGATTCATGACGACTTTGTTTCCAAGTACAAAAACAATCTATGAGCTACGAAACACTAAGAGGAGGTTTATAATAATATATCTTTGTATTGTAAAGCTTCCAATCTTCTAAGCTGTTTAATGAATGGAGGGAAACCCACCACAAATGATGTATATGTTTCGATCTGTCACATCATGTTTCTCAGGATAACTATTGGCTCTCTTACATCGCCATCTCAAAATTATAATTAGTCACCCACATCGGGACAAGCATACTACTCAGGCCTGGTCGACGACTGGGCCGCGGGGTCGCGAAGCCCCGGAATCACCTTAAGGTAACCTCAAGGTAGGGTGTGCTCTGGCGACTTGTAAACAACTTTGCTGGGCCTCTAGGTCATCATCCTAGCCTCCTGGGTAACGTCACCTCCTGCTGGGGTTCAGTTTATAATGAGGACTCCTGGTTTTCCTCCTCCCTTGACATCATAGCATATCCTCTTCGGCACCGCGTGGCAAGTCCTCATGCAGCCGCAATATATATATATTTCCTGCCGTTGGCTTCCTCCT
The DNA here is from genome assembly GCF_040958095.1 of Procambarus clarkii. NCBI lineage: Eukaryota > Metazoa > Arthropoda > Malacostraca > Decapoda > Cambaridae > Procambarus > Procambarus clarkii. Next base: position 12,686,071 of record NC_091213.1, read on the forward strand.
CGGGGCGTCGCTTGTGGATGAAGCCTTACAGACCTGCTCCAGAACTTATTAAGGACTCACGTGATCACTTGCGAAACCGGCTCATCTTATCTCGATCATAGTGTTCATTAAACAGTTCATCAGATCCGAAACACTTCGAAGTTACCTATAATACTAATGACCAGTTTGTGAGAGAGACCATAGCGTGTTTTGAAGCTCTTGACTGAGTCGAACTAAGCCGCTTTATGTGAGGAAAGGTGCATATATCTCGTATATGAGGACAGGTCATCAAGGGTCAGGTTGGGTCATGAGGGGAGTCAGGCTAGGTCATCAGGGGTTAGGCTAGGTCATCAGGGGTCAGGCTACGTCATCAGGGGTCAGGCTAGGTCATCAGGGGTCAGGCAAGGTCATCAGGGGTCAGGCAAGGTCATCAGGGGTCAGACTAGATCATCAGGGGTCAGGCAAGGTCATCAGGGGTCAGGCAAGGTCATCAGGGGTCAGGCAAGGTCATCAGGGGTCAGGCAAGGTCATAAGAGGTCAAGCTTGATAATCGGAAGCTCAGGCTAGGTCATCAGGGGTCAGGCAAGATCATCAGGGATCAGGCAAGGTCATCAGGGGTCAGGATAAGTCATCAGGGGTCAGGCAAGGTCATCAGGGGTCAGACTAGGTCATCAGGGGTCAGGCAAGGTCATCAGGGGTCAGACTAGATCATCAGGGGTCAGGCAAGGTCATCAGGAGTCAGACTAGATCATCAGGGGTCAGGCAAGGTCATCAGGGGTCAGACTAGATCATCAGGGGTCAGACTAGATCATCAGGGGTCAGGCAAGGTCATCAGGGGTCAGACTAGATCATCAGGGGTCAGACTAGATCATCAGGGGTCAGACTAGATCATCAGGGGTCAGGCAAGGTCATCAGGGGTCAGGATAAGTCATCATGGGTCAGGCAAGATCATCAGGGGTCAGACTAGATCATCAGGGGTAAGGCCAGGTCATCAGGGGTCAGGATAAGTCATCAGGGGTCAGGCAAGGTCATCAGGGGTCAGACTAGATCATCAGGGGTCAGACTAGATTATCAGGGGTCAGACTAGATCATCAGGGGTCAGGCAAGGTCATCAGGGGTCAGGATAAGTCATCAGGGGTCAGGCGAGGTCATCAGGGGTCAGACTAGATCATCAGGGGTCAGACAAGGTCATCAGGGCTCAGGATAAGTCATCAGGGGTCAGGCAAGGTCATCAGGGGTCAGACTAGATCATCAGGGGTCAGACTAGATCATCAGGGGTCAGACTAGATCATCAGGGGTCAGGCAAGGTCATCAGGGGTCAGACTAGATTATCAGGAGTCAGGCAAGGTCATCAGGGGTCAGACTAGATCATCAGGGGTCAGACTAGATCATCAGGGGTCAGGCAAGGTCATCAGGGGTCAGACTAGATAATCAGGGGTCAGACTAGATCATCAGGGGTCAGACTAGATCATCAGGGGGTCAGACTAGATCATCAGGGGTCTGACTAGATCATCAGGGGTCAGACTAGATCATCAGGGGTCAGACTAGATCATCAGGGGTCAGACTAGATCATCAGGGGTCAGACTAGATCATCAGGGGTCAGACTAGATCATCAGAGGTCAAGCAAGATCATCAGAATCCCAGGCTGGATCATCAGGGTAGTCAGACTAGGTCATCATGTCGAAGGTACTATGACATTAACAGCTTGTGACCTAACTTCCCTCACACTTACATAGAAATTACCGAGTTGCTATTGGAGCGCGTGTCGCAGAGCAGTAAATCACCACACAACCAGGTAACAAAAAGCCGTCTTCAACCGCACGCTTTGGGGGAATGTAAATGTTTTGATTTTCCTCAATACACCTATTGATAATTTGCATAAATGCATAAATACCTCCATAAAGAACTTGTTATGTAAATACGCAACCATGGTCTTGATCCGCATTCATCGGCTGATGTAGATGAATACATTAGCGTTACGAATTTCGATAGTTATAGTCAATTGTCCTCGACTTTGGCCACAACCAAAAAAGGTTAGGTACAGGCCCACGACTGGCGACGTTCGCGGATGCAACACGACGTCCACGAATTCCCCTTCGTCGTTTATGGCTACAAGTAACGTAGCACCGTCAGGAATGACGGAACTCGATATGGTCGTTCCTCCCGTCTTCCTAAAACCCCTTATAAAACAAACAAAACAGGGGGGAAGGGGGTATATAAGCGTACTTTACGACAAGGTGAAAGGAAGCCGGCGGAGACCACGACGAGCCGGATAGTTGACGAAGATTTTGCCCCTTTACTGCTGTACGATATCAAGATTGTTTTTATTGCTGCTGATTCATTCATGCATACGGAATGACAAAAACTCACTCCTGTCAATGCCTTTTTTTTCTCTCTCTTTCCTTTTTTTTTTAGCTCTGTTGGAGAACAAGTGTTCTTATGATTAAGTGAAATAAGAGCGTGTTTTCTCGATCTTGTGGTTAGGGAATAACATAGCATTAGAGAGTGGTTTGTTTCTGAATGGATCACGAGGAGGGGGAGGATGGAGGGACGGTGGGAAGGGAAGCGGGTTTGGTGACTGTTGGAGATATAGGTAAGAATTAGAACTTCCATTCCAACCTCTGCCTTCCTTCCCCTTTCCCTCTATCTCTCTCACTTCCCTCTGTATCTCCCCTCCTCTCTCTCTCTCTCTCTCTCTTTTGCCCTGAAGTGTGACAAAACCTGGTGAAACCAGTGGTCGAGCTCGGGACGTTTCATTCAGCTGTATCTCTGCCATGACGTCACCCCTCGGCCTCAAATTAATGAATAATTCAACGTGCATACTACCAGCCTCCCCAGACGTGAGGTGACTCAGCTGATGCTCCTCCTACTACTCCTTCTTCCTCCTACTTCTTCTTCTTCTTCCCCTGGTGATGCTGTCAGTGCTGTTTTTCCTATTGCGGTTCATGCTGATTCCCCTGATGCTGGTGATGTTTTTCCTCCAGATGGTTCCCACTTTATCTTCCTCATCTCCTGATGGGGATTTTATTTCACCTTCCTCCTCATTCTGCCTTTGATGCTGTTTCCTCATATCATTCCCCTCCTACTGCTGTTAATGATGATGATGCCGCTTCCTCTGCTCTTCCCCTTCTGCTGTTAATGCTGTCGATGATGCTGTAACTCTGCACTGTGCTAGACAATGTTCCTGTGGTCTGTTTGGTAATTCGGTGCTGGGGTTGTTGCTATTTCTGCATCTGCATCTCTGTTGATTTTTTGCTGTTGCTGCGGTTGATGCTACTGATGCTGTTGATGTGGCCGGTGTTTCTGCTTCTGCTAACTTTGTTGGTTCTAATGTTTGTGCTGTTGGTGCTGCCTTTACTGCTGTTGGTGCTGTTGTTATTGCTGTGGCTGTTATTGACACTAACTGTCGATGGTGGGTCCGTAGTTATGAATGCTGCGGTAGTGGCTGCTTCTTTTGTGTCAGTGTGAGTGTATTTACCAGTTGTGTTTGCAGAATCGAACTATTAGCTCTTGGACCCCGTCTTTCAAACCAATCTATTTGTCCTTTGTTATATCTACTACATATGTTTCTCTCTAACACATGCACACATCCCCAGGAAGCAGCCTGCAGCAGCTGTCTAACTCCCAAGTGCCTATTTAATGGTAGGTTAACAGGGGTGTCAGGGTGAAAGAAACTTTGCCCATTTGTTTCCGCCTCCTCCGGGAATCGAACCCGGGCCATTAGGACTACAACCCCCGAGCGCTGTTCATTCAGCCGCGAGGTCCCTAAACGAGGTGTGTACTCACCTAGTTGTACTCTCCTACTTGTGCTTGCAGGGGATGAGCTTCGGCTCTTTGGTCCCGCCTCTCAACAGTCAATCTACTGGTGTACGGATTCCTGAGCCGTGTATGTGTGTGTGTGTGTGTGTGTGTGTGTGTGTGTGTGTGTGTGTGTGTGTGTGTGTGTGTGTGTGTGTGTGTGTGTGTTGATGTACTCACCTAGTCGTGTTTGTGGGGGTTGAGCTCTGGCTCTTTGGTCCCGCCTCTCAATTGTCAATCAACAGGTGTATATATTCTTGAGCCTAGTTGGCTCTATCATATCTACATTTGAATCTATGTATGAAGTTTACCTCCACCACATCACTGCCTAAAGTGATGTGAGTGTTTACATGCGTGCGTTGCGGGTAGTTGTGGGCGTGCATGCGTTTTGTTTGCGTGTGTACGTAGCGTGAAGCTCTAATTAAAAACTATTAGGCCTATTACCTTTATTCCCAGTCTCACCAAGGCCTACGCAATCTGCCTTTTTTGTTACCTGTGACGTCACGTCAATAGATAGGGGCCCAACCACAAGTATATAAATCCTGGAGCGCACAGGATTTTTCATTAGATAAATTTACGGAAAGGAAATTTAATCCCCTTCTTGGATATATATACACCGATAGACACTATAATCCTGGATGTATATATGAATGTATACTTTCTATATCTGATCAGTAAGATCTTGTGCTCAGTCATAATGATGAACTGCCAGGAATCTTGTCCAAGTATCCAAAATTTCCTCACTGTAGGTAATGCAAGCACATGATTGCAAAGCTGCCGCCCAGTTGGGTGGGTGTGGAGCAGGACTGGTAACTGTGCAACTGACTCACTGCTGATGTAAATTGCCTTTTATAGAGACGTGTGACCCACTTCTTGAACAACTTGTGATATATATATATATATATATATATATATATATATATATATATATATATATATATATATATATATATATATATATATATATATATATTCAAGGAAGGGGGTGGTAGGAGAAAAGCACACAGAAACTGTATTGGAGGGGATCTAAACATTCCCTCTAATGCGTTATGCGTGGTTTCCTCCGAGGCTATGGGTCCCCCTTCTTCCAGCTAGAGGTGGTACTCCCTTCTATTAAAAAAAAAAAAAAAAAATATATATATATATATATATATATATATAGGGGTACCACCACTGGTTTAATTAAAGGGACCCACATCCTCGAAGAAGAAAATAAATAGTGTTCAGAGAAGACCTTGTGGATTCTCACTGAATACTTTAATTTTTTCCTCTCCTACCACCCCTATTATTTATTTTTTTTTTTTATTTGATTTTATTGCAATGTTACAGTTTACAGAAAACACACACTTATATAACAATATAACAATATACCAATCAGTGTTCGAAGACCTCGTCCAGTTCCTCGGGGGTCGGGTGCGTATATATATATATATATATATATATATATATATATATATATATATATATATATATATATATATATATATATATATATATATACACATATATATATATATATATATATACATATATATACAGCAAAATTTTTAACACTGTCGACCACAATGTTAAAATTACGGCTCTGATGATATCAAAATTACCCCAACACTGAAATTTTCTCTGACCAATGAACATCGATCTCATTAGATTATTTGCATAGGTTCGAACGCTTTTAGTAAGGCCAAACCACTTCAAATTCAACGCTTGGATCGTGGGATCCGGCTTATGACTTAACGGATATACCAAACAGCTCATTCTTCCGAACTGATTAGCGTCAAATTTTAGGTGGTTTTGCTTTACTAAAAGCGTCCAAACCTAGACAACCCAACTAATCTATCTAGGCCGAGGATGCGTCAGTATTACGGCGCCGTTAATTTCAACTAATCATTGCAATTTTGACGTTGTGGTCAGTACAGTCGAAATTACAGTGTAATAAATGTTATGTAGGTTAAGGGTGTTTCTATCCAGACAAAATCCTAAAAATATATTTATAATCTTTTTTGATACATCAAAATCCTTTCATATATTTGTGAAAAAAATATTATGCAAAAACTGACGCTCTGGACGGGTTTAAATCACATATATATATATATTTGCAGAATAGACGGAAACAGTAAAATATATGACGGGGCGTGCTGAGTTCTGTCTCATATTTGGACAGACACTTTTCTCTCTTATCTCAAAAATAATTTTAGTAGTTTTTACCGAGTCTTTTTTTTCACGCATTCGACTAATGCCTCTCTAATATTTCTTCTCTATTTGTGCAGTAGAGGAAAAAAAAGAGGCATCCCTCAGGCATTTGATTTTAAGCTTAAATTTAATTTTAAGTTCATAGTTCATTTTGATTTTAATGTCCTATTTTGTCTTTAATTCATTTAAAAATTACAAAGAGAGCTTTAGACCCGATGTGATGCTATTGCAGAAGACTTTGATTTTCAGATTTTAATGAAATACGAATTTCGTGTTAGCAAACACAGATCAAATATTTCGATATCAATATTTCTGTAAGTGTATGAGTGTGGACGTCTGTGACTGTGGAAGTCTGTGACTGTGGAAGTCTGTGACTGTGGAAGTCTGTGACTGTGGAAGTAATTTACATTTTTTCGCTTCATCTCTTGTGTCTTTGTGTATGTTATCCCCCTCAAACCCCTTCAGCCGCGTCCGGTTCAAGAGGTCAAGTCATGTTTATCATATATTAAAATAATTCAATATCATGCAGTGCAAATGTGTTGAAAATGGTGTTAGGAACCAATTTGCAGAGTCAAGAGGGATCCTACAGCAATAAGCTTGTCAGTGACTGGGCTAGTACGACTCAACTAACACTAACAGGTGTATATATATATATATATATATATATATATATATATATATATATATATATATATATATATATATATATATATATATATATATATATATATGTATATATATATATATATATATATATATATATATATATATATATATATATATATATATATATATATATATATATATATATATATATATATATATATGCTTGTATCCTCCATTATGCTGGATTCTGCAGAGTTCTTGTGCAACTATCTATCATTAGATTTCGCTGTGTTAGGTTTTTCTTCGGCATTTCAAATAATAACAATTAAAATAAGCTTGTTGCTGTCCGTTTTCTACATCCTTATACTGTCTTCTGTGAGTGTGATTTTCAGACCCCCCTTTTCCCTTCCCCCTTTCTTCAGTTCCCTACTTTTCTGCTTTCTTCGACTTCCCTCGTTTCCTTTATCTCCCCCGTCAACTTTCCTCCCTACGCTCTCCTCTTTCCCTCGCCTACCACACCAAGGTGATCAAAAGTCTCGTATTGGGGACGAGGTTGTGGGGAGGGAGTTGACGGTGGGGGGAGGAATTGGATAGGGAGGTGGTGGTGAGGTATGGAAAGGGGTTTGGGAAACTGAAAATAAATATGGGAAGACGGCATGGGGTGGGGGGATGGTGTGATGGTGAGTGGGAGGAGTGGGTTGGTGTGGGTTGGGGGGGATCTTGGGTGGAAGGGGTTGAGATGAGGGGGGTTAAGGGGTGTTGGAGGGTCGAGTGGGGGGTTGGGACACCTCGGGTCACCGTGCGAGATCACAAGGTAGCGACACTACTAATAAAACGGAAACGTACCGGTGGTGCGGCGCTAATGAATACGATAAATAAAGGAATTAACAGCCCAGAACATGTTACGAGCTCCGCCGGGCTCCTCGCAGTCTCGACCCCCGTGCCCTGACCCCCCCTCTCACCCCATGTGCCCTGACCCCCCTCCCCTTCCGTGCCCTGACCCCCCTCTCTCTCCCCCCTCCCCGTGGGGTACCCACCATTCAACCACACCGTCCCAGCACTGTATTTAATTAACGATAATTACGTCTACTGTCCACATGAGACCTACTTTTCCTTCCCGTTTTCTCTCTCATATATATATATATATATATATATATATATATATATATATATATATATATATATATATATATATATATATGTATATATATATATATGTATATATATATATATATATATATATATATATATATATATATATATATATATATATATATATATATATAATATCCCAGAACGCACTTCTCGGCCTACTATGCAAGGCCCGATTTGCCTTGTAAGCCGAGTTTTCCTGAATTTATTTATTTTTCTATTTCTTCTTATGAAATCATAAAGCTATCCATTTCATTATATATGAGTTATTTTTTTTAAATTTGAGTTTTTGCAGGTCGGATTGAACGCCGACCTGCATGAAGCGAAACCGTCGCTCTACCGTCCAGCCCAAGTGGTAAACGGTATTGGGAGATAGACAAATTTTAATAAAAAAATAAAAAAGTGTATAGGATAATACTTTCTCGATTACCAGATGCAAGAACAGACTATGCAACATGCGAATTATGGTTGCAGCGGATCCCGACGGTATCATAGGGATCATATGTCATATACCCCCCATCATATCATGGAACCTCAAGGTATCATACCCATCTTTATCCCATTCACGTCCACCTTCTCCATTGGCCAATACCTAATTTTTATTCTCGTGGTGTAATCCAAACGGCATTTACTCATCAATTTTACTGTTGGTATGATGATGAATATATTATATGGGTGAAGAATTTTAAGAGATCAGCTTCAAATATATCAAGTGAGTGAAGATCTTTTGGTGAAAGGTTTGAACACCATCGGTTTGAGAGTACCTTATGTCAAACTATTCTCAGGTAACCCATTCTCCGGAAACTAGAATAAGCAACATAATGTCTATTAGTTTGATTAAAAACTCATCCAAGAAGGTAGCACACTGAAGAAGTTTAGACTGAGGAAAGACCTGGGTAAATACTGATTTGAAAACAAGGGTGTTGATTTATGGAACAAATTACTGGCGTAGCAACAACCGTAGGATGACTGGATTGTTTCAAGCGTAGGTTAGACATATATATATATATATGAATGAGTTTGGATGATTATAAATAGGATCAGCTTCGTATGGGGCCGATAGGAGATGCTTCGCATGAGCCAATGAGCCTTCGGCAGTAGTCATGTTCGTATGTTGTTATATACAACGAGAACCAAGGTGAATATCGCCCCTACAAGGTGTATGTCTTCCCTTGAAGGTGTATATCTTCCCTTGAAGGTGTATGTCTTCCCTTGAAGGTGTATATCTTCCCTTGAAGGTGTATGTCTTCCCTTGAAGGTGTATATCTTCCCTTGAAGGTGTATGTCTTCCCTTGAAGGTGTATGTCTTCCCTTGAAGGTGTATGTCTTCCCTTGAAGGTGTATGTCTTCCCTTGAAGGTGTATGTCTTCCCTTCAAGGTGTATGTCTTCCCTTGAAGGTGTATGTCTTCCCTTGAAGGTGTATGTCTTCCCTTGAAGGTGTATGTCTTCCCTTGAAGGTGTATGTCTTCCCTTCAAGGTGTATGTCTTCCCTTGAAGGTGTATGTCTTCCCTTGAAGGTGTATGTCTTCGCTACTAAGTGTATGTATACAGTGAGCGCTTTCACCGAATACCTACAATGAATATATATATATATATATATATATATATATATATATATATATATATATATATATATATATATATATATATGTCGTACCTAGTAGCCAGAACGCACTTCTCAGCCTACTATGCAAGGCCCGATTTGCCTAATAAGCCAAGTTTTCCTGAAATAATATATTTTCTCTAATTTTTTTCTTATGAAATGATAAAGCTACCCATTTCATTATGTATGAGGTCATTTTTTTTTTATTGGAGTTAAAATTAACGTAGATGTATGACCGAACCTAACCAACCCTACCTAACCTAACCTAACCTATCTTTATAGGTTAGGTTAGGTTAGGTAGCCGAAAAAGTTAGGTTAGGTTAGGTTAGGTAGGTTAGGTAGTCGAAAAACAATTAATTCATGAAAACTTTGCTTATTAGGCAAATCGGGCCTTGCATATTAGGCTGAGAAGTGCGTTCTGGCTACTAGGTACGACATATATATATATATATATATATATATATATATATATATATATATATATATATATATAATATATATATATATATATATATATATATAATATATATATATATATATATATATAAATATATATATATATATATATATATATATATATATAATATATATATATATATATATATATATATATATATAATATATATATATATATATATATATATATAATATATATATATATATATATATATATATATATATATATATATATATATATATATATATATATATATATATATATATATATATATATATATATATATATATATATTACCTTTTTGTTATGAGATTTGTCTCTTCTACCTACTCCTTATCCTCATACCTGATCGTTTGCACCATTAGTTGTGGGGCCTTCACGACAATTAGATGTTATTGATTACTCTTTTGTAGAGTCATTAGATGCCAGGATGTTGTAAATCATCCTTCAGGGAACTCCGCTGGATTTCAATACTATCTCTTACGTGATCCCCCCCACCCTTCCACTCCTCTTCCAGACCCCTTCCCCACACCCCCTTGCTTCTTCCACCCTTTCCCTCCTCCTGTCACATATCCTTCCACCCCTCCTCTCTTCCATCTGTTACCCCCTCCTTCTATTCCTCTTCTACATCCACCCCTGGTCCCACCCACACCTTTGCTCCCCTCTTCCCTGCGGCCCTTCCTGCATCCTTCTCCCCCCTCTCACTCCCCCCTCTGCACCTGCGTGTGCTTGTAAACAATTCTTATGCGCTTGGACGCACTAATTTGTTACCTTGGTATCTGTGCGCACGTGTGTGTGTGTGTGTGTGTGTGTGTGTGTGTGTGTGTGTGTGTGTGTGTGTGTGTGTGTGTGTGTGTACTCACCTATTTGTGCTTGTGGGGGTTGAGCTTTGGCTCTTTGGTCCCGTCTCTCAACTGTTAATCAACTGGTATACAGATTTCTGAGCCTACTGGGCTCTATCATATCTACATTTGAAACTGTTTATGTCTGCCTCCACCACATCAATGCCCTATGTGAGTGTGTGTGTGTGTGTGTGTGTGTGTGTGTGTGTGTGTGTGTGTGCGTGCGTGCGTGCGTGCGTGCGTGCGTGCGCTAGTGTGACTAGTACCTTGAACCTGGGAGGACCTAGAACGATGGTTCGATTCCCCGTCCCTTTCCAAAGATTTTCTCATATTCTATTAAAGCTCGAAAATGTTTTGAATAAATAGTCAATATTACTATCATTTTACTAGTGTCAGTATAATTATTAGTCCGCGTGTGTACATCAGGTTGTCAGTGTCAACCTGACAGTGTCATTTCATTTGTGTCAATCTGACAGTATCACTCTGCTAGTGTCATTCTGACAGTGTCATTCTGACAGTGTTATTCTGCTAGTGTCATTCTGACAGTGTCATTCTGACAGTGTCATTCTGACAGTATCATTCTGACAGTGTCATTCTGACATTGTCATGCTGCTAGTATCATTCTGCTAGTCGGTCAGTGTGACATTTTCCGTCAGTTTGTTAATTTCCGTCAATCTGTCGGTGTCCTTCTGCCAGTGTCAGTGTGCCAATTTGTCAGTGTTTTAGCCTGTCAGTTTGACAGTCTCCTCCAGTCTGTTAGTGTTCGTCACTGTCTGTAAGTGTTTTAATCATCTAATGAAGGCTGTCACGATGACTCAGGCAACCAGCGCATCACTCGTGCCAGTAAGTTTACAGGAATGTAAGAACTTGAATGTATTCCAATTAGTCCTTCAACGAGTCCCTTAGCGGGGCAGCATTTCTGTCAGCCTCCTGTCAGTGAATCTGTCAGTGTACTCACATATTTGGGTATATAAGATAGAGCATTAGATCTTGGGTCCCGCTTTTTCATTGTTGTCTAATGCATTGTCGCTTGACTTTTTTCCCGATCATATCTACTTTTAAAATTATACATGTAGTTTGTTTTTTACAACTTACTCTTTGAGTTCATTCGGTTTCCCAATACTCTTACGCTAAAAGAAAACTTTCTAACATCTCTGGGACTTATGTGAATATGAAGTTATTTATTTCCAGTTTGTCAACAGTTGCAAAAATTTCTCTCTCACCTTTTCTAGCGACGTCATGAATAGTTCCTTCAGTCTCTCTTCATCACTCATACCTCAAAATTTTGAAACGAGCTTTGATGCAAGTTTCTGAACCTTTTCGATTTATTTAGATTGTGGGCTAAATCGTGAAATTGTTTAGATATAGATTAGATTTAGAATGGAGTAACATTCTGCATAATTAGTCTCACGTAGGTGGTGTTCAACGATCTGAATACCTCCTTATTGTGTGTGTGTGTGTGTGTGTGTGTGTGTGTGTGTGTGTGTGTGTGTGTGTGTGTGTGTGTGTGTGTGTGTGTGTGTGCGCGCGCGCTGCAGACAGTGCCATAACTAGTTTATCACAACAACATGCCATAAGAATAATTACCATTCTATAGATGTGCCACGATTTTCTCCGAAGGGGGAGGTCATTCTCAAGAGTCAAAGGTCAAATAAAACTGGCTTTGACCCCACGTTTGGTGACCTCTCACGGGTGAATGAAGCCTCGCTATGCATGGTGAAGAGCTCAGGTGTGTTGTTAACTCACTGTATATTATTATAGTTAGTGCTTGCTTACTTATTTGCATGCATTCTTGCTTGGTTGCTCGCATGTTTAGTTACTTGGGTTCTTTATTGATTACTTGAGAGTGTGTCTAATTGTTTGTTTGCATTCTTGCTTGGAAGTTTGTGTGCCTTATTGAATACTGGTCTTGCTCACCAGTATGCAATAAAGCAATGCTTACCAATATGCAATCTTGGTTGTTTGCTTGCTTCCTTGCTTGCCTCCTTGCTTCGTTTAACTAATTTTCTATACAATGCAATGTTCGTTTTGTCAAAATACTAATTGTTCTCCTCTCACGCGTTTTCTGGCACTGAGTTTTAACTTTGGAATCAATAAGATATTTCTGCCACGAAACCTCGTAATCACTTGACAGTAATCTCAGTACCTCGTTCATTTTAAACTCTATTAATAGTTTTTCTGATCTTGTTACTAGGAAACTCACATGTTTTCTCATCCACATTTAGTTTTGCTTCTTAGCATTTTTTTTTCCTTTGGATGTTAACCTTTTTCCTTTTGATATTATACACTTTTTCCTGAGATACGTTGTTTTCTGTGAAATATCTTTTTAAGGTATATACTACCTTGTTTTCCTTATATTTTCTGTGATATACCTTTTTTATATGTATATATTGCCGTGTTTTCCTTATATTTTCTGTGATATTGTTTGTCCTTGTGATATAATAACCTTTAAGTAATGACCATGACAGCAGTTTCCTCTACTCCATCATGCTGTTATTGCCATTTGTAATGTATTAGTTTTAATGGCATTTCTAATGACTTTCCGCCGGAGTTTCCCAGAGTAATTTGCTGCTATTAACTAAGGTTAATGCTGATGTTAAAGACCTGTAATATCCTTTGACCTTATACGGATTTTCACAGCTGGATACGTGAGTGTATCTGATGGATAACATTAAAGTTAAGTTAAAGGAAGTTAAGTTATAAGGAAGTCAGGTGTTTACACACCTGACTTACAACACAAATGATCGTTGAAAAGCTGATTGATGAGTTAATTTTGTCATAGATAACAGGAGATAATTATATATTTTTTTTTTTTGAGGAAGGCACAACAAATATATTTATGCATATTTTTATATTTTTTATTGGCTGTAACTGACATGTGCGTTTAACCCCAATGGGCAGACGTTTATGTATAGAGAGGAAGTGTGTATGACTGTATAAATAACCCCAAAGAGCAGACTTGTAAGCATTGAGGGCATCTGTGTATGGCTGTATAATCAACCCCTCTGGGTAGACCTGTTAGGATACAAAACAACTGTGTATATTGTCACCTACAATTTGACTTTTAATTCTATGATATGGGTTATTGTTGTTTGGTTCGTGAATAAGACCAAAGACATCCTGAGAGGTCTGTTTACTTTGTAGTGAGAGACTGTCTTAGACTGTGGCAGCCTGTGGGTGCTTGTGACCGTTTTTAAGTCTCTTGTGGTCTGTGACAGGCACAATTAGAGATCGTAGCATGTAGTCAGAGACTGTGACTTTAATTGTCACTTTGTGTGACTGTTAATGCGAATGTCTTTTGCTGTCTTTAACATGACAGTCGGTGACTGTCACTATCTTTGACTCGGTAATTGTATTCAGACAGTAGAAGGTGAAGGGACGACGACGTTTCGACTTGTTGACTCACAATCGACTTGAGAATGGTCCAGGAAGGACCGAAACGTCGTCGTCCCTTCACCTTCTAGTGTGTGGTCTGGTCAACATACTTTAGCCACATTATTGTGACTCATCGCCTGCAACTGTATTCAGGTACAATACAAATAAAGAGTAATTAAAAATAAAATTACTGGGAAAATAATGATACAACCTGCTGACGTAATGAGGTACAAACTAGCGAACAGGGAATTTGCGTCTGGGCAAGATAATGTAAACATAAAACAATAGCTTGTATAAATAAATGTCTTTATAATATGCAAAAAAGAGTGACTGTAAACATTGTATTATAAAAAATAATGAAAAAAAGGGCTGAGGGAAAACACACAATGGTGACCTGTAAATTGCAGGAGCGGCACACCTCTTTGACCCGGGTGTGTTGTCTGACCTGGAAGAGGGTGTGGGGGGGGGGGTGTCTGACCTGGGGGTGCTATTTGACCTGGGTGTGCTGGGTGCTTGTGTATCCCGGGAGTGGTCTGACCTGACGACCTGTATGCCGGAGTCTGGGTCAGTAGGGGTCAATGTGTGCACGTGCGAGACCACACACACACACACACACACACACACACACACACACACACACACACACACACACATACACACACACACACACACACACACACACCCGAAGAGATATACTTAACAATATTTACCTATCTGTGCTCATGAGAGTTCACGTGCACTTGTGATATAAAGAGAATTTGTATCCTTTGTGTTCTTACCTAATAGAGTTTGCAGGCTTGAAACACGCCTCATGGGATCTGCCTGGCTTACAGCTCATGCAGTGAGTATTATACGTTAAAACATGTCTCCTCCATCCTTCCTGTGTCAGTAAGTTCAGCTTACTCATTCCATTCCAATAACTCAATGCATTAAATTCTGGGACAAATTTTGTGTCAAATCGTATGGGCCATTTATGCCTCCTACAATTATTTTCATTCTTATGTTCTTATCTCATATCTTAATATATTTGTGATGATTTCTGATGTGGGACCGCAATACAGGTGCAGCCTACTCAAGCATTGCTTGGATACATGGATCTCTAAAGCTTTAAAAGCATGTTAAGGGTTATGAAGGCAGCCCTGGGTTTCGATACATGATTAATATTAGTCAACTTATGTGTGCAATTGAGGATTATATCTATTTATATACGCATCTGGGGATAGAACTGATGTTATGTGTACTCTTTGATCCTTTTCTGTCGCTGATACTCGCACGTTCAGTCCCTTAATGTACAGTTCGTCTGTCTTAATTTTCGTCTCGATCCTCACGGCCTTGCACTTATGCAAGTTTAAATCCATTAACCAATAGATTGATCGCGTCTGTAAACTCCAGGTTCTTCCTGGAAGCTTCAAGGAATTCTTCTGCATGCCTAGAATCCTACTGGAAGCCTTGTTCATAGTTGCTTTCTTCGTCAATTTTGCAGTGTTTCTGTTACATTTTAACACAACTAATTTCCTATGGATCCTACATCCTTGCAAGATTTTCTTTCTTCACACTTGAAGGGAGTTTTCTAGCATCATTGCAACAAATTTCTGTTTATAGATTGCATCAATATTCTCTCCCTTTCGGGTGTACAGAGAGAGAGAAAGAAAGAGAGAGAGAGAAAGAGAGAGAGAGAGAGAGAGAGAGAGAGAGAGAGAGAGAGAGAGAGAGAGAGAGAGAGAGAGAGAGAGAGAGAGAGAGAGAGAGAGTCGTACAGAGACAATCAGAAAAAATATATAAACATGTTTTTTAATTAAATAAACGTCAAGGAGGCGGTCAACAGGGGAAATTTCTTTAAGAGTTGTGTCCACAAAGAACATACAAGGAAGCATCACTCTGGTGTTACCTGGGAGTGGGCTATTGTCACCCCAACACAGAGGTGGGCACTACAATTATCACCCTAAATCACAATGAAGATAGTGCGATGATATGGACAGTAAAGGATCTGCCATGCAAGATAAGGAAAGGATTAATATTATCACAACGCATAATAAACTCAATGAAATTCTTACATAAGACAAAATTGTATGAATAAGGTAAGTGCAGAATTAAACAACTCTAATTCACATATTAGGATTGGGCGGATAAAGTTAAGGTAGGATACGTTAGATCATTTCAAGTTAAGTTAGGTTAAGTTAGGTTAGGTCACAATCGACTTGAGAATGGTCCAGGATAGACCGAAACATCGTCGTCCCTTCACTTTCTAGTGTGTGGTTTGTTAAATATATTTCAGCCACGTTATTTTGACTCTTCGTCTGCAAGATAGGTTTGGTTATAAAAGGCTAGTCTAATTTAGGTAAAGTTAGGATCGGTTTGGTTTAACTATATTAAGTTATGATCGTTTTGGGTAGGCCATGTTAAGTCAGAATAGGGTTGGTTAGATTAGGTTAGGTTAAATTCAATTACATCGGAGATGCAAAATAAATGAAAGGAAAAGAATAAGTGAAACAGGCCTGATACAGCTAGCACTAAAAAAACGAAAAACACGAGAAAGAGAGAGAGAGAGAGAGAGAGAGAGAGAGAGAGAGAGAGAGAGAGAGAGAGAGAGAGAGAGAGAGAGAGAGAGAGAGAGAGAGAGAGAGAGAGAGAGAGAGAGAGAGAGAGAGAGAGAGAGAAGACAAGAATATTCTCCCACTCAGCGCCTGCCTCGTCTGTTGTGTGTGTGGTCAAACAACAGATGAAGTAATGCAAAGATGCAGAGTTACGAGTACAAACATTAGTCAGCTGTTCATGTCAGTTTAATTAATAGCGATACTTGTTCCAGGATAAGGAAAAGGTGGGTAGATTACACATAGCGAATCAAACAACGGACGAACTAACGCGAACTAAGACAACTTGACGTAAAAAAATACACAAAAAACACGCATCATGCGCAGTCACAATGAAAACATGTCTTGGCGCACGAGAGGAATAGAGGTAAAACAAATTAATATCAAATATATAGATAAAATTTGGTAAGTTCTGTGCTCGCAAGGATGTTATAATTGTGGTTATCTTGGTTATCTTGAGATGATTTCAGGGCTTAGCGTTGCCCGGTCCTTGATAAGGCCTCCTTTTTGTTAAACACCCCCCTGGAAGCCGCCCGTAGCTGCTGTCTAACTCCCAGGTACCTATTTACTGCTAGGTAACAGGAGCATCAGGGTAAAAGAAACATTTTGCCCATTTGTTTCCGCCTCCACCGGGGATCGTACCCGGAACCTCGGGACTACGAATGCGAAGCGCTGTCTACTCAGCTGGACACTGTGGTGGATTATTATCGTGGAATGTTTATCACCCACACGATTATATAAACTGTTAGTCGTAGATTAAATGACGTTTAATAATTAAATCGGTAGAAGTGTAGAATAAAACAAATGCCGATCTGATGTAAACAAAGATCAGCCGTTGAAGTTATTAGTTGACTAAGGAGACATGTCGTTCCGGCTTGTTAAAGATAGCGGTTATGACGCTTTTCACGGGTAAAAAAGTCAATTTCCAGGACGCTCTTTTCTAGTAGCCACTACTTCCAGGATACATTTTTTTCCAGTTAGTCACATCTTATAGGGCATTTCTTCTAGGTTGCGCCTGTCTATCCAGGCCTATTTTTGAAGCTAGCCACTCTTTTTATAACGTTTTTCGAGCAAGCCCCTTTGCAGAAAGGTTTACGAACAAACCACACTTTCCAGAAAAGTTTTCGAACAAGCCACACTTTCCAGACAGGTTTTCGAACAAGCCAATTTTTCCAGGAAGGTTTTCGAACAAACCACTCTTTCCAGGAATGTTTTCGAACAATCAACACTTTCTAGAAAAGTTTTCGCACAAGCCACACTTTCCAGAACTCATTTTCGCAGAAGCCACCCCTTCCAGGAAGCTTTTTGGAGCGACCCACTACTTCCTAAAGTAGTGGTAAGCTCCTTATTTTTAAAGCTTGCATCACAATACTGAGCTTTAGGATGATTTCAAGATCCCCTAACAGAACGGTGCCCACCCTAGTATGTATATGTATATGTATATGTATATGTATATGTATATGTATATGTATATGCTCGAGGTTCCAAGGGTTGTCATAGCCAGGGGGTGGTAATGGGGGACGAGCTCCCATGACCTATAAAATGCTCCTATACGGCATGCGTCTCAAATAGCCTCTGACAACCAAGTCCAACTCCTGGCCTGCACGAGTGGCTTAGTCTTTAAGTCCGGCGGAACTGCTTTTACCGACAGGAGAAGGGGCGAGGGCGTGCCTCTGGCGCCTTAAAACCAGTTGCTCCGGGTAGATGGGACTCGATAGCCTGGGAAGGCAGCCCATCTAAGGGAAGGAAAACCCTTATTTTAAACCTCTGCTGCCTTGCGGCCATACCCCTCTTTTGGGAAAGGCTTCAGGAGTCAACCTCGAGGAAAAATCCGGAGTTGGAGCCCCTAAGGCAGTTCGTTGTTGACGTCGACCTCGTTCTGGCAGCTCCTGCGACGTTGCTGGAACCATGTGTACTGGCATTTGCCTTTCTATTGGATAATTTCAGCAACGTGGAGAGGGGGGACCTGCTGCATGGGTAACAGCTTCTCCTCCTATATTTACCTACCCAGGCTTTGCGCCCTGTTAAGGCGCAACTCCATAGTCTTTAGACTGAAGGATGACTACTACTATATGCTCGAGGGTTCCAGAGGGATGCTGGGAATATTATCTGGTCCTGAGATGTGGCAAACTATTTTATATCATATTATGCACCGCACTTTTAACGCTGTTGCTCACAGCTTCTACGTTCTAGGTGATTTAGTCAAATTTAAAGCTCCGCAAAATTTACGTTTTTCGGACTAACGAGCATCGGTTGTAATTGGGTAGATGGGTTGTCTGTGTTCGTGTGCTTCTTGTTAGGCTAAACCACTTTACATGTAGCAGTAATCACCTTTAAAATAATATAACTACCAACTAGGTAAATAATACGGTGAAATAAAATGGTTTGAAGTCACAATGACGCGATGAGTGACACCCATCAATTACATTATTAGTCGTAATTATGATAATTCATCAAAGTGATAGCGAGTGTAATTGTCTAACGATTACATAAATCACGAGAACAGAACCATGAACAATAGTGAAGTTGATTCATGTCTGTGAAAGAGAATGTCTGCTTGTCTGGAGGCGCTTAGGAACATGAGAACATAAGAATGAAGGTAACTACAGAAGGCCTATTGGCCCATACGAAACAGCTGGTATTAATATCCATGGGCTAGCCTCACCCAACTTTCTAAGATGACACATGGGGGAAGGGAGGTTATGGGCATGTCATAGGCCAGTAGGGGCCTGTCCCAGTGCAACTTTTTGAGTATTATTGATAATGAACCCCTTTGGTTTTCATGATCTGAAATCGGGGATGTGTTTTCCATAGAATTATTAAATATTTGGAATAGGGGACGAAAGAGGAGAGAGAGGGAAAGGAGGAAGCTTGGAAGAAAAAGGAAGAGAGAAAGAGAGAAAGCTGGGACCACTTCTAGTATACATAGGAAATAGAAAGTCTGTTTATCCATGACTGGAGACCAGAGGCTTGAGGTTAGCCTCACGAAACTTTACTGGGTGACTGGTGTGAAGTGTGGACTCCCCCTCCCCATATATATATACACCGGTGGGGGGGGGGGAAGGGATGGGGTTGTTCAAATACAGGTAATCTACAGGTGAAGCAATTTACATATAATAACTGGATAATAATTACCTAGAAGCCATTTATGAGACGGTGACTACCTACCACACACTACCTACCACTGTGGGACTAAAGCCAGCCACCACACACCCACTGTGGGACTAAACCCATCTACCACACACCCACTGTGGGACTAAACCCATCTACCACACACCCACTGTGGGACTAAACCCACCTACCACACACCCACTGTGGGACTAAACCCACCTACCACACACCCAATGTGGGACTAAACCCACCTACCACACACCCACTGTGGGACTAAAGCCACCTACCACACACCCACTGTGTGACTAAACCCATCTACCACACACCCACTGTGGGACTAAAGCCACCTACCACACACCCACTGTGGGACTAAAGCCACCTACCACACACCCACTGTGGGACTAAAGCCACCTACCACACACCTCCAAGCCCTCTCCAAAGCCCATCACCAAAACTCCTCCCACCCCTCCAACCCCCCCACTCCTCTCCTACACCCTATACAACGCTCCCAATGTCCCTAATTAGCGTCCATATGGAGTTGGAATGTCCACGACAGCACCCAGGACCGGGAGGCCCCGGGTCTCCCAGGGTGGCGCTCCCATGCATACTAAGACTCTGCCTACCTGGGTTACTCCGACTGTATAAATTGTCATTTCGTGTCGGCCATGGAGAGCTCTGGACTCTAAGGAACAAATAATTGTCTCAAGTGTGGTTTGGAGATTAGTTTCAGGTGTTTGAAATGGTGGTATTTATGGTGTTTATTATTTGTTGAGTGTGTGTGTGTGTGTGTGTGTGTGTGTGTGTGTGTGTGTGTGTGTGTGTGTGTGTGTGAGTGTGTGTGTGTGTGTGTACTCACCTAGTTGTACTCACCTAGTTGTGTTTGCGGGGGTTGAGCTCTGGCTCTTTGGTCCCGCCTCTCAACCGTCAATCAACAGGTGTACAGATTCCTGAGCCTATCGGGCTCTGTCATATCTACACTTGAAACTGTGTATGGAGTCAGCCTCCACCACATCACCCCCTAATGCATTCCATTTGTCAACCACTCTGACACTAAAAAAGTTCTTTCTAATATCTCTGTGGCTCATTTGGGCACTCAGTTTCCACCTGTGTCCCCTTGTGCGTGTTCCCCTTGTGTTAAATAGACTGTCTTTATCTACCCTATCAATCCCCTTCAGAATCTTGAATGTGGTGATCATGTCCCCCCTAACTCTTCTGTCTTCCAGCGAAGTGAGGTTTAATTCCCGTAGTTTCTCCTCGTAGCTCATACCTCTCAGCTCGGGTACTAGTCTGGTGGCAAACCTTTGAACCTTTTCCAGTTTAGTCTTATGTGTGTGTGTGTGTGTGTGTGTGTGTGTGTGTGTGTGAGTGTGTGTGTGTGTGTGTGTGTGTGTGTGTGTGTGTGTGTGTGTGTGTGTGTGTGTGTGTGTGTGTGTGTGTGTGTGTGTGTGTGTGGTGATGTAGTGATCCTCGCCATTAAGATATTTATTAAAAATTACTTTCTGAACTATCGTGTTAGCTTCTACTATCTATCTCTTCCCACTGATTCCTTTCCCTCATTATTCTTATGTAACAGAAAAGAACTATCAGGAGATAGCACCAAGCCTTTACGGCTATATAGCACTTGCCGGAGCCGATCGGCCGAGCGGACAGCCCACTGGACTTGTGATCCTGTGGTACCGGGTTCGATCCCGGGCGCCGGCGAGAAACAATGGGCAGAGTTTCTTTCACCCTATGCCCCTGTTACCTAGCAGTAAAATAGGTACCTGGGAGTTAGTCAGCTGTAACGGGCTGCTTCCTGGGGGTGGAGGCCTGGTCGAGGACTGGGCCGCTGGGAAACTAAAGCCCCGAAATCATCTCAAGATAATCTCAAGATAGGAAGGTTCTCTGTCAATTTAACCACTTTATATATATCCTAGATTAAATCTCATTACCTGCATTTCCTGTGGATGGGCACCCTTCCATACCCCCGCCCCATCCCAGTTCCTTATCCTGATCCCTTCCAAGTGCTATATAGCCGTAATGGCTTGGCGCTTTCCCCCCTAATAGTTCCCTTCCATCCTTCCCTAACTGTTGACAGTGCTACAGTCCACGTCCCAGTCAACAGTACCAATGCACTGCCTACGTCACTGTTGTCAGGATCCAGGCCATAATTTAAGATCTTAACAACTAGCATACAACCCACAACCAAATGTGTAAACAGGACGAGAGACAGAGAGTTGTAGCCAGCAGGGAGACACGGCTCCCTGGCCACCCGTAAGTCGTCAGTGAAGTCATAAGATGAAAACTCCAAAATGTAGAAGGGGAACATAAGAGATAATCCCACATGACTTTTGCAGAGACACACAGGCTTACGCATATTATGCATACGTACGCAGCACACACACACCACACACACACACACACTCACACACACACACACACACGCACCCAATACCAACAGGTTATAGGCGTCTGCTTCAATAATAGTTTCAAAAGAACATGTTAGAAAAATAAGTCGGCAATCAAGATATTTGATAACCCGTCTGCTGGAGAGACGGAGGTCCAAGAACTAAAGTTCGATCCTTTAGGCACAAGTAGATGAGTACACACATACACAAATGAGTGAGAGAGATGTGAGGAAATGCTGAATAGAGTGTGACGGGTAAAACACTAGAGGTAAACTGGAGTCAGAGGTGGTGAAAGCTTCCACCTTCAATGGCTTCAAGTATAAGTGAGTGCTGGAACGTTAGGAGGTATACATGCGTCATATATGATAGGTATGACAGGTATATATAGGTGTATATACACTTGAGGCTTCGCTAGTAAGCACTAATTGAGGTCCTTAATATTCATGTAGAGTTTGATAGGCCTTAAGTTCAACACTAAGTAGAAACAAAGGAGGTATGAGACGGCATCTAGAGCTAGATTTCGCTCCCCTTAGGCACAGATAATTAGGAAGAGACGAGTGGGAACTCTGTCCAAAATTCCCTACACATAACCTCTTCCAACCTCGCCAATAACTCACATTCATAGACTCTCTACATAAACACAACTCCCCCTACATATACAGTCCCCACCATCCACCACACCATGTCTCCACTATCTCATACTATAACACCATTTGCAGACGATGAGTTACAATAACGTGGCTGAAAATATGAATACTAGGCCACACACCAGAAGATCAGGAGACGACGACGTTTCGATCCGTCTTGATAATGACAATCGACTTGATAATTCAGGTCAGACCGAAACGTCGTCGTCTCATCATATTCTGATTTGTGGTTTAGTCTTCTGAAAACCATTCTCACCCCACATAGTCCCTTCTACAAAAAATATCCAAAACGCACTATAACTCCCTCAACACTCACCCCCTGAACATAAACAAGAGCGCGGGGGCTCTAATGTTGGGCGAACACACACTCAACAACCCCTTAAAACATACAATTAGCCCCTCCGACTATAGCATACCTACATACAAACACTACCACCCTCACCCCTTATGCCAGCCCACATAACTCTTACATCACTCAACATAGTGCCTTAAAAAACAACCCTCATACCTCCTCACCTAAAACACCCTATTCCCACTCAACTAACACAACCTCCTCTCCAATCTATATAACCCTTTCAACACCCAATACCCCTATTCAACATTGTCCTTTTCCTAATTTCACATATCCCTTTCTAACCCCCCTCTTCCCCACGACCCCCCGCTCATCCCACATAGCAACTACAAGGCCCCCCTCCACCCACTCCACATACCCACACCTCTGAAAAATGACAAACTCTCTCCCTGAGCGACATTAAAGCTGTGGGGTCCTTACTCCGCCTTCCCTTCACTCCTGCTGTGAAAGAGGATTTGTTCCTCATTTTCTGTAGTCACTACATTTTCTGTTCCTCATTTTTCAACTAACTTATACATACAATTTTAACAAGTGTATGTTAGTTATAATAATAGTTATTTACAAAATAATTGATTTGCAATATATATATATACACACAAAAATATTTGTCTGCCTGCTTTTCATTCTAATTGCTAAAGTGTCACGTAAGAACACGCACACGCACGCAAGCACACACACACACACACACACACACACACACATGCACACACACACACACATTCACACACAACATACCTTGTCAGAGTAGTTAACAATTGGAATGCATTAGGTAGTGAAGTGGTGGAGGCAGACTCCATACATAGTTTCAAATGTAGATATGATAGAGCCCAGTAGGCTCAGGAATCAGTACACCAGTTGATTGACTGTTTAAATGTGGGGACCAAAGAGCCGAAGCTCTCTCTCCCTCACACACATACAAATACATACACCCACACACATATATTAAGGCCAGGTGATATCTAGAGAAAAATACCCCCCTTCCTCCTCAGTGGAAGTGGTTATAACAGAAACCACACTGTTTGAGCAGCAATTTGTACTCGACGATACGTATTTTAATAACAGTTGCATCCATGGGGGCAATTCCAGAACCCCACAATAACTTTCCAATTTCTATTAGCAGTCGAGGATTAGCTAGCTTCCAGCGTTCATGCTTGACAATTGAATTCAAGCAAGCTTCCATTTGTCCTTCTGGTCCCCATTGTTTTGTAATTCACTGTTTCCAGCAGGTCTTCATTGTTTCCAGCAGGTCTTCATTGTTTCCAGCAGGTCTTCATTGTTTCCAGCAGGTCTTCACTGTTTCCAGCAGGTCTTCATTGTTTCCAGCAGGTCTTCACTGTTTCCAGCAGGTCTTCATTGTTTCCAGCAGGTCTTCATTATTTCCAGCAGGTCTTCATTGTTTCCAGCAGGTCTTTACTGTTTCCAGCAGGTCATCACTGTTTCCAGCAGGTCGTCCCTGTTTCCAGCAGATCTTCACTGTTTCCAGCAGGTCTTCATTGTTTCCAGCAGGTGTTGACTGTTTCCAGCAGGTTTTCACTGTTTACAGTTGGTCTTCGTTGTTTCCAGCATGGTCTTGCCTGTTACAGCAGGTTTTCAATATTCCAGTAGTACTTCTCTGTTCCAGGAGGCCACCATTGTTCCATTCTCCCTTGTACTGTTCTTTCGGCAGCTAGGGTTCCAGTGTAACACAATTGTTCCAGTTTTCACTGTTCCAGCCGGGGCGGCACTGTTCGAATCAACATCCATTGCAATAGCCAGCATCAGTTTTCCAATTTCCAATAAGTTTTCAATTATTCTGTTTTGAATCAGACTTCAGTGTTCCAGCTTCTTGACATGCTCTAGTAATCCAAATTTCTGTTAATTATCTTTCCAGTCATCATTGGTTCAGATAACAGTAATATATCCATTTTCCACCTTACCCCTCTATGATTCCAGCTTCAAGCCAGATACTAGTGCTACATTTTACAGAGTTTCACTCTCCAGCAATCGTCTAGTGTTCCAGTTTCCAGCAAACGAGCTTCCAGTATTCCAGACAGCTTCCAGCGTGACCTTTTGGCGACACTCTGGCAGCCAGACAGCGTCCAAGGCCAGCTGCTTTAGAGTCCAGGGAATGTCACTCACTTCCAGTAATGAAATCTTCGTCAACATTTTGTTATCCCTTGCAAAGGTAAAACGCATAAAAATGACATTAATCGGATGCTTTCCATCACATGGGAAGTGGGAGGGGAGGTAGGGAAAGGGTGGGAGAGGAAGGGGGGAGGGAAGAGGTAGAAGGTACTGGCGGGAGTCACTGATGAAAAAAATATATATTATTCATGCAAAGTTGGCAGCCAAGCAGAAAGTTACACAGCGTCAGATTAAAAGCGGGAGAGGACAGCGTGAATGCTCAATGGAGCGAAGCCGAGCCTGCTAACTTTCATGCACCTCGCGCCCGCCAGCCAGACTTTACGCGACGTCACCTGATCCATTATTCATTTCGCGCCAATACGCCCGCGCGACGTTGCCACATGTCGAACGTAAACATTGTGTCATCTGATATGCTTGCCACGCTGCTGCTATCATTCCACCGGAGTTTGCCGCAGACTCGGGCCCGGGCGTCGCTGCTAAGTCCCGCGGCCTCCACCAGAGGCCTACCTGGCAACTCTGGGGAGCTGGAAGCGCGAGATTTGTCACTTGGGTACGTTCTCACTGTGACGTCACCATCTGGCTTTCTTCGATGAATGAATCGAGATTACCCACACTGCTCGCACGTTGTTTTGGGAGGGGGAGTGGGTGGGGGAGGCATACGCTCACGGCGTTCCGATTAAATTCCATTATTTCACCCGTGGCATACCAAAGCCTCGTGGTCCTCAAACTCGAGAAAGGAGGCTGATTATAAACATTCTCTCGTCCTCCTTCTTAAAATCTAACACTTCCACAACAGGATCTGAATTGTTAAATTGAACGAGAGAATACAACGAAATTGGTGGTCCATCCCTCCCCCGCCCTCAAAAAAATTAAAAAACTAAATAAGACGATCTTGATATTCCGAACTAATTCTTCCAGACACCTACTTAAATGGAAGATTCGACCCGTTCAAAGTGCAAAGATGAACACAAAGCATATCTTCCCCCTTTTTGCATCAACCATCTGTAATCCCCCACCTCCTGCTCTCTCTCTCTCTCTCTCTCTCTCTCTCTCTCTCTCTCTCTCTCTCTCTCTCTCTCTCTCTCTCTCTCTCTCTCTCTCTCTCTCCCAAGTCCCTGTTCCCATCCTCGACCTTTTCATATCATCTTGGGATAATCTTTCCCCTTTCTGCCCCTTTCCCCCCCGGCTGGGAGGGGGCACGATGGAAAGGAGCCGTCGTTCACAATCCCTAGAGACATTTCAGATCGGCCCTCTGACGTGAGGAGTGGGAGGAAGCGACGCAGTAAGTGAAGGGGATAGAGATTACTGATGGCCTGCCCAGGATGCTGAGACATGAAAATGGAAAAGAGGGGAAGAATAGGAGTGAGAGACGCAGAGGGGGTAGAGAGTCTCACCTTACAAGTCCAGACAGGAGAGGGGGTGTGGATACAGGGGGAGGGTTGACTAGAGGGGGGTCGGGGTATAGGGATTACTACTGTTCCATGTTGGAGGCTGAGAAGAGAAGGAGAGCCGTAGAAGAAAAAGGGGGGGGGGGGTAGAGGGGGTACAATGATCGGGAGGGGGAGTTGAGTCCATGAAACGGGGAGGGGGGGAGATAAGCGGAGGGTGAGAGAGAGAGAGAAGTAAAGGAGGTGAGGGAGAAAGAGAAGGGAGAGATTCTCACCTTACCGGCCCCCGACACCTTTGTATGTATGTATGGGATCGTCTGGTTTCACGTATCTTAGCCCTTGATGTATACAATCTTTTGTGTTCGAAGTGGGAAGATTGTTCAGCTTCCTCTTCCATCCGTGAGCATTATTGATGCACCTCTCGTGCAGTCATCTCCCTACACCTCTACACTGCACCTACTGACTGGCATACATCACACATCCTGATACACCTTCTACACCTCTCATACTCCCACAGTAACTTACGTCGCACTTAAACATCTCCCACATACCCCCACATGTGAATTGTTTTACCCATCTCCATGTGCCACTACACCCTTTTCAACCGCCATTACACCCCTCCACACCACCACTAGACCCCTCAACACACCACTACACCTCTCCACACACCACTACACCTCTCCACACACCACTACACCCCTCCACACACCACTACACCCATCTTCCTACGTGCTGGGTACCTGGCAGTCGTCTCTTTGTATGGGTTGGCCCCAGATCAGGAATTATTACGCACGTGTGTGTCTAGCCTAATTGTGCCCGCAGGATTGAGGCTTCGGTTCTTGGCCCCGGCCTTTCCAGCGTCCAGTCGTGTAGTGCAATGACTCCCGGCCTATTTTTCTATCATACCTGTTTTCAATTAATGAACTGAGTTATATTATAATCTGCTTTTTAGTTCGTTCCAGTTTTTTTTAACTGATAAGGTAATAAATCTTTCTATCATCTCTATGACTCATCTGTGTTTGAGGCTCTAATGCACCTAGATATATTTACGTAGGTGCTACGTATTTGCCTCTGAGGTCAAACTAGGTTTAGTATCCACTCGTAAGCTTTTCCTTTCATGGTTTCAGGGAGGTGGTTTCCCTTTTTATTGTGTGAGAGTATGGGTCTCTATTTTACGTTATGGCTTTTGTTAGTGGTAGTGTTGCTCCTGGTTACTTTTATGGTTTTTGTTAGTGGAGCTACTCGGTATGTTTGTTGGTACTGCAGCTGATAAGTTGTATGGCTGTTTCTCTGCTTGTTGCAGCGGGTGGTAAGTGGTGCTGCTGTTCCCTGAGCCTGCTGTTATGGCTGTCAGTATTGATGCGGATTTTTATCCCTTTTACCTGCTCATACGGCTGTTGGCAGTGGTGCTTCCCACCCTTTCCCCGTCTACCTTACCTGCTGTTGTGGCTGCTCCTGACGGTGCTGTCCCCGGACCCCGTCCTCATTGTTTATGTGTTGCTAAGACTACTGCAGCAGCTGTGAGTGCAGCTGTGGTTCTCGCTGGCTGACTCGTCTAACCCTCAGTTGCTCAGTCGTCAAGGTTTTTCTTGCGCTGCATGACAGACATCCTTCCAGAGACACAGACATCGGGGGTTGTTGCTGTTGTCTTGGTATCAGCCTTGTGGATATGACCTTGTATCATCAAGGGTGTCTTAGTGTCATGAGGTCTATTGAGCATGAAGGTGGTGCAGGGAAGAGCGTTAGGCAGGAGAGGAAATGGGAACTTATCTATCAGTGTCTATGGGGGGCATAATGGAGTCTAGCTGCTCTTTATGTCTCACCTATTAGCTTTTGTTATATCTGTTACGTTATAATTTAACAATCGTAGCGTTCGAATTTCTTGTTGGGATCTAGTTTTGGATGGAGGTGGTTTCTGCAACATCTTCTTTCAGGCTATTCCTCTTGTTGAGCACCCATACAGGGCAAGAGTATTTCCATACATACCTTCGACTCATTTGCGTTTCCAGCTTCCACTTAAAATATTATTAACACAATAATTTGTTGACCAGACCACACACTAGAAGTTAAAGGGACGACAACGTTTCGGTCCGTCCTGGACCATTCTCAAGTCGATTTCACAATCGACTTGAGAATGGTCCAGGACGGACCGAAACGTCGTCGTCCCTTTAACTTCTAGTGTATGGTCTGGTCAACATACTTCAGCCACGTTATTGTGACTCATCGCCTGCAACACAATAATTTATTGAGGAAAACGTACAATACATACATAGGATACAAGAAGATTATAGGATGTTTCCAGCTTCTTCTTAAAATAATATTAACACAATAATTTATTTAGGAAAAAGTACTATACATACATAGGATACAAGAAGATTATAGGATGTAGAGGTAAGGAAAATAATATGTCAATAGCAACTAGTACGTCCTATTTTCCTTCCAATTAAAAAAGCTTGTTCTTATCCCCCCCTCGTCTACTCTCTTCAGTATTTTGTATGCTAGGGATGCTGATCACATGCCTCTCTATGACTAATCATCCTGTGAGATGGGGACTTTTTTAACATCACGGACCCAGCTCTTGACTCACTATGTACCCTTTTCACATTATCAAAGGTACCTGCATAAATGCACATGTACCTATACACGGTGATACAAAAACCCTGAAGGTTTTGATCATATCCCGCCTCTGATTCTTCTCTTTTCAGGGTTGTGAAATATGGACCCATTAGAATATGTTTATAGATTAACCCACCTTAGTTCTGACGCCAATCTTCTTGTACACCATTGAATTATTTAAGTTTTTACTGTGAATAAATGGAACAGTGGAGGAAAAAAGGTGAGGCACAGCATGAGGAAAAGGGTGTAGGGCAGTGGAGGAAAAGGATGTAGTGCAGTGGAGGAAAAAAATTGTATGGCAATGAAGGGAAACGTTGTAGTGCAGTGGAGGGGAAAATAGATAATGATTGTAGAAGTAAAAAATAGTGCCTTATAGCGGGTCGAGACAGGAAGGTGTAGGGAGAGTATGGTATCAGGAAGATGTTTTGGCGAAGGATGAGAGTATCACGAGAGTGTTTGGGTAATAGGGAGATAAGAGAGGATATGTTAGAGTATGTCTGAAGTCAGAAAATGAAGGGGGATGGGGGTTGGGGAGGGCATGTGTTGTAGGAGGATGTGAGGATGAGTGTGGGTGGTGTTATAAGGGGATGATGGGGGAGGGGGGAGATTGTTGGGTTAAGGGTGTGAGAAAGGAGGGGAGAGAGAAAGGGAGAGAAAGGGAGTAGGTAGGTAGGTACGTAGGTCGATGGACGTCAACAGTGTCAGATGCCACAATAGAGGCCCGGTGGTGCCTGTGTCACAATGACAGATCAGAAGGGATCATAACATCCAGCCAAGTGATTAAGTCCCTCTCCTGATGCCCTACGTACGGCCACTCTGCTCCCACCCCACTCTCCTACTCCCACGTTTATTCTCCCATTCTTTTGTTTTTCCTCTCCTGTTCCACATTCTCACGTCCTTACTCCCACTCTTATTTCTCGTATTCCACATTTCCACTTCCCTCATATCTATACACAACTTGTCATTCCCACGTTTGCCACCTATTCCTCTTTTTTCTATCCTCTTTACATCTCCTCTTCCCGTCCTATCTTTTCGCTCCTCTGCCCCCTCCACCACCCCCTTACTCACCCCTTCCATTCGTTCCTGTCTTATATTCCAATCTTTTATCACGTTATTGTGTTAACCATTTATCCACATCTTCCTTTTTTTTTATGTCATGGCATAGATCTTTTTTCTTGCCACCTATCTTTCCTACTTTATCCCTACTCTTTATCCCTCATTCTTCGTTTACATGTAACTGATCCTAACTTCCCCTATTCTACTCTAACCGTTATCCTAACCTAAGCTATTCTGACCTAACTTATCCAAACCTAACCTATTCTAACACAGCCTATCCAAGCCTACCCAATTCTAACAATCTATTCAATTCTAACCTAACCTATCCAAACGTGATCATGTCTCCCCTTACTCTTCTGTCTTCCAGTGTCGTGAGGTGCATTTCACGCAGCCATTCCTCATAACTCATGCCTCTTAGTTCTGGGACTAGCCTAGTGGCATTCCTCTGAACTTGTGTGTATGTGCGTGTGTGTGCGGGTGCGGGTCAGTCTGTTTCGCTGTACACATGTCAGCTATCGTGCATGTACGTTATTACGATATTTTTTCTGTCTGATAATGTGTATTCATTATAGTTTTGCCTGTGTGCGTGCGTCCTACTCCAGGAGCCCTTTATTTACATTACGTAAGACTTCAAGAAGTCTTACGTAATGTAAGCTTCTGCTCAAGAAGTTTTGAGCAGACTTCTGCTGACTCTTGTTTGCTGGCTAAGATCCATATGAAACCTATCCCTATTTATTTGACCTCCAGAAACCATATAATCATGACTTTATATCCACGTTTCTAGTTACTGGCTGGGTGCCCAGGGGTTCGAAACCCCCCGGGTCGTTCTCGGTGGTGAGGCGAGAGGGGCGGGCCACTAACTACTCACAGCCCGTCTTCAAAACATTGGTCAAATGCTCGTTAGTGCATGAGCCACCCCCACATGTTTGTGAAGGGAAAAAAACACTCCACACATGACTCACGACTGATTACGTTCGATCTTTCACGAACGTGCATAGCCTGAGGTAATCCATCATCAAAAAACACCGCGAGGTATACGATGTATATCTTGTCACCAAATTCTCTGTTTTTTTTTAATGAAAAGACACGATTAGCCAACCAGTTCTTAGGCTAGGCTCGTCCATCCAGCGGCCAACCCCAATGACGAATTCATAAATTTTGTCATAGTGTGTAATCAGTTAAATCGACAGTTTCTCATATACAAATTAACATTATTATTCATTAGAATTTGGTGTAGAGTTAGGCCTGAATTAAGTTTGGTTAGGTGTTTAGCTTCTGTTGGGAATCATTTGTATTCAAACAATGACGCTTTTATCAGTTTTTAGCGTAATATGAATGCAACATTTGCATTTTCTCAAATAAATGTTAATATTATAGCATACTAGAATGTGTTGAGCAGTTAGAGCTAATTTAGGTTACGTGCTCAGGCTCTGTTGGCAATTACAGTATTGATATTTACATCACGTGAATGAAGCATTTAGAAAGGTGCAATTCGAACAGAGGACGTGAATGAAGCACTGCTCGAGAAAACTACATACGGAATCACTTGAAAGTCGTGTGTGAAGAGTTTTTCATTCATAAACAGGGGGATTTAGCGAGTGGATTAAAGAGCATTTGGCCTTTGTTGATGAGGACGAGTAGTCGTATTGTAGTACGTGGGTGAACCATTTACATAATGTTCGATTCGAACAGAGGGCTCAGCGAAACCCTGTTCGAAAAATATATATTTGTCAGTACTATATAATGAAATTCAGTATTTATTCAAAAGTGAGTGAATATTATTATACATTAACGTTTTTTGTAAAGACTGACATAGGTTTGGGTAAGTATTTTTGTTTCACTTGGCAATTATTTGTATTTAAACCCAGTTTAGAGAAGGGGAGAGAGAGGGAGAGACAGAGAGAGAGAGAGAGAGAATGATAAACAACCGAAGATAAGTAAGGAAACAGATATCTCACCATCCATCAGGACTGAAGTGGGTCCTAGACCCCCCCCCCCACTCATCCCTCCTCGGACTCATCACTGCACGAACTCATCACTGCACGAACTCATCACCATACGCAACAATACCAAACTGCATACTGAATTGTCCACAGCCTGCGTTTTCCACATGCATTAATAATTTTCGCATTAACGTAAATTAAGGAAAATTATACGTGTTGATATCTCGTTATCTAAAAGTGTTATCGTGAGACAAAAAATGTGATAGTTATATCATATATTGCCGGAAATATATCGTGGGTCTTGTGAATAACAGTGAATTTCTTATGAATATCATGTTTATATTACTTTTAATTTATGGGGGGAAAAATACGCCTTGTATGTGCATGACAGTATGTATGCATGTATAAGTGTGTGTATGTGTGTGTTTGTATGATTGAATGTGTGCATGTATATATGTTTTTTTTCTGTGTACTCGAAGCAGATCAAATGTGTTGACAGGTCTGATGACTGGCATGATGAATGAATCATCCCTCAGCGTGACCTCATGCTGTGTATTAATTGTCCCTTCCGTCCAATACTGGCACATGTCTCCTCATGCCACTGTTCGTATAAAAATATATACAAAACAATCAAAACAACGTGATCAATGATCAATTCATTGGAATAGGACGGAGAACTTCATTATTTGCACCGTAGAGTAATGGGAGGGTTATATGTAAATATCGGATTGTGTACCAGCTCGGTAGCTCGAAATTCCTAGTTTAGGGACTCCAGGTTAAGTAACTTTTAGCATATCATGGTCTATGAGTGCGAAACACGTTTCGGGGTGACCCCGGAAGCTGGTTCGATCCCATCACCCTGCTTCAAAGCTTATGTTTTTCTTCTGTATGCCCGTACTATTATCATTATTCCCCATTCTCTCATACAATATCCTTTTCATCTCCCTAAATCCACTTTCCATCCCATACCACTGCAATTCTTCTTAACCATTAGAGTGCCATGAATGATCATGTTTTTTGTTTCCCTGCTCCCATTTTGTGTTTGCTTCTAACAAGTTTATGTGTTCTTGATTTTATTTCCTGCCTTAATATTCGTCACACATCTAAGATCTTTTAAACGAAAATTCAAAAGGGTACTCATGTACGCACGGGGCTGTGCTCACTGTTGCACAGTGAATGTGCATTAATGGTATAGTGATTGTGAGGTATATTGACTATATGGTATAGTGTCTGTATGGTATGGTGAACGACGTAGGGGAAAGAATGAGAGAATAGCTCTCTTCACCTAGTTGTTCTTGCGAGGGTTGAACTCTGTTCTTTCGGCCCGCATCTCAACTGTCAATCAATCAACTGTAACTAACTACTAACTAATTCCCCCTCCCCCTCCCACAAACACACACACACACACTCAGGAATCATCTCCGTAACAGCTGTCTAACTCCCAGGTGCCTATTTACTGCTAGGTAACAGGAGCATCAGGGCGAAAGGAACTTAGGTTATGGATGTGTATGGTTACAGTTTGGGCTAATAGGCAATGAAAGAAAAGCTAATTAACACCAGTAAACAGTATTTTCACCCTAGTACCTCTGTCTCCTTACCGTACCAATTACCATATGAATTACCCCACAAAATATACATAACAAATAATAAGATAAAAAGGCAAAGCTGATATTACTAATATCACTCGAACAAGCAAACACACATTGATTCACAAGGTCATGTTTACCAACCCTTCCGGGGAAACCAAACGAGGCTCTCCTGGAAGTGTTGGTACTCGTGACTGTATATGAAACGACGTTGTGGAATATTATCTAAAAGAATCTTTGACCAAGGAACAACACAGCGGTTTGTGAAATGGAAAATGGAGTGTGTGTGTGTGTTTGTGATTATGTGTAGTCGGTGGGGGGACAGCTAGCCGGCCTGACCTGCTGACGCTGAAACACGGCTATCTGGCGTTCGTGTCTGAATGCGCGGGGTTCTTGTGCGCGTATGGATACACACTTGCGCGCGCAAACACACACAACACACACACACACACACACACACACACACACACACACACACACACACACACACACACACACACACACACACTATGCACTAGGAAGTGATGTGGTGGAGGCTGACTCCATACACAGTTTCAAATATAGATATGATAGAGCCCAGTAGTCTCAGGAAATCTGTACACCAGTTGATTGACAGTTGAGAGGCGGGACCAAAGAGCCAGAGCTCAACCCCCGCAAGCACAAATAGGTGAGTATGACTAGGTGAGTACACATCTTTATAACGATGCGAAGAAAATGAAGCATGAGATAAAGGGTTTTGGGGCAGACTGCACATTCCTTAACTATCGGAAGGAAGTCGACCTTGTATCACACAAGACACCTTCTCAAGCTGGAGAAACGTGCTTGCGTATCGGGACGAGGTGGAGCATTGTTGCAGTAAACAAAGATGAGAGAGTAAACAACATTTGTGTTGCTTACTCTCAACCATAGTGTTGTTTACATGTTACCTCCTCGCAACATGTATCTTGTGAAGGCAGCATAAAGGGGAAGGGAAGAAAAGGTAGCATGTAGATGGAGGGATGGAAGCTAATGATAGGATAGATAATGGAAGAGGAAAAGGAAGATGCAATAACGAGGAAAGAAAATAAATGAAATTGAAGTGATGAAAAGAGGACTATGGAATATAGCGAAGGAACAGGTATAGGAAGGGAGGAAGAGAAGGAGGGAGGGAGAGAAAGAGAGAGGGAGGGAGGGAAGAGGGAGGGATGAGAAGAGTAGATAGTAGAAGAAAAGGTGAAAGGGAGTAGTAGAACGAATGAAATTGCCAATGAAATGGGAGAGTAGGTGAGTATGGGAAATGGGACAGAGTGGGAATGGGGAAGACAATAAAAGTATATGGGAAAGAAGCTACAAGAAGAGAGGAAGGGAAAGAAATTAAGGAGAATGAGGTAAAACAAAATAGTAAGGGGCGGTGAATGGAGAGAGACACAAGAAGAAAATGAAAAGAGAGGCCTAGGAAGAGGACTGGAAATTTTAGATAGATAGATAGAGAGAGAGAGAGAGAGAGAGAGAGAGAGAGAGAGAGAGAGAGAGAGAGAGAGAGAGAGAGAGAGAGAGAGAGAGGAATAAGGAGATTCAAAAGAAGGGGAGATAATTAATAGTAGTAGGCATCCATCAGTCTCAGGAGATTATGAAGTTGAGATAATTAAAGATATAATAAGAGGCCAGATAGTGGCTGAAAAAGTACAGGAGAAAACAGACTGGAATGGAGGAAGAGAGAGAGAGATAACAAAGGGAAGTATGAACACCAAAACACAATAATGAGAGAAAGAGCATTGGGAGGAGTCGGTGGAGGTGAGACGGATGAGTGATGGCGACACGGTAAGTAATTAATCAGGAGCTGGGAGAGGGGACAGTCAGCTGTAGTTGTTGGGGGATGGTGGTGGTGGTGTTGGGGGGGATGGTGGGGGTAGTGGTGGTGATGGTGGTGTGGGTGGTGCTCGTGAGGACTGAGGCGTAGGCGTTTGCTGGGGGGTCAAATTAGACAAATTCACGTAAGGGACAGAATGTGTGCAAGTGTGGGTGTGTGTGTGCAAGTGGGCGTGTGTGCAAGTGGGGGTGTGTGCAAGTGGGGGTGTGTACAAGTGGGTGTGTGTGCAAGTGGGCGTGTGTACAAGGGGGCGTATAGACTTGTGAGTGCATTAACCGGTCACTCACTTGCTCGAGGGACAGACGAATCCATTGTGTCACGGGTTTTCGGGTGTCAACAGTGGTGTATCTTTCTGTTGTTCAACGGGAGTGACGGTGTGGTCGTCTTGTCTATACGAAAGGGTTAAACGGAGGCTACGAAATCGTTTCTTGTAATATTCATTAACCAAGACGTTGAGAACAATCAGTTTTGCGTTGATTCATTATCCAGGACGTTGATGATAACGAGACTTACGTGTGTTCGTTAGCCAAGTCATTGAGACAGTACGCTTGTTCATTTATCAAGTCGTGTGGTTTACAGGGTTTTGATCTCACTCGTTCATTGGTCACTTCCTTTCCAGTTAATATGGTTGTTTAATTGCACTGGTGAGGGAATTATTTATTTAATAGCATTTATACCACCTGTCAGCAAAAATATATTATTTCCCATGAGCCAAGTGGGTCTAAAACATTGGTTTCATTCGCTTTGGGCCAGTTATCGGAGATGGCTTTTGATTTAGATATGCGATTGAGTTGTTTGAAGAGGACGTCTATGGCTTTAGACCCTGTGTAATAACCTGGGATTTATCTTTAGGGTGTTTTTTTTTATCTTTAAATTTTTATTTTTCTAGGGTGTTTCTGCACGTTTGGGTGATTGAATAAGCTCATATCACGTATATGTAACTGCCGGGACAAGTAATTATATTATATATATAATATAATAAAAACATAAAAAAAATAATAGGGGTGGTAGGAGAGGAAAAGATTAAAGTGTTCAGTGAGAATCCACAAGATCTTCTCTGAATACTCTTTATTTTCTTCTTCGAGGCTGTGGGACCCTACAATTGCACCAATTGCAGAGGCACTACAATTGCATCTTTTCTTTAATGCCAACGCCAAGCCATCCATATCGGGCTATATCAGAAATTACTGGCGAAAATTGGGTGAAACTATTCCCAAGCGCCTTGCCTCAAACAAGCAGACAGACGGACAGACAGATATACATATATATTTACATATATAAATATGAATGACCCATTTGATTATTAGAGTATTAACATCAATTACCTATTAAGTTTGGCTCGTCACCTCTGAACGTACAAAATCCTGGACACTCAGGATGTCCAGTTGTAAAACACATAGTACAGCTGGGCTGTCTGCATCGTCCTAGATTATTTATTTACACAACTTATGATATATTTCCCGATAAAGAGATAATAACCACGGCAATTTTCACATGAAATATATCAGATGGTCGTAAAGGAGAACTAATGGAGCGTGTGTTGCAGGCAGGTCTCCAGGTAGATGGGTATATGCCATGGTAGATATGCGTTTACGCTTAGTATTTACAAGTTGTGTCTGCAGGATCACGCTATTAGCTCTTGGATCCCGTCTTTCTATCCTGTCGATTGTCTAAGATACTGACTCCTATCCTGTTTTTCTCTCTGTTGTGTCTATTATATTATATATGCCATGGTAGATATGCGTTTACGCTTAGTATTTACAAGTTGTGTCTGCAGGATCACGCTATTAGCTCTTGGATCCCGTCTTTCTATCCTGTCGATTGTCTAAGATACTTACTCCTATCCTGTTTTTCTCTCTGTTGTGTCTATTATATTATATTTTTTCTCAACCTCACATCTCTGGGATATGACCTTGAATATCTGTTTAATTCCTAAGTTGCTGTATATTGCTAGGTGACCATAGGTATCTGGTGAAAAAAACTGCTTATTTATTTCTCAGCCGAGAAGTGAACCCAAGTTGTTGGACTGTGAACTACCAACACTGTCCGTTCAACCGCGTGTGTGTGATCGCGTGTGTGGCAGGTGTGGAGGGGTGTGGGACGATGTGATGTAGTGAGGTGTGTATGGTGGGATGACGTGGTGTGGCGTGGTGTGGTGTGGCGTGGCGTGGCGTGGCGTGGCGTGGTGTGGTGTGACGTGCAGTAGTGCGTTGGGGTGTTGGGGGTGGTGTGGCACCCCGTCTCTTCAAGAGCCACCATCCAAGGCTAAACACATACAACACGATGCATGCAAGAAGTAAGAAGTGCCCTTGGCACTGTCCACAACTCCCAGCTGGAAGGCCCAAGTCACCACCTGGATGGTCCAAGCCACCACCTGGATGGTCCAAGCCACCACCTGGATGGTCCAAGCCACCACCTGGATGGTCCAAGCCTCTACTCTATGATCCAAGACTACAGAGAAAGGGCGTTGACAAACACTCTGCCTCCTCTTTGAATCTTTGCCACTTTCTCTCTCCACTCCTCGTTTAGTTTTCTATCTCCCTCCTTTCACCTGCCTTTTCTCTGAATTTCCCTCTCTTCCCACTTCCCTACCCTCACTCCATCGCCCTTTCATTAATTTCATTTTCTTCTCCGTTTCTCTTTTTTCCGTTTCAATTCATTTCTTTGTGCCCCCTTCACCTTGTCTCCTCTTTTCTGAGAATGCCTTTAATTTTGTTCGATCTTCTGTTGTTGTAGTTTATTCTGCTGTCTCTTCTACTGCTTTCGTATTCTCTGCTGTCTCTTCTACTGTGAATGATATCAGTGGAGGAGTAGTGTAGGTGGAGGATGATAGCAGTGGAGGAGTAGTGTAGGTGGAGGATGATAGCAGTGGAGGAGTAGTGTAGGTGGAGGATGATAGCAGTGGAGGAGTAGTGTAGGTGGAGGATGATAGCAGTGGAGGAGTCCACTGAGAGCTGTCATGGAGCACTCTGGTCAAACATGGACTCTGTTATCGTTCAGTGCGGGAGTATTGTCCCGTGATTCAGCACCCGCCGGCTGGAGGGCCCTCTGCATAATGATACAAAAGTAATCAGTTGTATTGCCTCGACGCCGACATGCCCAGGCCAAGAAGGAGGAGGAGGAAGAAGAATAGGAGGAGCAGCAGGAGCAGAAGACGTCCCCCCCTTGTCTTCCTTCTTTGATCCTTCAGCGGCACAGGAAGTCATCTTCAGCAGCATCTCGTTTTCTTCCACTATTCGTTTTCTTGTCGTTTGGTGTCATTTGGTTTTGATGATTAATTTTCTTCTTTGAATAACTAGTGAAACTGTCTTAATTCATTAATGTTTTATTTTATTTTATTTTGTCAGATAAATTGGATGTTTTAAGCTCACTTTAGAAAGTATTTTAATTTATTCCAAATGTTTAGTGAAGGAAAATATTGTTTAATAGTGGAGTGACTTTTATATAGGCTTACACATATCACACTAATTAAAGGTTGTATCTCTGAATTATCAGTATCAGTATGACAGTCATCGTCTTCCCCATTACCTCCACTACAACTATCACCACCAGCGTCTCCACTACAACCATCCCCAGCACCATTTCCACTACAACTATCACCAGCACCATTTCTACTACGATTATCACAACAATAATAGTGACAAGTGACCCCAAGGGTGTCCAGTGGATGGCTGGAAATGAATGGACGGTCCAGTGAAGGGTTGTGAGGGACGAACGGTCCAGTGGAGGGTTGCCAGGGGACGGACGGTCCAGTGGAGCGTTGTGAAGGACGGACGGTCCTGTACACGGTTGTGAGGGGATGGACGGTCCAGGCTATACACCATTCATCGTAGGGGTATTAGTGTCAGATTAGCGTCGCTGTCACGTGCTGCTCCACGAGGGGACAGCCAAGTCAAACCCTTTTTTTTTCCAAGGGTGAAGCGAGGGGAGAGGTCATGTCACCCCTCACCCAAAAGAGGGGAAGAGGGTGAGTGATTAGGACGAGGATTGTTGTTTAGGTGAGGGAGTGTGTCTAAATTTTTAGCTAAAACGGGGGAGCTGGAATTAAAGGA
Organism: Procambarus clarkii; assembly: GCF_040958095.1. Lineage (NCBI taxonomy): Eukaryota > Metazoa > Arthropoda > Malacostraca > Decapoda > Cambaridae > Procambarus > Procambarus clarkii. The sequence continues at coordinate 12,725,776 of NC_091213.1, forward strand.
GGAAAATTGTAAATAAGGGTTCGCAAAACCCGTATTCTTTTCACTTAGAAAAGTTGAAAGTAGAAGTGGAAGGTAAGAGAGCTTAATGAGGGGAATGTGGACGATACGTTTCTCTAAAGAGGGGAAAAGTGAATGTAAAAAGATGATGTAGATAAGAATTGGACGAGACGTCAGAGAGAGAGAGACAGAGAGAGAGAGCGAGAGAGGGAGAGGGAGAGTGTGCGTGTGTACCATGATGAGATGGATGCTGGTGAGTCCTGAAGATCAGTGTGGCAAGATAGGGATCTAGTGGTATCTTGAACGATCACACTGGTGGTCCCTCGGCACCTTCGCTCCGGAACAAGCACTTGCCATTGTTACAACTTGTAGTTAATATAGTATAACCCTGTGTAGTGCACTTTTGGAACCACTCGAAATTAGAGAAGGATCAAATGCCGTTTGACCTAAGCGTACTAATACATTCTTTCTGACCCTCCTAAGTCACAATAATATCCTCCATAGCAGTTAGTAATACGTAATGCTTGAGGTCAGTGTGTGATTATTGTATGTTGACCAGACCACACACTAGAAAGTGAAGGGACGACGACGTTTCGGTCCGTCCTGGACCATTCTCAAGTCGATTGTGAGGAGATTGTGATCTCATTGTGATATAATTATTGTATAATAAAAATTATGCAGTATTATTACAATGATTAAGTATATGTAGATATAACAGTCAATATATTGGAGCAAAAGTATTCCAAACAGCAAAATAATGAAATATATTCAAGATATGCTCAAATTTGCTTATACACAGCGTCAAAATCATAAGACTTCTGGTACATCAGTATTAAGAACAACTAGAAAATTAAGTCCATATATCAAATTAATTTTGTAACAATGACACATAAGATTGACACACTGAAAGCTTTTCAAATTGGCATGTAGATTAAAACAAACTGTGGCACTTAAATAACTCTCTTAATTAATATCTGAATTTTCAACACATCTTTCTTTATTGGTGGGCTTAAGACAAATTTTCGGACATGTGTATAACTTTCAATTCATTCTTTGAAACTAATGCCAAAATCACATCTCACAGGGACATTTTCACGCACAAAATTGCTCAGAAGTCTATCGCTACGAGAAAATGTAAATTATAATTTCGCTCGAAAACTTTTAAATTTAATCTTACTTTGACGTTTTGAATTATTTACAAGGCACCTCAAGGTAAAGCTTAAATACAATGTAGAAGTTAAAATAATTGTCACTGCCTATATAATTATTATCTTATTGTCAGTAAGGTCACGATATGTGTTCTTAGGTACCCCATGTGTATACTATGGTATCCTTATGTGTGATCGGGTACTTTATTGGGTGTAATTGGATACTTTATTGGGTCCATCAGTCCATTTTTCCACACTTGACTCAATAGGTGCTATAAGTAGAATCATTTTAGGAATGTGGGCTGTGCAATAAGTTAAATTATCTGTGTCGTTTGTCCATTGGTCTGGGACCAGGACTCGACTGAAGGACTGATTTCCATCAGTAGTGAGTTTGACATGATAATTTATTCAACATTCCCTTCTTCCCGACTTCCTTCTCTTTCTTCTTCTTCTTCTTCTTCTTCTTCTTCTTCTTCTTTTCTTCTTCTTCTTCTTCTTTTCTTCTTCTTCTTTTCACTTTACTGTGACTTCCTCTTCTCCCTGACTTCCTCCTCTCTCCTACGTCCTCCTTCTCTCTACTTCGTCCTCCTCTTCTCTACTACGTCCTCTTCCTCTCTGCTACATCCTCCTTCCCTTTATCGCCCTCGTCCCCCTCCATCACTCCATCAACCAGCTGTCACAAGCACTGCTGCCAGTGCCAGTGCCGACCTACTACCCTCCTCCGGGCATGAGTAATGTGGCACTGCTCACGACAACATGAGTGTGCCGTGACCAATCCAGACACGACGATCCCTCCAGTCGCCGAGGCCATTGGCGGAGGCGTATGGGTAGGACAGAAGCGTAGGACGAGTGCCTAGGGGCGGTGGAGGGGATGGGTGTGTGATGGGAAAAGATGGATACGCTTAAAGATGATATTAATATGCTCAAAGAAGAGCCTTTGCAGTTGGAAATTATGAGTGAAAGGAGAGATAAAAGCATAGTACATATATCATACACAAAGAAAGGCGGAGGAAACATTGAAGAAATGGCAAACATTTGTATTATGGAATTGGATAAATGCACGAGCGAGAGGGATATAAATGGAAGAAATGCTCTGTGGGCGAATTAGGACACGCAAACGTAAAAAGGCATTGGTGTCGGCTATGGGGGTAGGGGGGGGGGGGGTTGGACACGTGACAGTGGGGAAAGGAAGGGGAAGAAAGAGTGTGGGGAGGGGAGGAGGGAGTGGACATTTAGATGAAACATTTCGACTTGAGAATGGTCCAGGACGAATAGAAACGTCGTCGTCCTTTCACTTTCTAGTGTGTGGTTTGGTCAACATTTAGACGAAACTTTGGGAATAGAAAGCTAAGCGAGGGAAAAACGCTAAGCCATTATGGCTACATAGCAATTGGAAGGGATATGAGACAGACTAAAAGCTAGGAAATGCGTCTATAACGAATAAACGGTGTGACTAACTCAATACTGCTATCGGAGACAGATCGCCGACCCTACTAACAGTGTGGCCGTCGCTGTACCAACAACTTTAAATCACTGAGCATGTGAGGGAAGGAATTGAGAGGAATTATCCATAAAGGTCGTGCTCATAGAAACGTGAACATACACTCCAGCGAACTTGAGTAAGAGCGCACTCGCAATCCGAAGTGAGAGATATATGGATATGTATAGATAAATTCTATATGTATGTATATACATAGGGGTACCACCTCTATAATTTAGAAATAGTAAGACAAATGGCGAGACGGAGGAGCAGGAAGTCATCAATGAAGACATCAACAAGACCCATAAACAGCAACCAGCATTGAGGATCCGGACACCAACGGAGAGGGGGAAGATGTGCTCAGAGCCAGGAAGGAAATGATGATTTGTCATGCGGAGGGGAGAGAGAGAGAGAGAGAGAGAGAGACAGACAGACAGAGACAGACAGACAGACAGATGATTAGTGGGGGTGGTGATAATGAGAAGAATAAATGATTAATAGATATTAAAAAAGAGGCAAGAAAACAATTAACAATAATAACAGACCTACGAAATAGTCAGTAATGAATCAATAATAATAATAAAAATATTAACAATAATCCAAGTAAAAAGAATTGAGTACATTACACCTTGCATTATACATTTATACATTATACATTTACGAAATACAACAACTGTAATCAAAGTATACAAGAACTAGACAGGTTTTGAGAAATATAATAAAACTGGTACAATATAATATGTTATAATGCTGAAAATAATAATAATAATAATGACAACAAAATCAAATAAATAAATTACGTTTCGGGGACGGAAAGTACAATGAAGTAGCAACAGTTGTCGCCAGGGGAAGTAACAGTACCATTAACAGTATCAACAGTATAGTCCCCAGGTGCGTAACAGTAGCAGTAAAAGAGGCAATATTGGTCTCCATGGAAGTAAACAAGAGAAACAGCAATAACAGCGCCGGTATTAGTACCCTGAATACCAGTAACAGTAGCTGTAACAAGAGTGCCGATGATAACAGTATCAGAAACGCCGTTTATAGTAGAGACAACGGTAGTAGCAGCAGCAGCGGCCTTGATAGTAGTAGTAGTAGTAGTAGTAGTAGTAGCAGGAAGCATAATAGCAATAGTATAAGTCTTTTGGGTGGGAGAGAGAGAGTAGTATTAGGAATAACAGCATGGGTGTATGGGGTGGGAGAATATAATGAGATTTTGCCCCCCCTCTCCCATGGTCACGTGCCACGAGGGAAGCTAATGCCTCATTATTCCGTTGTTCGCTTCGAAACTCTCGGTTTACGCCCGTAACTGCTGCCATAAATACGCCCACACCCACAACCACGTTTATTAATACGCCTACAGTAACGCCCACACTCACATACATGCCTCTAGCCACGCCCACAAATACACCCACACCCAAAACAATATTTACACCCACAGAAAAAAACACAGCCACTTTTATACCACGCCCGTATCGAAACTTATGCCCATATACAATACCCCATGCCCATTACCTTCAATGAGGGGAATTGCGTATTGATTTGCTCAATACCCATCTCTTTAAGGAACGCGGGAATATATAATATTCTCGCGAATATATATATATATATATATATATATATATATATATATATATATATATATATATATATATATATATATATATATATGTGTGTAATATATATATATATATATATAATATATATATATATATATATATATATATATATATATATATATATATATATATATATATATATATATATATATATATATATATATATATATATATATTCACACAGTAAAGTCAAGTGACATTAAAAACAACTTTCAATTCGATAAAATCTTAACACACTGGAATAGAGCAATCAAGCTCATATCTATTCATAAATATAATTATATCCCACATAAAAAATAAACCCAAAATATACTTTTTCCCTCAAACTATTTAAAAAAAAAAACGAGGTAAAAATATATGTGGAAAAAAATTAGAAGTTAGTCACTGGGAAAAAAAATTAAAAATGTAATTAACTGGATAGGAAAGTGTGCTTAGGATTACCTGTCCCTCAAAATTTTATATTTCGGGAATAAAGATTTTTTTTATTTGTGTATATAAATTTGGATTTTTTTTTCAACCAATTGTTTCCATATTTCCAGTTTGAGGCGGCATTCGCTCATCATTCATGAATGTAACTCATTTCATGACGCTTTATTCACTATATTTTATGCATATCATGACGCGATATTCACGAATATAACTCATGGCGAATTATTCATTCGTATAACTCATCTCATGATGCTTTATTCACTATATTTTATTCATCTCATGACGAATTATTCACGTATATAACTCATCACATGAAGTATTATATACGAATGAAGCTCATGTCACATTATTCACGAGTATTCTTCGTGTCACATTATTCACAAATAGTGAAGGAATGGGTGATGGAAGGGGTGAGGTTGCGGCCGAGAGGAAGGGGGTGGTGATGGTGGGAATGAGGTTGGGGTGATGGAGAGAGGTTGTAATTAAAATAGACAATAATTAAAGCATCATAACTAGTAAAGCAGAAAATAGATAGTTATATCACTAATGTTTACCAAGATTAACAATAAAAAAAATATTAACCACGCACTAGAAAGTGAAAGGACGACGACGTTTCGGTCCGTCCTGGACCATTCTCAAGTCGACTTGAGAATGGTCCAGGAAGGACCGAAACGTCGTCGTCCCTTCACTTTCTAGTGTGTGGTTTGGTCAACATATTTCAGCCACGTTATTGTGACTCCTCGTCTGCATCAAAATATTAGTTTAATAATAATAAAAAAATAATTATTAAAAATATCAGAACTAACAAATGATCAATAGAAACATCAACAGAAACAACAACAATAAGAAAGTTTGCAACAATTACAATAATAATATATAATTAAATTATGAAAACAATAAAGAAATTTTGATAAAAGTGATAAAATTTTTATTCCACTGATATTACAAATATGTATTTTTCTGAGGTTAGAATATATAGGAAAGGGAGATAAGAGATAATGGGATAAGAGGAGAACGTAGAAGAGAAATAAAGGAAAGTATGAAGATGTAAGATGGTAGGGAAGACTGTGAGATAGGCGGGAGAAAATAGAAGAAGAATGGAATGAGAGAGGAGAGAAAAGGGGAGAGTGTCTGAAGGGTCATAACATTGCTATCTCAGGTCATTATTGGTCACACCGAGAGGCCATTACTGCCACACCCGCCCTCATCCACTACCCCTCACTCCTCTCCCCCTTCACTGCTCCACCTCTTCCCTCACCCCTCCATCCCCTCCCCTCACTCTCCTCCTCCATCTATCCACATAAACCACCATATATTTTATTTAATATTCTCCACACATCTCCTTACTATACCATATATTCCCCTCTTTCATCCATCTTTAACCCTCACCTCTCACTCTTTTTCCCTCATTTCTCACTCCTCACCCTTCATCTCTAACTCCTCGTCTATCACCTTCCATCTCCCTCATCCTCCCCCCCCCTACCCTTTTCTTTTCTTCTCTCTTTCTACTGACTCTTCCCCTTTCGTACATTACATATCCCATCCTCTTTTAAATCTAGTTACTACCCATTCTCAACAAATCTAGCAACGACCTCCCCCAAATCTAGTTAATATCTAACCCAAAAGAATCTTTACCTTCTTCATAAACAAATCTAGCACCTACATCCTTTTCTCTTGGTTTTAGAACCTTATCCATACCACAGATTTTGTACCATACACTCCTCTTCTCACAGTTTTAGCATCTACCTCTATTCCTCCCACTGCTGTTGCATCCCCTCACTTCTCCTCCCACAGGATTCCTATCCACTCCCTTCTATCTCACATCCTTACCCCTTCTCCCATCTTCTTTCCCACTATCGCCCTCAGATCAAGAATGACCCCCACCATCCTCACCCATTTATTTTTCTGATTACACTATACCACCATTAAACATCCCTTTCCAATTTGCCTGCCCCCCGACCACCCTTAATAAGACCCCCTTCCTCCCCACTAACACACAACCCCTTTGTCTCCAACGTCGTGGCTCCGCCCCTCCTTCCCCACTTGAGGATCTGGCTCCTCCCCTTACTTTGTCCCTCTCCCTCTCCTCCAACATCTCCTCCTCCTCCCCCACCCTCCCCCTTCCATTCAACATACACGGACACACACCCACTTCTTCAACAACACCCCTCCCCCACCCACCAACACCCCCCCCCCCACCAAATTTACTTCTCTTTTTTTCCTTTCTTCATTCTCCTCCGCCCACTCCTTCCCTCTCTCTCTCTCTCTCTCACACACACACACACACACACACACACACACACACACACACACACACACACACACACACACACACACATACACACATAAAGACGTATATCTTTAAATTATTTTTTCAAGACAAAAGCTTCAGAGAAAACAAACTATTGTTGAAACAGACTTCAATAATCGATATTTCAGTCTATTTATTTATTAATAAATTGACTAAAACAATAAAATCCAATAGAAAAATCCACCCACTCAACCAACCTCACACACATACACACATACCTGTTCAATTATAATTCATCCACTTATCATCCACCAGTTCACCTAATCATCCACCAATTCTCCTTGCACTTGTTCTCTCCTTTCCCTGAATCTTCTCCCCTCCCTCCTCCCACGCACTTTCCTCCCATGCCTTACCCTTCCCTACTTCCCTTTCTGTATCCAGCCCACCCTCTCCCATTAGCCTTCCACCGGGTGCGACCAAACGATGGCAGATAATGAGGGGAAACGAGGGAAATAATGGGAAATTGGAAATAAAGGGGGAACTGGGCAGTCTCGGAATAACCGAGATGAATGGGAAAGGAAGTTAATGCGACCGACTCAACCATTAAGGGTCAATTTATCAATACCTTCTGCTGGAGTCATGAATCTTATGGACAAATATATCTCGATATGGGGTAAGGGGGAAATAGGTGTGGAGAAAGGGGTGGGGAGGTAGAGGTAAGGGGGGGATAAGATTTAAGGGGGAATTGGGGGGGGTGGTTAATGAAGAGGTGTGGAAGGGCCGTCAATCAGTTAGTTACTTTATTCTTCAGTGATTAGACAATTAAAATTCTCTTAAGTTTTCCAAATTTCAAGAAAACTATTCATTCATGCAAGAAAAAGTAACATTAATAGAGAAGGTAGTGGAAGAGGAGGAGGGGGAAAAGAAGAAGAAGAGGAGATGGAACAGGATGTTAATAAAGACGACGTTATAACACATAGGCAACATAATAAATGTTAGTAAACCATCATACTTCATGTATACCATATAGTAAACTAATTTTCACATTGTTATTGATGTTCATCGTGTGTCTCGTGTTCATCCTGTGGGTTGTGCACCCCGTTTTCACCCTAAATATGCATCTGTCTGGAAATTAATCCCCTCTCCCTCTCCTCACTCAACAATTTTTTTTATTAAAATGTCTTTCTCAAGACTATCTGTATATGTCTTCGTAAGGGCGAAGCACATGTCCTGCTTAACTACTAAGGAGAACTAGGTCAGGGTTAATCAGACCTGGTGCCAGATTCACGAAGCAGTTACGCAAGCACTTACGAACCTGTCCATCTTTTCTCAATCAATTTGGCGGCTTTGTTTACAGTCAATAAACAGTTAATGAGCTGCGAAGCATCTGGAGGGTGTTTATAGCAATAAGAACAGTTGAATGGGAAGTTTTCGTGCTTGTAAACTGATTAATAAATTTAACCAAAGCCGTTAAAGATTCAGAAAATATGTGCACGTTCGTAAGTGTTTTCGTAACTGCTTCGCGAATCTGGCCCCTGGCAGTTATATGTTTCGTAAACATGAAAGCAACAAGTATGACAAACTTTTCAGTTTTAAGTTGACTAATTAATTGTTAAATAAATCATTAACAGGGGAAAGCGCTAATTAATTATGTTTATATAACACTTTGGACGGATATGAGGATAAGGAGTTGGGATATGAGTACAAGAAGCTTCGATTTGGGGACAAGGAGCTTCGATATAATGATAAAAAGCTGGGATATAAATTCTAGGAGCTGGGATATGAGGACAAAGAGCTGCGATATATGGAACAATAGACATCGGGGATCGAACGCCGACCTAGCTACAAACCAATCGCTGTATCGAGCAATCATATTTTTAATGGACGGCTGAATTAAAGTAACACTGAATTCTAGACACTTTAGTATAGTGTGCTGACACAAGTGTATAGTGTGCTGACACAAGTGTATAGTGTGCTGACACAAGTGTGAATGACCTCAGAATAGTTTAAGAAAGGTATGAATGGCCTCAGTATAGTGTAATTACCTAAGTGAAGTTACAGGATGAGAGCAACGCTCGTGGTGTCCCGTCTTCCCAGTACTCTTTGTCATATAACGCTTTGAAACTACTGACAGTTTTGGCCACCACCACCTTCTCACTTAACTTGTTCCAACCGTTTATCACACTGTTTGCAAAATAAAACTTTACAATATCTTTTTCGGCTCTTTCGTTTCCTTAGCTTGACTCTGTGACCTCTTGTTCGGGTAGTTGCTGCTTCCAGGAATTCCTCTTTGTCAATTCGTTATTATTTTGTAAGTGGTGATCATGTCACCTCCTTTTCATCTATCGTCTTGCTTCGGCATAGTTAACGCTTCTAGCCTCTCTTCGTAACTCTTGTTTCTCAGTCCCGGAAGCCACGTGTTGATACGGGTGTGAATGACCTAATACTGCATCTTAATTTAGACGATATTGTCAACAACGTTGAAAATCAGGTGTATCAGAGAAATTTAAGCTGCTTTCAACGTACGCTTTCCCGTCAGTGGCCACGACTGACAAGCGGAGACGAACGCTTACTCTATTCTCACGACTTAACGAACGTAAAAATTGCAGTGATTTTGCGTACCTAGAAGCGTAAAAAATTGGACAACGAACTCGACAGATTGAAACCGTTACTTATTAGTCCCAGGAAGAGTCAGGTGCAAGAGAGATAGAAGATGAAGGGGAAGGAGGGAATGGGAGGAAGGGAAGGCAAGGAATGGGGAATGAAGGGGGAGAGGAAGTGAGAGAAGAAGAAGAGGTGCCTCAAAGCTTTGTTTCCTCGCGTGTGTTGACTCAACAACTGTTTCTTATAACTGAAGTGGCTTCTTCGTGGGGTGGGTGCGGGCCTGAGTGGGCGTGGGCTGGTAGCACTGTGTGTGTGTGTGTGTGTGTGTGTGTGTTTGTGTGTGTGTGTGTGTGTGTGTGTGTGTGTGTGTGTGTGTGTGTGTGTGTTTGTGTGTCGGTCGGAGAGATGGTAGACAGAGGAGCAAAGGCTAACAAGGTCATTTCGAGTTAGGTCAAAGAGTAAAGAGAGAGAGAGAGAGAGAGAGAGAGAGAGAGAGAGAGAGAGAGAGAGAGAGAGAGAGAGAGAGAGAGAGAGCATCTTTCTCATGAGCGAGGTCATGAGAAAGATGGGAGTGAAGAAGGATCAGGAAGAGGGGAACTAAAGGTGAAAGAGTGTGAGGAGGAAGAAAGGAGAATAAAGATGAGAGGAAAGGAATTAGAGAGAGAGGGTAATATGGGAAATGTCGAAACGTGAGAATGAGGAAGAAAGAGGAAGAGAGATTGAGGGGTATGAGGATGAGGGAGAAGGGAGAAGGATATGAGGGTGAAGGGAAAGGAAGATTGATCAGGGTGGTTCAGGGATTATTATCCGATGTCACGTGTTAACACCGTTAATTAGACCGCCTCGGTGGTTACGATGTCGTGGATCTCATCTGTCTTCCACCCTTACCCTTATTCCATCCTCCTTCACCCTGACCACTCTACAGCCCTTATCCTCATCAATCTCACCACTCCCCCACCCTGATTACTCACGCTCCCTCACCCTGACGCTTCTCCTTTCCTGGCACCTCTTCCTCCTTGATTCCTCTCCTTCCCTGTCCCCTCTCTCTTTCTCTCTCCCACTCACCCTTCTTCCTCCCTAACACCTCTCCCACTCACACCCCACTTCCTCCTTCACCTTTCTTGTCTCTCACCAAATAATAAATACAAAGTTCGTGCTATCAAGGGACTAAAATACCAGCAAAGTACAGCTAAAAGTGGTTAAAATACCAATACAATACTAACAAGGAAATACCGATTAAAAATCCAGAAGAAATATCAGTCAAATACTGATCTGAAACGTCCAAAACACCAATTGAGTACCGGTAGCGAGCCCACAATACCGATGTAGTACTTAAAAAAGATCATAGAAATTTTTAGACGATTACGAAAGGAGTGAGAAAAGTTCTATCAGAGTACCCAACTAAATGTATTCTTTTCTTCTCGCATTCATTTCATTTTAGCATGTATTATGCAGCCCATACATCCCGTGGGTAGTGGTGAGCCCCGTACCCATCCAGTGAGTTGTGGGGGGGCCCCATACCCATCCAGTGGGTTGCGGGGGACTCATACCCATCCAATGGGTTGTGGGGGGCCCCATACCCATTCAGTGGGTTGTGGGAGGACCCCATACCCATCCAGTGGGTTGTGGGGGACCCCATACCATCCAGTGGGTTGTGGGGGACCCAATACCCATCCAGTGGGCTGCGGAGGACCCCATACTCATCCAGTGGGTTGCGAGAGACCCCCATACCCATCCAGTGGGCTGTGGGGGAACCCATACACATCAAGTGGGCTGTGGTATATAATCTACTGTCAATGTCAATTGTTAAGAGATCAATAAGGGATCAATACGCAATCAAAATTAGCTATCGCAATCTTAAGACCTAATTACAAACGAACAGATCATCAGCGACTATCGTAGCAAACAATCATTGTCCAAAAGCGTTCTAAAATCAGATAAATGTTGAGCAAGATCGCACAAAATAATAACCATGTACCATATTTCGAACGATCTAAATACCAACCAGGAACGACCAACTACGAAAATACCAACCAAGAACGACCACCTACCAAAATACTAACCAAGGACAAATCCACAAGGGCCGTGACGAGGACGACCAGCTACCAAAACACCAATTTTCCAGGAGGAGGAGGAATGTACCTAATTGCAACCAGGAACGACCACAATACCAACCAATGACGACTTAACTGACCAAAAAGACTAACCCAGGAGCTGACGCGAGTCCTGGAATGGGGTCCCCCACGTCCTCAGACACGCCCGGCAGTTATCCAGGGGTCTGGAAGCTGGAACGCGGCCAGATCTTCTCCTCAAAGGTCTGCCCAACATCTTCTTGAATCCTTCCCTCCTTTTTCCTTTGCCTTTGCTGTTTCCTCCTCGCTGTATATATATTGTCTTGCCTCTTTTTCTGGATCTGTCATCTTGCCTTTTCACTGGAACTATCGTCTTTGTATATTATTGGATCAATTGGTTTTTTGCTGAATCTATCATTATGGTTTCCGAAACGCCTCTACAGTTATTATACAGAGTCTCTGAGGAGAAAACCCAATCTATTTCAAGTATTTTTCAGCTTCGCAGCACATACAGACATTATCAGTAATTGCAGGAACAGAGTATCTTCTGTAGTAATTTCTTTGGCCTATTAAATAACCTATATAAACCGCTTTTTCTTATGTTATAATCTAAATCTTTTTGGGAGTTTTTTTTTTGCCCCATTTTGGTATCCCTGCTCAGTCATAAATCACTTCAATCCTCTTCCCTTCATATAATAAGTGTTTAGTATTCTTTGTGTTATTTCAGTCCGTTGTGTTTCCTTCTTTTGCGGACATTTTTTTGGGGGGATAAAACGTTTGGAGATAAGGCTTTAGGGGACTCAGATTTTGGGCATATACTTCTTTCAGATATATTTTTCAGATAACAGTTAGGAGACTAAGACTTACGCATATAAGACCTCAGGATATAATTTTTTAGAGTCTAAGACTTCTGCATAGAAGACTTCCACAGATTCTCCAGATAATTCTTTTGCAGATACCTCAGATAAGACTTCTGCAGATATTTCAGATAAGACTTCTGCAGATATTTCAGATAAGACTTCTGCAGATACATCAGATAAGACTTCTGCAGATATTTCATATAAGACTTCTGCAGATACTTCATATAATACTTCAGCAGATACTTCAGATAATACTTCTGCAGATACTTCATATAATACTTCTGCAGATACTTCAGATAATACTTCTGCAGATAAGACCTCAACATATAAGACCTCTGCATATAAGTCTTACTTCTCTAGAATAAGACTAGCGCGGATACAAGGTCTGACAAGAAACCTGCCGACGTCTCCCCAGCCTGTTTTAAGGCACGCGGCTTCCTCTTCCAGTCACAACTTTAACTCGAAAACTTCAATGCGGCCTCCAGGCTCTAACTTCTACCTGATGCAATTTTAACCGGAAAAAGTTGTTTGGCGTGGCCGACATGACGCTAACCGGAATAAGCGGCCACGGATTTAGGACCCAAGCGTGTACAGTGTACTTTTAGTAATGGAAGTTTGTACTCTGGATAAGGGAAGTTTGTACTCTAGGTACATGCAGTTTGTGTCTGGGTAAGGGAAGTTAGAAAATCCTCAGCACATCATTCGTCAAAGTTATGATTTTTATGTCTACCGGAAAGAACATTGTTATTTTTTGTTACTAAATATGGATCTAAAAGGTTGACATTACAAAAATAGGCGGAAATTTCCTGCTGGATTAATAGCATTGATGTAGATACATATTCACTGCTTCACCTACATTTGATTCCAAAGAAACTGTAGCGACATATAAGAACGCCAAATCGCAGCTAGACATACGAGAACTCAGCCTGAACGCCAAACTGTTGATATTCGCGCCGGAAAGAGCTGGTGGAAGGGGAAAAAGATGGTCAAACAGGTTTTGTAACTGGGTGTTCGAATCCCATCGCTAGCCACCAGTCATTCCCAAAGCTATCAAAGTGGCGGCTAACTTGGGGGGAAACGCAGAGCGAGCCAATTCCGATCTATCATACTGACTTGAAATATCTGAATGCATGAGTTTCTCGCTTTCCTACGCTCTCGTTGTGTTTTTTGTTTCTTCTCTGTGTATATCTGTGTCTGTGTATATCAATGTATTTCTACACTCATCTATATTGTTTTGTGAAGGCATCATTTTACATACGCATGTACGTATGTAGGCGCGGGAATATATGAAGTCAAACTGAATTTTATGCTTGCATGGAAGCTTTTGTGCACTCCTTCGTAAGCGAAAATTCCTATCATTCCATGTATATGCACCAGCGAATATATATTTTTCGTAGCTATACGAGTCTGAACCTTCAAAATTATTCGTTCTAGTATTTAGAAGAAAGGAAAAAAAAAATGTTCTCGTGAACTCGAAGCTAGACAACATTTAATTAATCTCTAACTACGCCAAACTACCATTGTACTCGCGAACTTGTTTGGTGTTGAACTTATGGTCTATCATCTCAAGTTACTGTAATTATACGGTTCCAGTATGCGTATAATAACATACTAACCAACCAGGTTAGTATGTTATATGTCAATACTGAAGTCATATGCTGAGAGAGAGAGTGAGAGAGAGAGAGAGAGAAAGAGAGAGAGAGAGAGATGTTACCATATCTCGTGGTGGGTGTCAGACCTCACTGGCCTGCAGGTTCCCCGTGGCGCTGATGATAGCGAGGGCGGCAATAAAGTGTGGTGCAGGGCGAGAGGGTTCTGGCACCACTTGGTGATATTGTCGGGGGAGGAGGAGAAGGAGGACGGGGGAATAGTAGTGGACGAGGAGAGGAGAAAGTTTAAGGGAAAAGGGGCGAGTGAGTTAGAAAGGGAAAACGGAATGGGTGATAAATTGGATATGGAAAGGGGAAAGATAGGATATAGAGGCTAGAACACGGAATAGGTGTCACTAATGCTATATCATCGTAAAATTTATAAATATCTAACTTGTTTAAGTTATTCTTGAGCCATAAACAGTCTAAAGTTTTCAGCAAAAATAAAACACGAACTTCATAAGATGTTTTCTACCAACTAGATTGTTAAATTTTATAATTGTCATTAGGTTATTTACCATGTGTGAATGTCCGTCTCTTCGTTTGTATTACAATACATCCTATGTTTTAAAATATACTTAAAATCATAGAAGCTGTTTTCACATATATTAATATATATTATTACAGCAGTCTCTTTACAATTTAAAACTGCCAATTAATTAAAACTTGCCCAAAATAATTGTTAACTAAAATTTATGTTATCAGAAGATTCAGAACCAGTAGTTACCCAGGTCTTTCCTAAACCTATACTTAACTAATTTATATCCATGCTTTTATTTTGAAACTGTCTGCCTAGGGATAGGTGTTACGTGCAAACTACAAATGTGCGCATGTCTATACTTTAAAAGTATTGCTTGACTCTTGCTATAATAGTAATAATGTTTATATATCTTCTGCAAGCTTCGCTACACCTAAAGGGTAATGTTTACAAGACCAAAAAGAAGTTTTAAGGTATATTTTGTGTGCATTATTCTTCCAATCACCATTCCAAATGAACCTGCCACTGGATTCCCTTACACACACACACACACATCAACACATCCCACACTAACACACCTCACGTCCATAGCCGTAACCAAAACCCACACATCACATGCACACAACACACACACACACACTCACGTGCACGCACACGCCATACTAACCCCCCACAAGAGATCCGAACAGCGATACCCAGAGGAAAAGGAGGCAGCAAATCGCCCAGACCGATTCAGCATCGCATCAGGGGTCGAATCCTCGCACCCCTGATATCTTCCCCCACCTCCCCAAAACCCACCCCTCTCACGCTCCATATTTCCCCCAAGTTTTTCATTTCTGCCCGGTCATTTCCTCTTGGGTCAATCAGACCTATTCTTTTTTTGGGGGGATGCGTTTTGTGGCTATGAAGAGAACCTACTGCAACATTTGGTAGCCGAGTGGGGTTTTGAAAGGGGGAATATGAGAGGATTTGGAAGGTTTTTCGGCAGGTTAAGGGTTTTATTTTTGAGGAAAGGGATTGTGTGTTTTTTTCGGATTGTGTGATGGAGGTCGTGGGTTAACGCCAGGAAGAGAGGAACAGAACGATACAATGTGGGGTTCCCCTCTCTTGGAGCGTCGGTAGCGTTCCCCTCTTGCCGTCACCCTGATACGGCCAGCCAATGTCTGAGTGTAAACAATATTTGCAAAACAATGGTCGTACGTCATACGGGGTGTATAAGCCAGCCCTGTCCCCTCGGCCCCTCCGTCTCCCCCCTACCTCGGCCCCTCCGTCTCCCCCTCCCTCTCCCCTCACCTCATTACTTCCCCTCCTCGCCCTCCTCAATGTTTGTGTGGCTACGACGCGCACACCCGCTTGGCTTTGACTTCATTACGCTATTAAAAGATGCTTCGGAGGGAGGAATTCAATTTCAGGGGGAAGGTGTATGAGGTGTGGGACGGCAGGCATGATGAGTAATGAGGTGGGGATGTGGCACGATGAGTAGTGAGGAGGGGATGTGGCATGATGAGTAGTGAGGAGGGGGTATGGGACATGGGGCAAATTAAGGGGGAGGGGAGTGTAAGACGATTGAAATCTAATCATCATCTCTTAAAGCTCCATCTGTCTCACTGAGTCAGTGAAATAACACTTGTAAACATAATTTTTAAAACCTAACTAACTGGTCTTTGACACTGTCATTTCTGGACAAACTTCAGATTTTTTTCCCATAAGTAACTCAATTCAGTAATTTCAAATATTTATGAAATTCATAACTACTCACATTATGCTTGAAATGTGCCAATTTCCAAAATCATAGATTCACCAGACATGTCAGGAGTCATCTGATGTATGTCAAATATATTAAACAAAATTCTTTCGAATATAAATACAATTTTGACTTGTCATTTTTTTTATATTTAATGAGAATCAACGTCACTTTGCAATTGATCTTCAGTGATTGTTGGTACGAATGGAATATACAAAGAATATGTGAATTATTACAGATTAGCGTTCGAAAAGGGTTGCACTTGAAATGGGTTGTACTTGGAAGGGGTTGCACTTGAAAAGGTTACATTGATGCATAGGATCAGGTACAAGAATAAACAGACACTCAAACATGCAGGGCCATACACTCTGAGACAGAGACACAAACATACGGAGCCATACGCATTGAGATAGACAGACACACACGAACAAGCTGACAGATATATATATGCAAAAGCGGAAGCTAGCAGAAGAGATAAGCAAATAAACAGGTAAATACACAGAAAAAGCAGACAGGAAGACAAAAATGCAAGGACATTTTTGTTCAGACTTATAAATAAAAAGACAGAATGACAATAACAGACACACCGAAACAGGTCTGTTTATGACTGATGAGTTGACGCCAACGAATAGGCCTGGTTAGCGATCGGGCCGCGAGGAAGTTGATCCTCGGAACCACCTCAAGGTAAACCTAAGATAGGACACAACACAGACACAGATTCACGTCAACAACATATGAACCGCTGGCGACTATTTAGCCAGTCTTCAGGAGCCTAGACAAAGAAGCTTTTAGGTCGCTACATACAGCATGAGATCTATCAGTGCTAGAATACCTCGCACCAGCATGGAACCCGACATTAAAAACACAATACGAAAATCGATAAATTAAAGACGTTTGTTACATGACTATTGGAAGAATAAAGAGGACTTAAACACGAGGACACTGAACCGCGTCTAGAAGCAATGCGAATTAAAGAGGACATGGTACTGACCTACTAAATACTCTAAAAATCGTTTGGAGTTGACCCAAAAGCTGAGGTCTGGAAATAACAGACAGAGCGACATATATATATGTAAAGATAGAAATATCGAAAGACAATAATAACATTGATGGACACGGATATAGAAACAGACATTCAGGACATGTAGACCGACTAACCAAAAAGAGAAGATAAATGCAGAAAGACTGACACAGAAGAAGATAGATAAAGACTGACCGAGACAAACAAAAATATTTAAACGACTTGCAAACAGAATGAAAAAAAAAATACGCAAAATAAATATTAATATATTGAATACCAAACAAGGCAAAATAAAATTCTACCGCATTGCTCTTAACTTTCAAAACAAAAGGAGAATAAATAATATGAAAACTAAAAAAAGCTTAAGTATACTCACAAAAAAAAAAATTCTTCAAACAAAAATATATATATCTACTTTTTTTTTGTCTTTTTAATCTTTGGTGTTATACTCTGCAGTATTGCCAGCCTCCGACCCAAAACTGACCACTGCTTTCCCCATTCATGAAGTTATATTTTACTCTATGGTGGCCCTGCTGAGTTGGTAGCACTGATTTGTCGAATATTTTCATTTTATTTTGCAGTTCACTGGCGCTGTGTGCGTTTGAGGGGGGGGGATGCGTGTGTGTGTGTGTGTGTGCGTGTGTGTGTGCGTGTGTGTGTGTGTGCGTGTGTGTGTGTGTGTGTTGTGTTTAGGTCGTGAGGTGGAATGGAAATATATGAGTGTTTGTCATTTACTTCTCTGTATGTGTATATATTTTTAATCTTATTTAAATGGGCTTAGAGGGGCGGGGGAAGGGAGTGAGCTTCGCCTCATTGGCTCCGCCTCATCACATAACAACTGTGTTCCAAATTCTTATAGAGCCTATTGAGCTCTGGTATACTGACAATGGAAGCTGTGTATGGAGTCTGACTCCGAACCTGTACTGCTTACTGCTTGGGATTTGTTTGTGTTCTCCGTCCTGTTTATTCACCTGTTTTTGCTTGTGGTGTGTGCGTGCGTGCATGTGTCTGTGCGTGCGTGCGTGCGTGTGTGTGCGTATGTGTGTGTGTGTATTCACCTAGTTGTGTTTGCGGGGGTTGAGCTTTGCTCTTTCGGCCCGCCTCTAAACTGTCAATCAACTGTTTTAATAACTACCTTTTTTTTCCAAACCACACACACACACCCTAGGAAGCAGCCCGTGACAGCTGACTAACTCCCAGGTACATATTTACTGCTAGGTAACAGGGGCATTCAGGGTGAAAGAAACTTTGCCCATTTGTTTCTGCCTGGTGCGGCAATCGAACCCGCGCCACAGAATTACGAGTCCTGCGCGCGATCCACCAGGCTACCAGGCCCACACACACACACACACACACACACACACACACACACACACACACACACACACACCATTAAAAGGACCCCCTTAGCATTCTGAACAACTAACGGAATTCACCAAAGCACAACTTTGGCTTCCACAACTTGAAAAAAATGATTTTCTTGTGGTGGGTAGAAAAAAAATAATAATGTTTGAGGATCGATTTTGGTGGGTCCATATCTAATAAGGGACGGCAGCCACGCCTCTCTGGCTCGCAAACACACACACAGCTGTTGGCCAGAGCTTGGGAAAAGAGTGTTTTTCTCCTCTTCTGTGGGTTTGCAAGTTGAAATGCAATTTCAAGCACCAGTGTCGATTGAAGATATTATCCACACACACACACACACACACACACACACACACACACACACACACACACACACACACACACACACACACACAAAATACATTCTTACATTCAATATTATTCTCACATTGTAATAAAATAAGCAACTAATTAATAACCTCTGATGAAAGAGAGATGTGTAAGGAAAATGAATAATGGGGCGGACTTTAAGAGGAGAGATGGAGAGACATAGGCGGGGGAGATGAAACACGGGAAAGGGAGAAAAGATGAGGGGAAGCAAAGAGGCGAGATGTAAAGGGAAGGGTGACTTGTAAATTGAAAGAGAAACATGGAAATAGGAGGAGAACAACAGGGAGAGAACACAGGGGAATGATAGATGAGAGATATGGAAAGGAGAGTAGAGAGATGGGAATAGGAGAGAAAATGCGAAGGAAATGGGAGGTATGTAAAAGCATGGAAAAGAGAAAATGAGAAGGGAGGCTAAACAATATATTAGAAGAGTAGTGCAAAGAGATAGGACTAGAAGTGAAGAGTTACGAATGAGATGGAAAGAGGGAGAGAGACTAGAAAGAAATATAAGATGTACGAGAGGAGATAAATTGAAAGGGGGGTGGGAAGGAGGAACGACAAGATAGGAAGATAAGAGATTTATAGGGAATGGGAGGAGAGATATGGGAACTGGTGAGGAGAGAGTTGAGAGGGGAGATGTGGAAGAACGATGAAAGCGACTTTAGGATAGAGAGAGGAAATAGAAAGAGGAAGATAGAACCAGGGGGGGAAGAGATGAGTTGATTAGAAAAGAGGTGAAGGAGTGGGTGTGGAAATTAAGAAAATTATTGGAGGTGACAGAGACAGAGACATAGAGAGAAAGAAAGACAATGAGAGAGAAAGTGAGAGAGAGAGAGAGAGAGAGAGAGAGAGAGAGAGAGAGAGAGAGAGAGAGAGAGAGAGAGAGATAGGGAGAGAGAGAGAGAGAGAGAGAGAGAGAGAGAGAGAGAGAGAGAGAGACAGAGACAGAGACAGAGAAGACCTGGAGTCACGTTCCAGCAGTCTATCATCTGGCACACTCCAGACTTGGGGGTACCTCCCATATTATTAATACTAGTGGCGCTGAATCTCCTTCCCTTCTACGTCCCTATCCCCCCTCTCTCTCTCTCTCTCTCTCTCTCTCTCTCTCTCTCTCTCTCTCTCTCTCTCTCTCTCTCTCTCTCTCTCTCTCCCTCCCTAACATTCCTTGCTTCCCTACGTCCATCCTCGTTCCAATCCTCGCTTCTGAGCATCATCATCAACAACAGTACCAGGAATAGTACCAGTAGCAGCAACAATACCTTTAGCAATGTAAGTATCAGTAGCTGTAGTAGTAACAGCAACGATAGACGTAGTTGGAGTCATAAACAGTAACAATAATAATATCAGGATAAACAGCACAAGCAGCGTCAGGAGCCACAGTAGCAGCAGCAGCAACAGCAGCGTCAGGAGCCACAGTAGCAGCAGCAGCAGCGTCAGGAGCCACAGTAGCAGCAGCAGCAGCAGCAGCGTCAGGAGCCACAGTAGTAGCAGCAGCAGCAGCAGCGTCAGGAGCCACAGTAGCAGCAGCAGCAACAGCAGCGTCAGGAGCCACAGCAACAGCAGTAGCAGCAGCAGCGTCAGGAGCCACAGTAGCAGCAGCAGCAGCAGCAGCGTCAGGAGCCACAGTAGTAGCAGCAGCAGCAGCAGCGTCAGGAGCCACAGCAGTAGCAGCAGCAGCGTCAGGAGCCACAGTAGCAGCAGCAGCGTCAGGAGCCACAGTAGCAGCAGCAGCAGCAGCAGCAGCGTCAGGAGCCACAGCAGTAGCAGCAGCAGCAACAATGGGACCAAACCAAGCTCTGGCTACACAACAAATGTGTTCCCCTTTATTATTTATAGCGTGGTCATTGTGTCACGTGATGTGTCACAGCCTATCAGGAGCGGTTACATTCAGGCTAGCCTGCTTTTGTTAATTTTTCACCTCCCAGCCAATCACCAAAGGACTTGGTACCTTGCTTCCAATTGGCGTTTGAGGGCTCGCTTGACGTCCGAACTAGGTGAGGAGCCGCCAAAACACACCATTACAAAATTTACAATAGACTCATTTCTTAGTGTTTTAATGTCTCATGCGGCCTGTTATTCTCTAACAGCGTCTAACGATCTGTTAGGAAACCGGGCGTTGCAAAACACCATGTAAGAGAGTCCTGCCTTGCCACTAATTGGTCTTTACGATTAATGAAAGTACCGCCTTGTTGCTTAGCTTATAAGAACCGACTTAGCCGAGTATGTGGACTATAAGAGCTTGACTGACAATCTTCTCTGTAGCGATTCGAGGCCAATATTCCTAAAATTCCTTTTATTAAACGTATACTTTATCCCCTTCACTACGACGCATAGGAAGCTTAACAACCCTTCCCTTAGGATTATTAGATCTTAACAAGCTATTGAACTACTATTAAATATTAGCATTATATCCTTGACAAACACTCAATCATAGCTCCAATAACACTCGAGAGACCCCCTTGCACTCAACCACTCTCCCCTGGGGTAATTAACCCTTAATGCACTTGAAACTATCGATCCAAAGACAAACATTGACAGCCAACCTGTTCTCGCTGGCTCTAACGCTCTTTAAGCTGGCTACTTGATCGGTCTCTCTAAGCTGGCTACCTAATCGTTTCTACCTAGCTGTCTGTTTGGTCGTTCCTTTAAAGCTAGCTACTTGCACGTTCCTTTTAAACTATCAGTTTACGTTCTGTTAAGATCTTACACACTTACAAGAGGTTCTTTAATCAATAAGTTGCTTTTGCACAAAATATAATTATTTACACAAGTATAGTTAAGCTTAAATTAGCGTTATGAGATAATGAACATATTGTGTATAACAATTCAATATATTAAGCTGTTCTATACTCTCAGTATAGACGTAGTAATTGAGTGGAATTTCCATGTCAGATTTATTTATAAGTAAGGCTCTCACCTGTTCAGTTTTCTCCTGTTATTCCTGTTAAGTTCTCGCCTGTTCTTCCTGTTATGTTGCTCCTGTTAACAAACTTGATTTAAAAACACGCCCACACAATTTGTCTGAATTATACGCACATGTACGCATGTATACAAACATGCCCACTAGCATATATCATACACGTACACATACATACATGCACGCATGCATGCTGCTCATTCATTTCTGCACAATTCGCCTGAGCACTCAATTTCTCACTCTTCATTCATTCACTCATTCCATTATTTACACTGTTTTCATCGCTCATATTGAAGCTTCCCCTCAAGCAGTCTTCATCTACCTAGCAGCAGCTTTTGACACAGCAAACACGGATATCATACTAGAACAGGTTGCTAAGCTAAGAATACAAGGAAAAATATCTGAAATGGATAAATGACTATTTGTCAAATCGAACAGCATATGTTTTGTTTAATGGTGTTAAAAGCCCAGAGAGCAAACACTATGAACTGGGAACTCCACAAGGAGGGGTCCTCAACCCCTTGTTGTTCAAAGTTCTAATGCATAAACTTATTAAAGATCTTCCAACTAATAATGAAGACACGGTCATTTGTTATGCTGATGGTATATGTTTACAGGCAAACTCCGAGTCTAGAATGCAAGTTCTGCTCGATGCTTTTGCTACTAGAGCTGAGGAATGTGGCCTCCTTATCTCTATACAGAAAACTCGTGTCCTCATTCTGTGTGGTATTCCACCAGCCAATTATCATATAGATGGGCGAGCACTTGAGAACTGCGAGTCTTACAGATACCTCGGTGTCCCCATTAACGACCCAGGGTACCTTTCTTCTCTCAAGAGGAGACTGTGGGAGAGATTAAAGCCCTTGCGGGTCCTTGTTGGTGTCAATCATGGAATTAACGTGAGACTTGCTAGAATGTTCTATATATCTATATTAATACTGGAACACTTGATGATATATTGGACTTGTACCCATGACTGACTATGTTATACAATGTATTGGAACAATACAATATGTAATTCATCTGTTATACAATGTATTGTACCTACACAATATGTAATACATCTGTCATACAATGTATGTACCTATAACCTGAGCTTGTAAAAACATCTTAATCACTTTCAGTGTTTAAATTTTTAATAACATACTAGTTTCTATAGAATATATCTTACCCAGTCAATGTAGGGCTGGATGGTAGAGCGACGGTCTCGCTTCATGCAGATCGGCGTTCAATCCCCCAACCGTCCAAGTGGTAGGGCACCATTCCTTTCCTTCTCCCCGTCCCATCCCAAAACCATATCCTGACCCATTCCCAATGTTATATAGTCGTTTAGGCTTGGCGCTTTCGCCTGAGAGTTCCCTTCCCTTCCCTTCCCCCTCTCACTCCTGTCCTCTGACTTCATTTCCCCTTTCGTCTCCTCTCTCACGGGAGACATCTCCCGTCAAGCAGGGTGCAGTCGCACCTCCACAGATCTCCAGTATCAGCTCTTGATACTGGTAATGGCTCAAAAGGGCCACCACTTACGGGCTATTCATTCCCGTGCTACCTTTTGGGTGGCTTAATCTTCATCAATCAATCAATCGTCTCCTCTCTCTCTCTATTACCTTTTCCTGCCTTTTCCACTCATTTCCTCCCCTTCTCTTCCAGCTAAAAAATGCATATATTTATACCGTCTCTTCTCTTTCCTCCCCTCACTTTCCCTATTCCTTTATCGTTGATTTTCATTAATCCTCCTTTTACTTCTCTTCCTTTTCCTTTATTTATCATCCATTTTCTTCCTATCCTTCAATCCCCCATTCTCTTTCCCAACCTTAATTACAAACACTTCTTTCCGTTCTACTTACAACTAACATTACCGTCTTCCTTTGCTCCTCCATGTCTCCCATCACCTCCCTCCCTTGGCATCTACAACTCACAACCCTCTCTCCCACCCACAACCTCCACCACCACCCCCTACAAACCCCCCCTCTCTCTCTCCTCCCCCACCAACTAAATAACGAACCCCAAGCAACAAACGGCCGGGTCTACAGGCTCGGCCCAAGTGGTTGGGCGATATTACTGGCTGGAGATCGCTCGGACACCGGCCGGCGATATACTGGCGGCGCTGTGTTTAATATAGACGATGCTTCCTGGGATAAACAACTCGAAAGGGAAAAGCTGGGGGTAAGGGGAAGAGGGATGGAGGGGAGGACGTGGGAAGGTCGGGGAAAGCAAAGGTAAGGAAGGAGAGCATTTCGTGGTGGGATGGAGAGGAGTGCCCAAAAAGAGTGGGAAGGCAAGAAGGAAGGTGATGATAACTTGGAACAAAAGGAAGATGATATCGGGAAAGATGGTTGAAGAATCGTGCACAAATGTTCCTCATGCGACCCCTGCGTGATGAAGTGATTTGATGAAATATCTGTGCCCAAAATTGTAACGAGTGCTGTCGGGTCCTGGGTGAAGAGTCACACGACTTTTCGATATGCAATTGATGATCACGAAACACTGATCATTTGTATGCGGAAAATCCACAGAGAAATAGAAGATGAATGTTTCGGCCGATCAAGGGCGTTGTCAACATCAGACTGAGGATAGAGATAACTTCTCGAGAGCAGGGGCAATATATGAAATTAATTAAGAGTTAATATAAAAGGGGCTACATCAATACGCAATTTACAATCATAAAAAAACATACGAAAACTCCCACAAACTCCCACATACAAGCAAGCACGCACTTCACCCTCCCCCCTCCACACTCACACAAGCAAGCACGCACTTCACCCTCCCCACTCCACACTCACACAAGCAAGCAAGCACACGAACCCAAACACAAGCGAATCCTCTCACTCTCTCTCTCTTTCCCTACCAAAACAGATTCTTAACCGTCAGGGGTTGCTCCCCGGCAGACAGAGTAAGGAGGACACCCCCCCCCCCAGTCCTTGTGAAATATGAAGGCTAGAAACTGGAGCAGGTGGGAGAGCAACTTATTCGTTCCTCTCCTTCGTGTTATCCTCCCGTCTGCCTCTCCCACCCCACCCCGTTCCCTCTCCCTCCCTCTCCCTTCTCCAGCATCTATGAATATCCAGACCCAATTCCGCTATGATTATATGGCCGATTTCAAATTTGAGACAAGGCCATTTGTTACAGACGCTTAAAAAAATGTGAGTTTGGTAGCTGGGTGCCTGTGAAGGGAGGGACAAGGGTCACGTCTCAAGGGTGCTATGTGGACCGTGGCACTCTTCCCTCCCTCCCTCCCTCCCCTCTCCCCGGGCTCTCTCTTCCCCTCGTTCGCGTCCCCTTTACTTGAAAATTCCATACCCTTCCGCTCCCCTATTTCAGGCACACAGGAGGAGGTTTTGTTTCATATGTTTATGCTATTGTTTTTGGGTGATTCTTGGTGGTAGAGGCGAGTGTCTTTCTGGAATAGTGCCACTATTCTTCCTCCCTGGAATAGAGCCACTGATTGTCCTTTCTGGAATTGGGTTTCAGTTCTCACTCCCTGGAATAGAGCAGTTTTTCTCCCTGGAATAGAGCAGTTTTTCTCCCTGGTATAGAGCAGTTTTCCTCCCTCCCTGGAATAGAGACAATGTTCTTCCTTCCTGCAATAGAGCCACTAATCGTCCACCGTGGAACAGAACAACGGTCCTTCCACTCTGGAATAGTGTCAGGCTTTTTTTCTCCATGGCATTGTTCCTCTATTCGTCTCATGCTGTTTACCACCTCCCTCGAATAGTTCCAATGCTCTCTTCTCTGGAAGAGTTTTGCAATTTTCCCGATATATATATATATATGTATATATATATATATATATATATATATATATATATATATATATATATATATATATATATATATATATATATATATATATATATATATATTTATATATATATATACCTGAAAGAACAGGTCCTCCTCTTTGAATAGCAATGTTCACTCTTATGGAACAGGAGTCATTCATATTTCCTTCATTCCTGGAACGGTGTCAATCTTTCTGTTCTCCGTTCCTAGCACTGTATCATTGTTTTCTCTTTCGCTGGAATGGTGTCCCTTCTCCAGTTCTCAGCCACGGTATAGTGTCATTGTTTCGTCGTTCTTTAGAATTGTGTCAATCTTTCCGTCGTCCATCCTTCGAACTGTTTCGTTCTCTTCTCACGTGGAATTGTGAAGTTTAGTTTTGAACTATATCCAGAACAAATATAAGCTTACTAATAGATCAGTTATCTCCTGTTGTTGGTTTAATAACCCTTCCGCCTTGGATAGGGCTTAAGGCGACAGCGATCTAAACACAGATAATAATAGTACTTTGGGAATAATATATATATATATATATATATATATATATATATATATATATATATATATATATATATATATATATATATATATATATATATATATATATACATATATAACAGATAAGTGATTGAAAGTACAACAAAAATCCTTTTAGAAAGAAACAGTGACAGGTGAACACTGTCGTTCCTAAACCCAGAGAAAAAAAATGGTGTTCTAAAGCCCGGAACGTGAACATGGACATTCTTAAACTAAAAACAGTCAACAAGATAGCCAAACAACGAGAACATAGTATATCAAATAAGAGGAGAATCAACATTTTTAAAAAGGAAAAGTCGATAAAAAGAAGCCAAGCGTAAGATCTTGCCTAAGGTACTGAGACGGAGGGATTTAGGGAGCACGTGAGGGAGAGTGGGAGAGAAATATGGAGGGAGGAAAGGAGGGAAGGAGAGAAATAGTGAAAGTGGAAGAGGCGGGGGCAAGGACAATGGGGGGTGGGGAGGGAGGAGAGAAGGAGGAAATGAAGAAAGGAGAGAAGTAGGTAAGGAGAGACAAAGGGAAGAAAGAAGAGAGAGGAGAGGGGAAACACAACAAAAGAGAGATATTTAGAGCGATAGGGGAAGGGAGTGAGAGAAACAGAAGATGGAAATAATAGAGATTGGAAAATATAAATATAAACATAAAAGTTACACGAAAGCAACAACAAAAAAGTAGCCAATTAAAGTTACAAAAATGTGTTCGAAAATTAACAAAATCCAAAATATAAACATAAACTAATATTTCAGAAATAAAGAGTAAGAAAGACAAAGATTGAGAAAGGGGGGAGAAAGCCCGGAGTGCAAAGTCGGAAAAACGAAAAAGAGGGAAATAGTAGGGGTGGAAGAGGAAGAAGAGAGAGAGAGAGTGGAAGATAGGAGGGGGAGAGTGGATGAGCAAGCTTGTGGGAGTGAGGGGAAAATAAGGGAGAGAAGAGAAAGTGAAAAAAAAGAGAGGTAGATGGAATTGGAAGAGACAGAGGGGTAAGAAGCACTGAAGCAAATACAGAAAGGATAGCCTGTGTAACGTGAGAGAGAGAGAGAGAGAAAGAGAGAGAGAGAGAGAGAGAGAGAGAGAGAGAGAGAGAGAGAGAGAGAGAGAGAGAGAGAGAGAGAGAGAGAGTAGGGGGAATCTACTGGTCAGGGAGAGGTTGGGGAGACGTGCGTAAACAGATAGGCTCCCCAATTCGCTCCCTCAACTCCTCCCCTAACCTATGGGGGAGGTAAGCGTGGGGGAAGGAAGGAAGGAAGGTGAAGGTTCAAGGGTGCCACAGGGTCGAGCTGAATGGCACCTTTGAGACCGATTTGATAAAGTATTCATAATTATGGCCGCCTGTGTCAGTGGTCATATTGCTTGGGAAACAGGCTCTACGCCGGAGAGAAGGGAGGGAGGCTCGACGATAGAGGGAAAGGGGGCTCTACATGGGAGGGGAAGATAAGGGTAGAGTGCTCTATAAGGGAGTGTGGAAAGGGGGATGTCTATAAAGTGGAGGGATGGAAGCTCTATAATAGAGACGAAAGAGAAAGGCTTTGCGAGAAAGGGAATGAGTGAGGGAGATAAGCTCTATAATGAAAGGGATGATAGGAGAATTGCTCTACGAGAAAAGATAGAATTTTTATTTTAAATAGAGGCACATATGTGTCATCTACATATAGAGAATGGTGGAGAAGCCCATACGTGTGAGGGGTAACTGTCAGGAAAAACAGCACTGTGAGAGAAGAGAGAGATTTGCAGAGTAAGGGAGTGAGAGAGAAGGCAGAGATACAGACGACGAGTCACAATAACGTGGCTAAAGATATGATGACCGAACCCCAGACCAGAAGATGAGGAGACGACGAAGTTTTGGTCCGTCCTGGACCATTATCAAGTCAATTGTGACCATTATCATAATCGTCTTCATAATGGTCCAGGACGGATTGAAACGTCGTCGTCTCCTCATCTTCTAGTGTGTGGTTTGGTCATCAAGAGAGAGAGAGAGAGATAGATGTCTGTGAAAGGAGAGAGACGTCTGTCAGAAGAGACAGAAATCTGAGACAAGAGAGAGACAAGTGCGAAGAAGGGAGAAAGAACAATAACAGAAAAAGAAACCGGCATATAAGACAAGAAGAGAAGAATTAAGAAAAATATTGATTTAAAAAGAGATCTTCTATTATTAAGACGTCTCTTTGAGACAACAAGTCTTTTTGTGGGGTGCAGAAAGGCAGAGGGAGGAGGTACAGTGTAGCACAAGGAATTACAATAAGGTTCCTTGAGATTAATTAAGACACACTAAGGTGTGGTGAATTTTATTGGAGAATAGAAAGGTGAAACGAGTTATATTAACGTAACGGATTAACATGTGTATTGAAATTCAATTAGGTACTGTAAGATGCTTGTGAGGTTCAGTGAGAGTCAAGGAACAAGCGTAAGGAAGGCTCCAAAGAAGCTGGATATTGGCATGTGGGTGAGACATTGATAATGAGGTTAGAGGCAGCGAAGATAAACTGGCGTTATCAATGTTGCAGGTAAACTTGACCCCCCCTACCCTGACCAGCGTTGCAAGACCTTGCTAAACCTGGACATGTTGCTGGTGGCCTAATGGAGTGCGACTTTGTCCGACTTGATCTCCTGACGGCCAATTGGAAGCAGTTCTTGAGGAACCTGTGTGAACCCTGGTGGAGGAAGTCTAGGTCCATTTGATCCTGCCAAGGGCCAATTTGTGTGTTCTTGGTCACTTTATGATGACAAAAATAATGTGGAAGGCACTGGCCACCTGGTCTTGTTGGTGTGTGTTTATGTGTGTGTGTGTGTGTGTGTGTGTGTGTGTGTGTGTGTGTGTGTGTGTGTGTGTGTGTGTGTGTGTGTGTGTGTGTGTGTCTGTGTGTATTCACCTAGTTGTGCTTGCGGGGGGTTGAGCTCTACTCTTTCGGCCCGCCTCTTAACTGTACTAAGGAGAATTAACAAATTAGACAGATCAACATTGTTCAGAGCGAGGAACGAGACAAAGAAGTCACTGAGTTGTCATAAACTATTTTCATTGCAAGAGCCGTCAATAAGTGAAATCGGTTAGACTAGAAAGTCATTGAGACTGACTGGACTTTTAAATCTTGCAAAACAGTCATTGCATTGATCTAAGAACGCTCGGAAGGCGAGGCTAGGAACACACACACACACACACACACACACACACACACACACACACACACACGCACGCACACACACACACACACACACACACACACACACAGATAGATAAAGACAGTCTATTTAACACAAGGGGAACACGCACAAGGGGACACAGGTGGAAACTGAGTGCCCAAATGAGCCACAGAGATATTAGAAAGAACTTTTTTAGTGTCAGAGTGGTTGACAAATGGAATGCATTAGGGGGTGATGTGGTGGAGGCTGACTCCATACACAGTTTCAAGTGTAGATATGACAGAGCCCGATAGGCTCAGGAATCTGTACACCTGTTGATTGACGGTTGAGAGGCGGGACCAAAGAGCCAGAGCTCAACCCCCGCAAACACAACTAGGTGAGTACAACTAGGTGAGTACACACACACACACACACACACACACACACACCCACACACACACACACACTGCAATGAACCTCACCCACCAATTGTATTAGAGTAATAACGAACCAATGAGTGAGAGCGGGGTCACTCATTCCCAGGCGAAGGAGGGAGCGGGTATTGATAATGAAGATATGTCTCTAACCAGTATATTGCCATAATGAGGTATTAGAGCTCCCTTGAGAGGCTGCCTAGAGGAGAGACAGAGAGAGAGGGAGGGAGGGAGAGATGGAGAGCGAAGGAGATAGATAAAAAAGGAGGAGTGAGAGAGGGAGAAATGGATGAGATCACGATAGGTGACGTGAAATGGAAGAAGGGTTTTCGAAAAGGTGGAAGAGATGAGAGACCGAGAATCAATGTATATCTCTAACTCTATCCATGGAAGACAGAAGAAAAAATATATATGTTGATTAGCATTGTAAATGTATGACCACGTCTGTGTTAGAAAATAATAATAATAAAAAACTGTATGTGTGTATATCTATATATTTACTATTTACCATACAATATGAGTGTGTGTGTGTCTGTGTGTGTGTGTGTGTGTGTGTGTGTGTGTGTGTGTGTGTGTGTGTGTGTGTGTGTGTGCGTGTGTGTGGACTCACCAACGCCAGGGGACCAATATCTCTTAGAATTGGAAGCTTGGGGAGAGAAGGATGGGTCGTGCATCTCATCCCATAGTCAGAAATCTTTCCTTGGATATGTCTCTTGTATTTCTTTCTGTCTCGGTATGTCTCGTTCCTCTTTTAACGTCTTCTCTGCCTTTCGTATAATCACTCCCCACTTTCCATTCCCATCTATTCCATCTCTTCTTCTATTCCTTCTCTCTTCATCTCCTTCTCCCTTCATCTCCTTCTCTTATCAGCATCACCCTTCTCTTCTTTCTCCTCTTCCTGTTTCCTTCGTCACATTTGTCCCTCTATCAAAGCGCTTAAAATGTTTCTGACAAGCGCTCAAGTGTGGGCAGGAATAACAAGGGTGGCCCAATAATTCCTCCCACCGCCCTCTGCTCTGGATTGCTCCACTTATTGTTACGGCTCCTCCATAAACAACCGAGTGTTGTCTTTGTGCCCTCTAATGCAATCACATATCACTCAAAGGGGATCTGACACCCCTCTATACCTTTAACCCTCCCCCCCTTTAATCGTTGATAAAGCATCGAAAACTCTCTGAGATTTATACTTCTTATTTCGGCTCACAAGAAAGTACTTTATATTATTGGTCTTCCCTAATGGATCTCGCTTGGAGGAGAACAGAGGCTCGGAACCTCTCTTCTTCTTTCTCGGTGTACGTAGGCTTTCTCAATCCTCTTTTGAAGGATTTGAGAATCTTATTTTAATCCTACATGGGAGGATTGTAATGTATTACGCTTCAGGACACGAAGGACGTGTTCGTTTCCTGTGAGGTGTTGCATGTCATTAAAACCGCATCAAAAACCTCCAACAGAATTTTAAATAGGAAACAAATTCTTGAAACCGATGAGTACCAGAAGAAAACGGTGTTTACTCAGAGAAAAAATAACTTCTTTTCACTGTATTATATCAGCAAAGTCATTCGTATCAGCATTCAAAGCTTTTAAATGTCTTTCTATTTATTTTATTTTACATACAAAAAAATATTCTTCAATCTAGTCTACGTAGATACATGTAAATGTTTGTCGTCAACAAATCTTTATTCTACGCTCGACCAAGCATATCTTATACTTTTATTTATAGCTAGACCTAGGTTAGGTTAGGGAGTTTGTTTCTGATGGCAACTACTTGCGCTTACAAGGTGACCAAAGCATTTAAAGATGTGCTTCGAAACTCTGTTTGGGAAAAGCTAGAATGTAATTAGTTGTGAGTCATGTAAAACGTTTATAAACGTTTATAAACGTAAAACGTTGAAGGAACTTGTAATTGTGAATTATTACACTTGTAGTGACTAGAGAATTATAGATAACTGGTCAAGGTTGTGAGGTAAGGCTGCTTTGTGGTGGATTACTATGAACTCTGACACATGTACTGTACTCATTCAAAGGTTGCATGACTTTCCCTATTTAATCCGAGGAAGGAAATAGGCTAAATGGCGAGAGAACTGGTGCATGACTTACATTAATTGGCATTATAATCCGGTATTATAATGGCTTCTTGCCCTGTATATCTCGCTTGTGACCGGACAGAATTTCAGGACGGGACGAATCCTCATGACTTCTTGTTCTCGTATGTGTGGTTTGTGTTAGTTGTTTATTCTATGTGTGGTTTGTGTTAGTTGTTTATTCTATGTGTGGTTTGTGTTAGTTGTTTATTCTATGTGTGGTTTGTGTTAGTTGTTTATTCTATGTGTGGTTTGTGTTAGTTGTTTATTCTATGTGTGGTTTGTGTTAGTTGTTTATTCTATGTGTGGTTTGTGTTAGTTGTTTATTCTATGTGTGGTTTGTGTTAGTTGTTTATTCTTTGTGTGGTTTGTGTTAGTTGTTTATTCTTATGTCAGCAAGTGCGCAAGTATACTTTGTTTTGCTTACCCGTCAAGTCTAATGCTGAACTTATTAAAATCGAAATTAAATAATGTATCCAAATAAGTTCTATATTTTAGAGATATATCATGGTAATCCAGTGTAAAATGTAGTGTACTTACAGTATGTATTTCTCTCTCTCTCTCTCTCTCTCTCTCTCTCTCTCTCTCTCTCTCTCTCTCTCTCTCTCTCTCTCTCTCTCTCTCTCTCTCTCTCTCTCTCTCCCTCTCTCTCCCTCTCTCTCTCTCTCTCTCTCTCTCTCTCTCTCTCTCTCTCTCTCTCTCTCTCTCTCTCTCTCTCTCTCTCTCTCTCTCTCTCTCTCTCTCTCTCTCTCTCTCTCTCTCTCTCTCTCTCTCTCTCTCTCTCTCTCTCTCTCTCTCTCTCTCTCCCTCTCTCTCTCTCTCTCTCTCTCTCTCTCTCTCTCTCTCTCTCTCTCTCTCTCTCTCTCTCTCTCTCTCTCTCTCTCTCTCTCTCTCTCTCTCTCTCTCTCTCTCTCTCTCTCTCTCTCTCTCTCTCTCTCTCTCTCTCTCTCTCTCTCTCTCTCTCTCTCTCTCTCTCTCTCTCTCTTCTCTCTCTCTCTCTCTCTCTCTCTCTCTCTCTCTCTCTCTCTCTCTCTCTCTCTCTCTCTCTCTCTCTCTCTCTCTCTCTCTCTCTCTCTCTCTCCCTCTCCTCCCCCTTTATGTTCCTTTCACCTCATATTATTAGTCCATCTACTCTTCCTTTTAGACTCACGTAATCCTCCTCCTCCTCTCCTCATCCTTTAAACGGTCTAACCACTCTTCTTCATGATTCTAATTCCAACTTCCTTCCTCTTTTTCTATATCCTCCTTATCGACGTCACCCAATCTCTTCTTTTCATCAGATTCCTTCTACATCTGTACTTCTACTTCATATTTTAACCTCTCCTCCTCTTCCTCCCTTCTTCCCTCTATCCCTCTCTCCTTCTCCCGCATTCTTCCCCCCCTCTCTCCTCCTCCCACATTCTTCCCTCTCTCCTCCTCCCTCATTCTTCCCTCTTTCCCTCCCTCCCTTAGCAGATCGAACTAACGTAATGACATCACGTACCACGGCCGTTCATACTCCAATGGTCCCGAAGTGCCTCCCTCACACCGACCCTCCAGCCTCCATCTACCCTCCATTCACCCCCCTTCCTCCCCGCCCCCTTCAACCCTTCCACCCTCCATCCACTCTTCTTCCACCCTCCATCCACTCTCCACCTTTCAACTCTATCTCCACTAGAGTCGTCACCCTCCACTCTCTATCCATCCTCCCCTAGTGGATGGAGGTGGCTTCCACAAATTCCTCTTCCTGCGCATTCCATTTGTTGACCCCCGTACAAAGTACGAGTATTTCCATATATTTCCTCGACTCAGTTTCGCTTCCAGCTTCCACCTACGTCATACTGTTCTACTCCTATTCAATTTAAAGAAGATTTCCCTTTTCACTTTGTCTATTTTCAGTAGTATCTTGTATGTTGAGATCATATCCCGCCTTTTTCTTCTCTCCCATGATGTTATGAGTTCCCTTGACTTATCCTCATAGCTTAATCCTCTTAGTTCTAACACTAATATGGTTAATCAAATATTTAGCTGTGTAGCTAAAAAATCGTCGTAGGGGACTGAATTTGACCCTGACACGTT
This sequence comes from Procambarus clarkii, assembly GCF_040958095.1. NCBI lineage: Eukaryota > Metazoa > Arthropoda > Malacostraca > Decapoda > Cambaridae > Procambarus > Procambarus clarkii. The sequence goes on from NC_091213.1 coordinate 12,759,780, forward strand.
CTGCTCTTTTGAATTCTGGCGACCCCGAACAACCTATGAACAGGGAACGGGAACATATCCCGAACAGGGAACGGGATATGTTCATCCCGTTCCCCCAGACTATACTGAAAATTTACTAAGCATAAAAACACAAAAAACACCAGAAAAACACTTCACACAGTAAATATGAATTTGAAACCTCAGCTGTAGTCATCTGAATGCATTAATTGGCATATCAGACGACGCCGAGCCTAATTATTTCTTTTTGATGATAACAGCAGAAAAATATCACTATTAAATAAAACAAATAGTTAAGAAAATAATAATAATAATGAAAGAATAATTGTTATCATCATATCAATAATTACAACTATCAATGCCATTATTACAATTACAATTACAATAACAATAACCGTACTAATAATAAAATTATAATATTTCGTACATTCAGAAATAATTGTTTGAGAGAGACACTTTATACCCTCAATATACTTACATAAATTATAAAGGAAAAGTGAAGACACTCACACTAGAGCACACTAGTCAGTCAACATAAAAGGAGCACAGTTATACAGTAACAAACGACTGTGAGAAATTATACAAATATATATTTTTAATGCTTGACTGAGAAGAGACAAAGGTGACATGGGGGGGATGCAAGGCCTTAGAAAAATAAGGGTTACGTGACACGAACTTGATCAAGATAACATTACCACTGTGTACATAACTCCCTCATGGCATAAAAGGTGCATATGATATCAAAAGTACCTAACTGAATGAGTGCAGAGTGCGAGAGAGACGCAGGCAGGCACAACACAAGGCGCTCATCCAGGCATGAATCAAAGACTCATGCCTAGGCTGACTCTTATTTGGAATAGATAATCTTAAAATAAAATCCACCGACCATATGCATTTTGCTCCATCGTCATACAACAAATAACGTGATTGTAACATGAATAAATAGAGGCAAACACAACCTAAGCTAAGTTCTCCTTAATGGCAATTAATAAGAAGCTCATGAAATGAGTTTCAAGAGTAAGGCTTCAGATGAGCTGACAGGCTATCGGCTCTTAGCTTGCATTTATAAATATATATATATATATATATATATATATATATATATATATATATATATATATATATATATATATATATATATATATATATATATTTATATTTATAAAAAGGGAGTGTTTGTGTAGCTAGTTGGCAGAAGAATTAGTCACATATTTACACATAAACAACCAAACACAATTGCAGAGCTTTGCGAGGGAATTGTTGCTGTACTATTAATTATTATTGATTATATGACCCTCTAGGATATAAATTATGATAATACAGTACTAAGACTTAACATTTCCTGCGTCAATACGTTCTTTCGTTTTTTATGCAGATTTCCAAAAATGTATAATTTATACTTGTCACAATTCATAAACTCGAAATATATCGCAGACAGACATACATATATACAATGTTGCATTGATATAAATAGCTTAATGTATATATACACAGATATGTACTTCTGTGTAAAAAAAATACTAAAAAATGTTTAATAGGTAAACAAATATGAATTTAAAATACGTTCTCTCTTTCATCTCATACGATTAAACACACACATACACAACTGAGTACCTGAATGAGCCACAGGGACTTTAGAAGGAACTTTTTCAGTGTCAGGGTAGTTAACAGATGGAATGCATTAGGCAGTGATGTGGTGAAGGCTGACTCCATACTCAGTTTCAAATGTATATATGATAGAGCCCAGTAGGCTCAGGAATCTGTACATCAGTTGATTGACGGTTGAGAGGCGGGACCAAAGAGCCACAGCCCAACCCCCACAAGCACAACTAGGTGAATACACACACATACACACACACACACACTGTCAACTGGACGATTCATTCTTTACTTAGATGTCAGTAAATACATTAGAATTTTTGATCAGTGTAAATATTTTCAAAGCCTAAATTCATGGTTAAATTTTGTGAGGTGTGTCCTGTTTAGCACGGAAGATGCGATGATTGTTAATAGGATGGGAAGTGGTGTTGAAATGGGTAAGGATGAGACGTCAAGGGGTTAAAGGGGAGGTAAGGGAATGCTAACGCATTGGGTGAAGGGGTAGATATGAGGTTAAGGGGAGGGGGTGAGAGGCTTCAAATAAGGAGGGTATGGATCCGGTTTCCAGATATAATGGTGGAGGATATTTATATTTGTTATGCCTATCGTTTCCTCGGTGTGTGTGTTCATGTGTCGAGGGTGTTTGTTTGTGTGTGTGTGTGTGTGTGTGTGTGTGTGTGTGTGTGTGTGTGTGTGTGTGTGTGTGTGTGTGTGTGTGTGTATGTATTCACCTATTTGTGTTTGCGGGGGTTGAGCTTTGCTCTTTCGGCCCGCCTCTCAACTGTCAATCAACTGTTTACTAACTACTTTTTTTCCACACCACACACACACACACACACACACACACCCCAGGAAGCAGCCCGTGACAGCTGACTAACTCCCAGGTACCTATTTACTGCTAGGTAACAGCGGCATTCAGGGTGAAAGAAACTTTGCCCAGTTGTTTCTGCCTCGTGCGGGAATCGAACCCGCACCGCAGAATTACGAGTCCTGCGCGCTATCCACCAGGCTACAAGGCCCTTCGGCGTGTGTGTATGTGTGTGTAGCCCCCCCCCCCCCCCAGGGATGTGTGTATGTATGTACGTGACCATCAGTTAGTTATAAAATTCCATACATTAAAAGCAAAGCAATGCACAAAAAATCCTCCATCTTTCTTTAATTCCAGACAATAATCTAACTAAACGGGTATATTTCCCTCTTTAGTTGCTTTAATACAATTCGAACAATCCTTCAATGTCGATCACCTCACATTTCCACTAAGCCATACAAAATATTCAAGATGTGATCTACACACCATTTTGTCATCCTTTCAAACTCCCCATTAAAGTTTCAGAGGATTATAATTACGGAACGATGTTTGTATATCTCAATAAAATCAAATTCACACTCCTCGCTGAAAATGTAGATATGTTATCCACGACTGGATAAGGGTCTAGGGCTGGGAACCTTGTCACTTTCAACTCATTTAATCTTTGTGAGTTGGGTTATTTGTTTATTTATCTCACCTGATATCATCTGATTCATCTCTATTGTTTTCTTCACGTAATATAGACAAAATTATAGTCTTTTCTTTTATGTGCTATTTGAAGTTGGCGTGTTGGAAATGCAGATGGGAGGGGATGTATAAGTGGAATGGGTGAGGGGGTGTAGTGAGGGATAGAGGTGAGAGGGAAGATGGATATGGGGTGTGAGAGAGACAGGTGCTGGAGTAGGGATAGGAAGTTAGGGATTATGCCAACCACCGATCCTAGCAATTAGTTCTGTATTTATATTTATAACAGAGAATGTTTGTCCAAGTTTAGAGGTCAGACGTTTCTATCTAGCTTCTCTCAGGTTTTTTCAAGATGACACATGAGTTGTATGGGACTGTCATAGGCTGGTCGTGGTGGGTTACATTACCACCTTTTAAGTAATATCGGCTCCCGCCTCGTGCGATTTTGGAGAAGTCTGAAATCGAGGATTTGTTTCACGCATCGTCTTTCGAGCAGTTTTCTGTCTTTTCATATTATAAGATAGAAGGAGAGAGGAAGAAGAGACGAGGAAAAGGTGGAGACGAAAAAAGAGGGGAGGAGATGGGAGAGGGGAGGAGATGGGAGAGGGGAGGAGATGGGAGAGGGGAGGAGATGGGAGAGGGGAGGAGATGGGAGAGGGGAGGAGATGGGAGAGGGGAGGAGATGGAGAGAGAGGTGAGGAAGGGAGCTTGATATATAATACATATCTGACTTTGAATCTGTCTTCTATTTGTCTGTTTTGTCTCTGTCTGTTTGTCCTTCTATATCTATTTTTATATCTCCATATCGAGGACTGTGTCTGTTTCTCTTGTTTGTGATTTTGTTTATCTATCTCTCTTTCTGTTCTCTCACTGTATGTCAATCCCTCTTTGTTTATCTCTCTATCTGTCTCTGTATGTCTCTCTGTTTGTCTCTGTATGTCTCTCTGTCTGTCGCTCTGTTTGACAGTCTCAATGTCTTTGTATCTGGCTTTGTATGTCTATCTGTGTGTGTCAATTTGTCTCTTTCTGTTCTTGTCTCTGTCTCTCTTAATGTACCACTATGTAGGCCACTGTGGACATACAGGCAACGCGATGCCAACATGAATACATTTTACAGGCTATTACAGGCAAAGTTATATAATTAGATTTGTTTAATTTATTTTGCAGACATCAGTATTTAATGTTTTAGTATAGGGTATGAAGATAATTGTGTTTTAATGGGCTTACAAGTCTAGCTGGCCCCAGAATTACCAAGAGCTTCTCGGGGTTCTCTATGGCATTGTATCCTGCTTGACTTTTTTCGTTGGTGCCGACCCGATCAGACAATGTTGGGGGTGTACCCCACAGCAGACACAGTGAAAAATTGGGTGAGGTTAGCCCGAAGAAGCTAGCCTCCAACCTCAGGCAAACAGACAGACATTCAAATTTTCACAGATATGTACAATAAGAATATTTTACAGCACTCTGCAAGATCAATAATCTTTTCCGCTTTAGTATTTTCTGTAGCTAGAAATATGTTTTCGTGAACCCGAGAACGATTCTTAAAAGGCCCATTACAAAAAGGGTTAGCAAAAAAAAATTGCAGCCATCCTCTCGAAAACTGAATATCATCTTAGCACCCACAAAATAATCTGACCTTATAGATGAAGTTTCAAGTTATTTACACTAAGCTAGCGTTGTGTAGGGAGGAAAGTGAGAAGTTGGTGATATCTAATCTTATTTTATATATTTTCTTGGAAATTTCGAAATATTCAATGTCTCGGGTTTTAATAAATCAAGACTCTTTAATGTCTCGAAAATACGAGTTTTATCGTTCATGTATCCTGTCGCCAGCCGGCCTTCATCTGCATCTGCTCATTGGGCCAGACCTGATTTTATGACCTAGACAGCAGTAGACATATCTACCCTGCCTCCTGACCTGCTCCACGAACCTGCAGTGTATCACAGCCTGACACTAACAATGCCAGGACCTCTTGCCGCCTGCCTGACTGCACTGTTGAGTAAATATTGCATATGGATAGGGGTAAGGCGGGCGGCAAGTGCAACAGGCCGCTAATGACAGAGCCGTGACCTGCCTGCGGTAGCTGAGCCTGCAGCCGACACTGGATGCGAGGTGTCCTGCACCCAGACAGAGGCGATAAAGTAGCTGGTTTCTGTAGACGCTACAGGACACGACCTGCATCAGCAATACGCCAAGGAGCCTTTACGGGCCCCGCACAGCCCACTAGAGACCGACCTGTACCTTGGGCCTTGACCATGGTGACCTGCAATTAGGAGCTGGAATTCAAGTTACTCGTATTAGAAGACTTGCTCTCTTTGATCGGCCGTAGCTTGGTGATGGTTAAATGACCTGCAGGTATCGTTTGATCCTCGAAAGGGCCTGTAATTAGTGGACCTCTGTCAGCTGATGGTTAACTAGGCATTTGTTTGCCCTGGTGAGCCATGGAAGATTCTTTATGTGGTATGTAGTTCTGTCTTGACCCCTTGACTTGGCGTACGACCCGATGTAAATCCAAAGAGTCACCAGTTTGTAACTCTGTCTCTCTCACTCTTCTTTCTTTCATTATCTTTCTCTCCTTCCACACACACTTTGTTCCTACTCTTTTTGTCTCTCTTTCCTCTTGTGCTAACTCTTTTCTACTCTCAAGTTACCAATTGATTTTCGTATCGCAGCCTAACATAGGCAATGAGTGCTGTTATCGATGATGCTCTAAATGATTCTGTTTGTGGCGAATGATTCCTGTATCGAAGGTTCCCTGGTGAGTCTACCTGGCCTGTCTGGCTGACCTGGTCTGTCTGTCTGGCTGGTCTGTCTGGCTGGCCTGGCCTGTCTGGCTGACCTGGTTTGTCTGTCTGGCTGGTCTGTCTGGCTGGTCTGGCTGGCCTAATCTGTCTGCCTGTTCTGTCTGCTTCGTGGAGTGACGTGATTTCGTGACCCTACTTGAATCATCTTACCATATTCCCAGTTCTCTTTCCCGAGCATTAAAAGGAGAGTTATAGATTTCCCGACTGTTCAGGGTCCCCGAAAGAGGACCCAAAACCTTTCCGATGACAATTCACAATCATCACCATCTATCCACCACTTGTAATTAAGTCCTTCGG
>NC_091213.1:12770969-12828469 GCF_040958095.1 Procambarus clarkii
GATTCTGTGGTTGAGGGAGACCGAGGGGGAGGCGCATCAAAATGTGTCAAAATAATTATGGGGAAAAGAGGGATGAAGTTTAATTTCGTGGTAGGTGATGTTTTGATGTGTGTGTACTCATCTAGCTGTGCTTGTGGGGTTGAGCTCTGGCTCTTTGGTCCGCTTCTCAATTGTCAATCAACTAGTGTACAGATTCTGGTGCCTACTGGGCTGTATCAGATCTACATTTGAAACTGTGTATGGAATTTGCCTCCATCACATCACTGTCTAATGCATCCCATTTGTTAACTACTCTGACACTGAAAAATTATTTCTAATGTCTTTGTGGGTCATTTGGGTACTAAGTTTCCACTTGCCTCCCCTTGTTCGTGTTCCACCCTAGATAAATAGTTTGTCTTTGTTCACACTGTCAATTCCCCTGAGAATTTTGTAGGGGCTTATCAGGTCTGCCCTTACTCTTCTGTCTTCCAGGAACGTGAGGCTTAGTTCCCGTAGCATTTCCTCGTAGCTCATACCTCTCTGTTCTGGGACTAGTTTGGTGGCATACTTCTGAATCTTCTCTAACGTTGTCTTACGTTTAACTAGGTATGGACTCCAGGCTGGAGCTGCATACTCCAGGATTGGTCTGATATTAGTGGTATACAAGGTCCTGAACGATTCCTTACACAAGTTTCTAAAGGAAGTTTTTATGTTGGCCAGTCTAGCATATGCTGCTGATGATATCCTTTTGATGAGGGCTTCTGGGGACAGGTCCGGTGTGATATCAAACCCCAGATCTTTCTCTTCTATTTGATTCTTGCAGGATTTCACCTCAAATGGTACCTTGTGTTCACCCTCCTGTTACCTTCTAATTTTATTACACTTTCCTGAGTTAAACTTTAGTAGCCATTTTCTAGACCATCCCTCCAGTTTGTCCAGGTCGTCCTGTAGTCTCTATCTTCATCTGTCTTGATTCTTCTCATAATTTTTGCATCATCAGCAAACATTGAGAGGAAAAAGTTTATACCTTCTGGAGCCAGTATTCAAAGCATGGAGCCCGTACCCGGTCAAGCACAGGACTAAGCTGGAAAAAGTTCAAAGGAATGCCACTTGGCTAGTCCCAGAACTGAGAGGCATGAGTTACAGGAAAAGGCTACATGAAATGAACCTAACGTCGCGGGAAGATATGAGAGCTCGAGGAGACATGATCACTACCAACAAAACTCTAAGAGGAATTGATAGGATCTTCTTCTTGAGGTTATCTTGAGATGATTTCGGGGCTTTTTTTTAGTGTCCCCGCGGCCCGGTCCTCGACCAGGCCTCCACCCCCAGGAAGCAGCCCGTGACAGCTGACTAACAGCCAGGTACCTGTTTTACTGCTAGGTAACAGGGGCATAGGGTGAAAGAAACTCTGCCCATTGTTTCTCGCCGGCGCCTGGGATCGAACCCAGGACCACAGGATCACAAGTCCCGCGTGCTGTCCGCTCGGCTGACCGGCTCGACCGACCGACCGGCAGGATAGATAAAGATAAATTATTTATCACAGGTGATACGCGAACAAGGGAACACAGGTGGAAACTGAGTGCCTAAATGAGCCACAGAGATATTAGAAAGAACTTTTTTAGTGTCAGAGTGGTTGACAAATGGAATGCATTAGGAAGTGATGTGGTGGAGGCTGACTCCATACACAGTTTCAAGTGTAGATATGATAGAGCCCAGTAGGCTCCGGAACCTGTACACCTGTTGATTGACGGTTCAGAGGCGGGACCAAAGAGCCAAAGCTCAACCCCCGCAAGCACAACTAGGTGACAACAACTAGGTGAATGCACACACACACACACACACACACACACGCACACACACACACACACACGCACACACACACACACACACACACACACACACACACACACACACACGCACGCACACACACACACACACACACACACACACACACACACACACACACACGCACACACACACACACACACACACACACTGGGTATTATGCTGCTGATAGTGACAGTCACTAACCCATAACTGACAACTGGTAACTCAATCACTCACACACCACCTTCTATCTCTGAGCTTCTGTGCAGATCTGTTTCGGTCTGTTTCTGTCTCTGTCTGTGTGTTTGTCTGTCTGTCTCTCTCTCTCTCTCTCTCTCTCTCTCTCTCTCTCTCTCTCTCTCTCTCTCTCTCTCTCTCTCTCTCTCTCTCTCTCTCTCACTCACTCTAATTTTTTTTTTGTTATATTTTAGTTGATATTTTAATCAACTCTTTTATAAAAGCATAAAAGCCAAACATATATATATATATATATATATATATATATATATATATATATATATATATATATATATATATATGCGAACAAGCCTGAATGGTCCCCAGGACAATATGCAACTGAAATATATATATATATATATATATATATATATATATATATATATATATATATATATATATATATATATATATATATATATATATATATATATGTACCACAAGCATGACTTACACTGAGGGAGAGACCGTCACCATCGGCCCCTCCCCTCAGTCTGGCCGGCTCTCCCCTCATCCCCCCTCATTCCCCTATCCATTTCTTCTCCCTCCTTTCCCCCCTCCCTTTCCAAAATGCTTTACGGTATTCAGAGATGAGAAATGGCTGGCGCGGTGTAGAACGCGGCTCCGGAACTTACTGACTCCCATAGTTGCCTCTTAGTCGCTTTATCTAATCCCAAATATTTTTTTTGCGATTCGGACTTGAAAGCACAGCAGGGATCACCTGGATGTCCTCCGGTGACTGTAAATACTTTGAATTTATACACGAGGGATTAGAAGTGATTACCGACTGTAACTGGTGAAGGAAAAATGGAAATATTGCCGTTACAAAAGTGTTTCATTTTCCTCCCTTCTCCCTCTCTTTTCCTCCTTCCCCCAACGTCCCCCACTCCCCACCCTCTCTGTGAAGGCTTCAATTGTTCGGCCTTTTAAATCCCGCGTTGTGTTGTTGTTGATATCCCGAGGCTGGCCTGGACTATCGGACACTCCATGTGTGTTGGCCTCGATGCTTTTTTTGCCGTTGTTGGCAATGTTTTCCCCCGTGCGGGAATGAAGGATTGAACAATTGTTTACATTCGCGTATGTGGGCGTTCGAATCTTCTCATAGCATCCAATTTTATAACTTGTCATCACGTATTCGCCGATGCTGTTATTTTTACGTGTTCATAGAGTGACCGGCAAAAAGAGTGATCCAGTTATCTTTTGTTTTCTTAATGATTCTTCATAGTCGTCCCGACTTGGTGCCATCTTTTGATCATTACTTACTTTATGATTCTTCTGAATGCCATTAAAGTTATAATTGAATCCAGCTTGTTTAAGGCTAATTTAATTTGGATGTCTTAGTTACAAGGAGAGGATCGAATTCTAGTTTGTGTTTGCTGGTAGAGTGTCTGATCCTTATCTCACTGATGATAAAGATTATGCCACCCAAGCGGTGGCACGGGCATGAATATCCCGTAATTCTCTCACTGACGACGGAGTTTATATCAGTCACCGCGCAACTGGGTTCATCTCTATTTACTTTCAAGGTTGAAGTCACCTAATCCGGTGATTTATCCCAGATTATAGACCCAAGCTGCTAATTTAATCCCTAAATTTCCTATTATGCTTCCCTTATGGGCAAAAAATCATTATAAAAGGATTGTGATGTTAGTAAAGGCTTTGGCGGTTACTTGTTGGATATTATTCGTGGATAGGTCTGATAGGCAGTTTTAGTAGACAGTTTGGATAGACAGTTTTAGTAGACAGTTTTAGTAGACAGTTTTGGTAGACAGTTTGGATAGACAGTTTTAGTAGACAGTTTTAGTAGACAGTTTTAGTAGACAGTTTTAGTAGACAGTTTTAGTAGACAGTTTTAGTAGACAGTTTGGATAGACAGTTTTTGTAGACAGTTTTAGTAGACAGTTTTAGTAGACAGTTTTAGTAGACAGTTTTAGTAGACAGTTTTAGTAGACAGTTTTGGTAGACAGTTTGGATAGACAGTTTTAGTAGACAGTTTTGGCAAGATGTAGACAATTTGATTGGGAAGGTTTGACCTCCAATTTTTGTGAGTGGTATTTTTTATTGAAAGGTTTATCATGAAAGTAACACTCATCAATTATAATTAAACTACTTTATTTCGTAACGTTTTATCACTTTCTATGGTGAGCACCGTTTGTCACAGGTGGTCTAGTTCAAGATTTTACATCTGCAACTTTTGTTTTCCAGGAAGTTTTATGGAGTAGTTATATGTGTCAGTTACAACGAGAATATTTGGCGGGCAATTCTGGCGGGCAATTTTGGCGGGCAAATTTGGCGGGCAATTATGGCGGGTAGTCTGTGTATATGGACATTCGCTATAAATTGTTTTGAGTGAAGGATACATGACAATACTGAAGACTGTAATCACATGAAAAGAAGAAGTGCGTTAGACCGTGAGACAAAGAAAAGACAGAGACAATTACAGACGGAGATAAGCAAATACAGAAACAGACAGGCAAAACATGACAAACAGAACCACTCTGCCTCCTGATGTAATTAATACAGTAGCCCTCAGCCGCATGTAGACCTCGCGTGGACGCTTTAAACAGAGTTAATTTTATTACAGGCCTGCTTTATTTCGGGGCCCCTTCTCTCTCTCTCTTTCCTCGGAGCGTTCCCTCTCACACTCTCTCTCTCTCTCTCTCTCTCTCTCTCTCTCTCTCTCTCTCTCTCTCTCTCTCTCTCTCTCTCTCTCTCTCTCTCTCTCTCTCTCTCTCTCCCCTCATCGCTCCATGATTCAATTGAGGAGTCCCGTGACTGGTAGGTAACTGTCCCCTCCCCATCTCCCCCTTCCCTCTTCCCCTCAGAATCGACGCAGCCCAACAATTTGTCACGCTTATTCCGCCATGCGCTCGGCGACACCCCGTCACACTCGGGTCTGATCGTCTGATTAACACGTACCATGACCTCTGCGTGGCCACGCTTGAGCCGTCACTGACTGGCTGGCTAGTCTGGCTACGCTCAGGAGAGACCTCTGAGTGCCCTCAGATTGATCCAGTAAGTGATCCCGTTTTACGTCATTGTTACTCTTTTTAAACGAGCCTTACGTAGTTTAGCCAAACTTAAACCTAAAATGGGGCCTGACAGCTTCGGATTCGAAGTGCTGAAATTCCGGGTTCGATCTCCTGTGGTGGCGGATATAAATGCGCAGAGTTTCTTTTACCCTAATGCTATGTTCACCTATAAGTAAATAGGTACCTGGGAGTTAGACAGCTGCTACGGGCAGCTTCCTGGGGGTGTGTAACAAAAATGAGGCCTGGTTGAGGACCGGGCCGCGGGGACGCTAAGCAACGAAATCATCTCAAAGATAACCTCAAGATAACCTAACCTAACCTTAAGCTTAAGTAAAATTATACTTATTTCGTTTTTTATTTGCGTTGTGCGCGAAGTATGTGACGTCACTGAAACGTCTTGGGCTTGATTCTGGAGACATCCGGCTTACATTGGCCGGATGGTACCAACGGCATCCCTCAGGGGGATGCCGTTGGTACGGCACGTGTACGTACGGCTACGAAGGCCAGCGTCATTTCTTATCAACATCAATGACTTACAATGTCAACATCAATGACTTATCAACATCAATGACTTATTAAGTCATCAATGACTTAATAGGGAGCCGGTCGGCCGAGCGGACAGCACGCGGGGCTTGTGATCCTGTGGTCCCGGGTTCGATCCTAGGCGCCGGCGATAAACAATGGGCAGAGTTTCTTTCAGCCTATGCCCCTGTTACCTAGCAGTAAAATAGGTACCTGGGTGTTAGTCAGCTGTCACGGGCTGTTTCCTGGGGGGTGGAGGCCTGGTCGAGGACCGGGCCGCGGGGACACTAAATGCCCCGAAATCATCTCAAGATAACCTCAAGATACCAGATGGATTGATTCCTTCTTCCCAATGTTCGTTGATGACATACACAATTTGGAAAGGATGACAACCCTTGAATACTGCGAGAAACGCAGTAGGTTGTTATAAACCTCATTTTTGTATGGAAACCTTATGTTTTCTTCCAAGAAACCTCAATAGAACGGGCTAACACCCACAGAGACATCCATCTATACAATCACCCGTCCATTCAATCACCCGTCCATTCAGTCACCCGTCCATTCAGTCACCCGTCCATTCAGTCGCCCGTCCATTCAGTCACCCGTCCATTCAGTCACCCGTCCATTCAGTCACCCGTCCATTCAGTCACCCGTCCATTCAGTCACCCGTTCATTCAGTCACCCGTCCATTCAGTCACCCGTCCATTCAGTCACCCGTCCATAATAACACCCGTCCATACAATCACCCGTCCAAATAGACACCCGTCCATACAAACCCCCGTCTAAATAAATACTTCCTACCCTTCCTCAAAACATGTCCTGAACTAGTATTCAGCCTCGTTTCATTTCCACTCCAGAACTCTCTCCATTTCTCTAACACTTCGTATTCCTTGTACTACTTTCAACCCCTTATCCTCCCCTCTTCCTCTCTCTCTCTTATCGCTGAGTCCCCTTCTCCATTCCGTTAGCTATGTAAACAGGTTCTCCTCTATATACATTTAGCCGAGGTTGGATACCTCGACTTGACCCGTGGTACGTGGGAGCATTAGTGGAATTACTTCTGATGTATACCGAGTGCTTCCATCCCTCTCAATGTGTATATATAAACGCGAGGGGGTGTATGAATAGAACGCATAACGTGTGTGTGTGTGTATGTTGTGTGTGTGTGTGTGTGTGTGTGTGTGTGTGTGTGTGTGTGTGTGTGTGTGTGTGTGTGTGTGTGTGTGTGTGTGTGTACGTATTTATATAGGGGGTAAATGCAGGGACCCTCAGGAAAGCGTATACGCATAGGAAGGTGTATGAGTTTCAACTGGATTTATTAGGTCATGCGTGATTGTATCATCCATCAGCTTATGAATACGCACGCCCTCTCCTTCACGTACTTCAGCATATATAAATACGCTTTGGCCAAATCTTCCCTGACGTGTTAGTGCTTTATGAAGAGGTCACACACTATTGTACAAGTTCGTGATGAGTGTTTCAGTAACTAGGAGAGTACTTTGATAAGGGAGTACCTCGAGGATGGAAAATAGTGGGTCACAGTGAGGAAGCAGGTAAGAGAGGTGATAGGGTCACTGGAAGGGAACTACAAGTACAGGTTCTACGACTAAAAATTACCTTAATTTACTTTAACGACCTAATGGAGAAATTAGACTCGTTCATATAAGTGTTTGCGAATGATGAAGTTAACATAGAAAGTCAAGATAAAGGAGGATTGCAGGAGAATGTAATGGAATTGAGTCAAAGTAAAAATTCCCAGAAGGCACAATATCCATGACTGGCGTTGATTGAATGTTGAATCAACGTTGGTGATGTTGATTCGGCGTTGAATTGGCGTTGCTGGAAAAGATGCAAAACGAAGCCACGAGAATTATCCACGGATGCCCCCGTACAACTAAATTACTAAACACGAGGAAGGAATTGAATATTTCATGTGTAAGTGATCGTATCACTGAAATTAATGCTTTAATTGGTATCAAGATGCTTAAGCTAACCCACCCTAACCCCTGCATTGAAGCCCTCCAAGCCTTCTTTCTTAAAGGTCAGTATCCCTCCAAATGGATTACCAAAACTGCCTCTGTGTTCAGAATATATAATATTCTTCGCCTCTTCCAAGAGAGACAACAACGACACTTTCCTGCCCCATGGAAGATCACCCCTTTCCAAATTACTGTTACCCCCTTTCCCACCCAAGAAGCTGATTATAGAACAAGCCTTGCTTCGACAAGAAGCAAAGTACAATGACTTAAACCAAATTGATGCTTTGGTCAGAGAGCGCTCCCTTTCCTAGATTATTTACACTGATGTATTCTTGCACCAGTCCCATGGTGCAGCTGGAAGTGCAGTTGTTGTGACAGGGAGAGATGGTTCCTTCTCCCATGAGTGTGGAGCGCATATAAATAACTGGGCCTCCACTCTTCAAACAGAATTTGTTGCCATAATCCTTGCACTCGAGCGCGTATATGAATCCAAAGTTGACACGCTAATTGTAAGTGCCTTCCTATCATCCTTGACTGCCCTCAGCTCCTCAAGGCATAACTATGACGTGCTTATCTCTGAAGCTAGACACAGATATAATGAAATAATCAATGATGGAGTCAGAGTTTGTCTCCGGTGGATTCCTTCTCATATTAGTCTCCGAATGCATGATAGAACTGATGAGTTGGCCAAGACTTTTGCTCATAAAGAGGGAATTGATTAACATCTTGGAATGGTTTTAGAGGCAAAGGAAAATTCACACCAGTTCCTCCGTCTATCATCATTCTATTATGCAGGAAGAACCGCACGCCTATGGGTCATTCAATAAGATTAGCAGACTTCTAGATGTTACATCTGCTCGGCTTAGGCTCGGCTACAAATACCTCTAGCAGTTTGTAACATCTGCTGATGTAGATTTGACTAATAGTAAACTCTGTCAGCAGAACTATTCGCATACTTTGCGTCATTATATAATAGAATGTGAAAAAATCGCGAAATTCACAGATAACACCACCTATGGAGTCCAAGAAATGTGTACGTACTTCATTCATAATGATGTACTGCCAGGAATCATAGCGAAGTATCCAAAATTTGCTTACTGTAGGTAATGCATGCACTTGACTGTAAAGCTGCCACCCATTTGGGTGGGTGTGGAGCTAGACTCACTATAGATGTAAAGTGCCTTGTATAGTGACTGTTGTGAGCCTCTTGTTAAATTATTTGTGATTCAAAAGATTATCGATGTGTATATGTATTTGTATTTGTGTAAATGATTGTATATATGTATATATATATATATATATATATATATATATATATATATATATATATATATATATATATATATATATATATATATATATATAGAACATTTGACAGTACATTGTGGCGTATGCAACTCTAACGTGAAATCTTATAATTAAGAAATTAAATCAACAGAGAAAGCACAGTAATATGCAACTCTCTCCAAGAAGGGCTTAACAATAACAAAGAAATAGATAAGATGGGACTATTGCACATTCATAAGCTCTATATATGGCTTCAAAATCATGTGCAAGGAGATTCAAGCTCAAGTTGTGTCATTGCAATGACCAAATGAAATTTAGTAAGTCGAGAGAAGAGAGGAATTTCATGATGTACAAAATTATTAAGAAAAAGGAGGGTGCAAAAAAAGGAAAAGGAGGGGTTGAGGAAGAGAAACTACGCTTTCAAGGGTCAGGAATGGTAGTGGAAGGGAAAGGAAAGGATTGAGAATGAGGGAGACAAGGATTGGAGTGGAAGAAACTAAATATAAAAAAAGGAACATCAAAGAATATGAATAGGTAAAATAGAGTTAAATGGATAAGAAATATAAGTGCAGGGAAAGAAAATGGTTAGAAGGGTACTTAAGGAAATTTAAAGGATGGGAAGTGAATGCATGATGAAAAGGGAAGAGGAGACGAATGGATGGAGACGAAGAGAAGGTGAAGTGAGGACGGAGAAAAGAAGATGTAGAGTAGAGAAAACAAAAATGAGTACAAGGGGTATAGACAAAAGTGATGAGGAAAGGGTGTAGAGACGACTAGAGAATGCAGAAGGTGGGTGTAAATGGGAGATTGAAGACAGAGGAAAGAGAACGAAATACGCGAATTTGGAAAAGAAAGAAAGAAAAAGTGATAAATGGAGGAAGAGGAGAGAAGGATAGAGAGAGAGTGTCACAGGGTAGGCGATGGAAAGGGAAAAGGAAGTAAGAATGAAGGATAGACCAATGCGGGAGAAATGGAAAGGGAGAGAGAGAGAGAGAGAGAGAAGGGAACTTTGGGTGTGGGAAGGACACGCCCCCTACAGTTGGCCTTCCCACAGGCCACGCCCACACGCCACGCCCACCAGGGGGATCAACCAACCGCCTGTCCCACCCAGTTCGTTGTTATCCCCAAATCCCTTTGTTCTGTTATATCGTTCTTTGTTATGTTATATCGTTCTTTGTTCGTTGAACGAGACGTGTGAGTGATCCCCAGTGACACGGAGGTTCACTTTCCTCTGATATTTGTGGTTAATCGTTTTCTTTAAATAAAGATTTGGAAATCATTAATTTTACGAAAGAGTAATCAAATGTTTTATTTAGCTATACTCTGGAAATTACTCATTTTCGAAGCAGTATTAAAATGTTTCATTTAAATAAAATCTGGACATTATTAATTTTCGAAATAGTAATCAAATGTTCCCTTTAAATATAATGCCGAAATTATTCATTTTCGAAAAAAGTAATCGAATGTTTTCTTTAAATATAACCAGGAAATTATTATTTTTACGAAATACTTATCAAACGTTTTGTGTATATGGATGTATAATGAACGCTGAATTGAAATGCAATTATAATTGCCACGTTCAAGTTATTGAATACTAAACACATATCAATATACGTTGAATAATCAATGCTGAGCTAAATTTGTATCAATGAATAACAAATGTTTTCTCTATACATTTATATTTTTACGCCAAATAGCAAACGTTTTACCGTTTATTTTTTTCTAAAGATTAGATGGTTGAGAGGCGGAACCCACAATCCGCCTTGCGGGACCTCAACCCCCGTAAGCACAAGTAGGTGAGTACAATTAGATGAGTACAGACATATATATATATATATATATATATATATATATATATATATATATATATATATATATATATATATATATATATATATATATATATACACGCGCGTGCGCAACGTGCGTGAGCCCATTACCATATATGCAACTCACTCAACAAGTCGGCACATATATATTTTCCTCATCTCCATGACATTACTCCTATAACTATTACACGGATACACTTGTAATCAGCGAGTATATCAAAATAATATGCTCCTGGTTGTAGTATGTTTAAACAGGAGCAGATTATCTTGGATATACTCAACCTACTTCTACTTGTTTGATAGAGCAATGATCTCGCTTCTTGCAACGATCCGTGTTCGATTCCCGATGGTCCAATACATTCCTACTTTCCTCCCACTTGCTCCCATCCCTTATACCTCCCTTCCAAGTACTATAAAGTCACACTGTCTTAGAGTGTTCTCCTCCTGCTTACCTGTCCACAATATACTCGACACCCAAGTGGTCCGAGTATATCTCTTTGGGTCACTTAACATATTTCTAATCAAGATTTTGTTGTTGAATATGTAAAATTTTCAGTTTTATTAAAAGTAGCAGAACTGTCAACAGTATAAGTAGTATTTATAATCAGCAGCAGCAGTAGCAGTAGCCAAAATTCCATTAGTAGTGGTAGCAATAGTAGCAGAAGTACCAGTAGCAAGGCTGAATGACAAACTGCCCCAGTCACCCCGTCTCTCCACCCTCCCGTCTCACAAGCGTTGTATCCCCCATCCCCCAGCCTCCCCAGGCTACAAGCCCGCCCCCAGTTGTGTCGAGAACAGGATTACTGTAATTGAGCCTACTAGACAGGTGCTATCAGTACAGCGGAGTCACAACCTCTGCCTCGCGTGCAAAAGTGTGTGTGTGTGTGTGTGTGTGTGTGTGTGTGTGTGTGTGTGTGTGTGTGTGTGTGTGTGTGTGTGAAATTAAAATTTCGCTTCCAATTCGGTATTAATATTTCCATTCTTTATAGTCTATTTCCCCTTTCTACATTCCTATTTTAAGCAATATATATATCCACAATGCTTCCCGAAGAGCCCTTTAAATCCTGGCCTTGTAATCGGCGGGGTGACACTGTGGACGGCTTTCTAGAATGGGTAGGATACAGTGGGTAAGATACAGTGGGTACGATACAGTGGGTGAGATACAGTACGTGGAAGGATGTTATTTTCTAGTATCTCTATCTCTCTATTTTGTATAATATTTCCTGTTTTCTGTCTTGATTTCTCTCTCTCTCTCTCTCTCTCTCTCTCTCTCTCTCTCTCTCTCTCTCTCTCTCTCTCTCTCTCTCTCTCTCTCTCTCTCTCTCTCTCTGTTCTATGGAGTAATGATAATGTTTTTTATCGTTATCGTTATTAATAAAAACGAAAAATAATAAGAACAATAATAATTTTAATATTTAATTATCATCATTACCGTTAAATCATTGTGGCTTACCAGGATTATTCCAAGAAAACCACCTTGGGATTTAGACGTCACAATAGGTTAAATAACCTGACAGACAGACGAACAGTCCCCTTCCCCCCCACTGTGGGATCATCCAGGTAACGTCTACCTGTGTCACAATGTCCCACAAATCCATTGAGACATTCAAAGTGCTATATTGCTATATATTATATATATATATACATATATATATATATATATATATATATATATATATATATATATATATATATATATATATATATATATATATATATATATATATATGTATTTTTAGGGGTACCACCACTGGTTTAATTAAAGGGATCCACATCCTCGAAGAAGAAAATAAATAGTGTTCAGAGAAGACCTTGTATATATGTATATATATATATATATATATATATATATATATATATATATATATATATATATATATATATATATATATATATACATATATACATATATACATATATACATATATCATACCTCACATAAGTATATGTTGGTCGATAGATACATGATACTTCACTCCAAAGATATCAAAAGGCTCTTGGTCTCTCCAGTGGGCTTTGATATTGCCCTAAGACTCGTTTGGGGTGAGACTCATATAGAGTGATGGTCTGACTGGTCTCACGCACAGTCTTTAGTTATTTAGGATATATCTACACCCACTTGATGAGCATTAGGGATGTCCCTAAAACCCACAGTATAAGCATTAATTTAGGATAAATCCTCGTATTACCTATTTGTAAAAGTTACGTAAAGAATTACACCAAGTCTTTCTTACTCTCTTGAGTGCTTGCCACGGTCTGAGTGTGTGACAAAGCACTCAGAAAAGTGCGAAAGACTTGGTGTAAATTACATAAATTTCGCAAATACACAAGTGTGGATTTTTATCCTGTTATTGTCTGTGATAAGATGTTACCATTGAGCATTATTAATGAGCATTAATTGTTATGCTCCCACTTGATGATAATTGGTGATTCAGCTCAACTACTCATCACGTGGGTGAACGACGAGTCCCGTCATAGCCCAGCGAATGCTAGATTCAGAATATCAACACAAGTGACTCATCTTGGTACCGTAAACACTTAAACTGGCGATGATCTGAATTTTGACTTCTCATTGCGTCTGTTAATTATATACGAATATATTTAACACTTTTTAACAAAAGGTAAGTACGAGAATATGATAAAACTAAGAAAAAATGCAAGATTCATGTCATAATAATTGACGTAGTGATGTGTGTGTGTGTGTGTGTGTGTGTTTATTCATCTAGCTGTGCTTGAGGGGGTTGAGCTCTGGCTCTTTGGTCCCGCCTCTCAACTGTCAATCAACTGGTGTACAGGTTCCTGTGCCTACGGGGCTCTATCATATCTACACTTGAAACTGTGTGACAAAACAGTTTGTGTGTGTGTGTGTGTGTGTGTGTGTGTGTGTGTGTGTGTGTGTGTGTGTGTGTGTGTGTGTGTGTGTGTGTTTGTTTGTCAGTTCACCTATTTGAACTCACTAATTTGTGCCTGCAGGATCGAGCATTGCCTCATGGATCCCGCCTTTCTAGTCACTGGTGTGTACGTGTTCAGCAGTTTAGCTTTCTGTTATCGGTCTATCACATAACAGGGGACAAATAAAGCTTCTGTTTAGTTAAAGATTATCCTGCAACACGTTCACTGATATTAAAATCTTGTTAGTCGCTTTAGTGAAGAAATTCTATTCGATCTCTCATTTTCTACTGCATCTTCTATCACTTGTTAAGGATATTGTAGGTAAGACAACAAAGGCTGTCACCCCCAAGGCTCATCACCATCACCTACCACCACCAACACCATCACCAACGCTTGCCTCACCACCCAATCCGACCTCTAGCTTCAAGAGCTTCACCATCATCACCAGCAATCCAGACTCATTTCCCACCTGCATATCTGCAGGAGCAGCAGGAGGAATCTTGGTTAGCGGTGCTGGAGTGATAGGCTAGACCACCTGTGTTAGGGTGAAGGGTGAGGGGCGCATTGTGAGGCGTGGGGGTCGCCCCTCTCACGGCGGCCAGGCTGCAGCTGGAGGGGTGGAGAATGGGGAGGTGGTTGCCTGGGAACCTGCCTCACGTGAAAGGGGCAGAAAAGGGGTTGAAATGGCCTACAAACATTGTATCAAAAGATTTAGTGCATTCCTCTCCTAAACCGAGGCCCTCTCGCGGAAGGGGTTGAGCCATGGAATTACTCCCCCTTCTCCGACGGATCCGAAACGTCGCTTTGACAAAAAAAAAAGAGAAAAAATGAAAAATGTTAAAAAAAAATTCAAGTCTATACATTACACTCTCCCACAGTTGGGCCAGTGGATATGTAGCTCCTATTACCAATGGCTTTCATTCCTCCCTTTGCCTATATGTCACATGATTCGTGATCTGCTGTTCATTTCGCAGCTTCGCAGATGGTGAAAAGAAAAAGAAAAGGAAAAAAAATATCTGCACTTATCACCCTATTCGTCATAGCAGGTTACATAGAGGCTATAAGGAATTGCGAAGACTGGGACTGGCTCTACACCTGGCAGACCTCGCTATTTTCTTTTTTCTTGGAGTGTAGTTAAATTGTTGGGAATGGGAACTTGGGGCCCTCCTGGGAACACCTTCCTTCCATGTAGTGAAGCTGAAGTACAGATGTGGAAAGGAAAAAAAAATCATTCCCAATGTGGTTAGACGATGAAACGCTGGGCTATCTATCTATTTATCTATCTTCATATCTATCTATCTATCTATCTATCTATCTATCTATCTATCTATCTATCTATCTATCTATCTTGTTCTCTCTCTCTCTCTATCTATCTATAAACTGCAGTCTACAGTATTGTGGGTAATAAAGATTTCGACGTGTTTTATAGGTCCGAGGTCGATTCCCGATGTTCCAAGAGCAACTAAAAATTAACCATGGCAATTTCGTGTTCCTTAATCTTATCTTGATCTCTAATGGTGTATTAATGATCCACAAAATCGCTCAGACCCATTTTACCCTCCATTTTGTATTTTTGCATGTATAAATGCTTACAGAAAAGGAGAACTGGTGAACAAGTATAAGTGTACTTGTGATCTTGTGATAGTGATCTTAGAGAGACAGAGACACTTAGTAAACAACTGTTTCGTGATGGGGTGTTTCTAGGAATGTTTGGGTAATACGTAATAACTGTGAAAACTGTGAAAACTTACAGAAGAGATACAGGTATGCAGCATTATATATCACCACACAAATTTGCTAGCTAAAATGGGGTTTTAATTTTTTTTGTTTCATTTACTTCTAAAAATGTCAGTTTAATTGACTCTGCTACGCAGCTGTTCTGTCCAGACAGAAATGTGACGGTATAGGAAACGACTATAGTCTTGGATTCTCATGGTGATTCTGTTGTTGTTTGGTGGGATGAAGGTGTGGAAGGCGGGATCGTGAAAAAAATATATATAAATATATTGAATGAGAGAAAGAGAGAGGAACAAGAAAGCAGGTGTGTGATGAGAGCAAAAAGAATGTGGAAAGATTAGATAGGCAAAAAAGAAATGAGATGGGGAAAAAGATTTTCGAAAATAATTTAGAAATTATAGAAATGATACTCTTTGGGAACCTAGCACAGTGTAGACGGGTTTGTGGGAGTATCAAACATAGACACGTGTAACCGTCCAGTGGTGTAGAGGAGAGTATAAGGTGATCGATATAAGGTGATCGAGAGACTACTTTGCACATCCAGTGGGTGAAAGAGATGAAAGAGCTGTTGATGTGAACATGACTGGATATGATGATGTGAAGGAATGGCTGTAAGATCGTATGATAGCTGGCATATCTATTGAAGAGGTTAGGGCATAACTGAAGAACTTAAAATATTTTGATGAGGCACTGCAGATATATTTAGATATTAGGGAAAAAACTCTAGGACTGGAAAGGGCGTTTATAGAGTTCAATCCATGAGATTTAACGTAACTCAGCCAGTCGATTGTAAAGGAGCTGTAATTGTACCGTTCTATTAAATATAGATGAACGTAAAGTCCTTTGAATATTGGACTAGAAGTGCAAGTGCTCTTTTGCACTTCAAAACTATACGTAGAGTGATAAGTGTTTCTTATTACATATCTGTGGGTGTTCGGGGGTGGGCAGGTGAGGCGGAGAGAGAGAGAGAGCTGAAAGAAAAGACGAGCGAATTGAAGACAAATGAGCAGGTGAAGAAGGAACAGAACAAAAGAGGGGGTGGGGAGAGAAACGACAATTAAGCAGGAGGGGAAGGGGAAGAGGTGGAAAGTTAAAAATTAAAAACGGAAAGAGTATGAAGAGACAGAAGAGAGGGAAGAGGAGTAGAATAATGCGGAAGATGGAACAAGGAAGAGGAAGGGAAGGAGGAATAAGGTCAGCAACGAGAAGAGAAAGAGGAGAAGAAGGTGGCCGAAAGCGCAGCTCAAGATACTGTAACTAATCATTCACTTGATTCAGAATCTTCTTCTGGTTTCTTGCTTCTTGCAAGAATTAACCACTTATACAAATACAAAAAACCCTCACACACCATCACCACACCACACAAATAAAACACAAAAACAACACACCCACTCCACCCCTAAGCAAGACACAAATTAAAACACTATTAAAGCCGGAAATAAGAGAGAGAAAGCACGGTGGATGAAGGATAATTAAAACGAACGAAGAGGTGAAAAAAAAATACTCTCAGCTCTTTGTTTTGATTGATGGTGATAATAATCCTGATTAGTTCAGCAAGAGTGCCGTTGAAAAGCCAAGAGGTAGACGCCATCTTCGTAGTCCTGATCACTACTTGATTCCCTCTTGTTGAAAAAGAGGTCGTAATGATCTCTGTGGAGGTGGTCAGGCATGTTGTGAGCAGTTACAATGGCTAGTCTGTGAGGTTCGGGGCCGATCTGTGAGGCTTGGTGGAAATCAATGTGGATTTTTTATTCAAGTTTCGATTTCTTTCTGTCAAATTTTAATTTTCTCCTGTTAGTTTTATTGATTGGAAAGGGGGGGGGGGTTATCTGTAGATTTTTGTGTTTATCTGTAGATTTTTTAGGTCTACCTGTAGATTTTATAGGTCTACCAGTAGATTTTTTAGGTCTACCTGTGGGAATTGATGTCTACTTTGGGGTTTTTGTGTGTACCTGAGATTTTAGTATCTACGAGTGAATTTTTTGTGTCTACTCGTGGAGGTTTTGAAATCTACCTGTGGGGTTTTGGGATTAAAACCAAAAACCCTAAACGCCCAAGAAAAAAGTGGCTAACGCCCAACAAAAAAAGTGGCTAACGCCCAACAAAAAAAGGGGCTAACGCCCAACAAAAATAGTGGCTAACACCCAACAAAAAAAAGTGACTAACACCCAACAAAAAAAATGGCTAACGCCCAACAAAAAGTGGCTAACGCCCAACAAAAAAAGTGGCTAACGCCCAACAAAAAAAGTGGCTAACGCCCAACAAAAAAAGTGGCTAACGCCCAACAAAAAAAGTGGCTAACGCCCAACAAAAAAAAGTGGCTAACGCCCAACAAAAAAAGTGGCTAACGCCCAACAAAAAAAAGTGGCTAACGCCCAACAAAAAAAAGTGGCTAACGCCCAACAAAAAAAAGTGACTAACGCCAAACAAAAAAGTGGCTAACGGCAAACAAAAAAGTGGCTAACGCCCAACAAAAATGTGAAGGATTTTCGTTAGTTGCTTAGGGTATTTTTTTTTGGTTGGGCGTTTGCCACTTTTCCATTGGGTACTTGACCCATTTCTGTTGGGTATTTGTCAACAGAAAGAGGTTGCAAATGCCTTAACAGAAAGAGGAGTTAATTAAGTGTTGTCTTCCTCTTGGTTTCTTATATATGATTGCTACATATTTTCTTTTTCTTTTTCTGAGGAATTCTGTTATTAAAGTTTTGTCTGTGAGGTCTTGATTTTTAGGGGGTGTTCTGTGTTTATTGGGTGCCAGGAGTTCAATATCCTTGGTAGATACATTTTTGAGTAACTGCGTTCACTGATCGATGTTAGAAGAGCACAGAGGAGAGAGGAGAGAGAGTTATCTATGTAGAGGGGAGAGATTTCCTCATACAGAAGAGTCATTCCAGTTTCCAGCATCATGTATCATGATCTCTCTCTCTCTCTCTCTCTCTCTCTCTCTCTCTCTCTCTCTCTCTCTCTCTCTCTCTCTCTCTCTCTCTCTCTCTCTCTCTCTCTCTCTCTCTCTCTCTTTCTCTCTCTCTCTCTCGCGTCCTCATTATCCCACTTGTCCCTCTCCCTCACCCATTAGCACCCTGTTACTCCACCTGCTGGTAATACTCCCATTATATCGCTGTCATGTAGTAATCCGCTTCTCCCTTAACCATTCCATCTCTCAACTGCCTCGCTCTGGCTTCCTGGGAAAGAATATAAGCTCAGCAGCTGTACTCACCTGTGGCAGGCTTCAACTCTTGGGCCCTGCCTTAAAGGTATCATTTAATTGGGGCAATTACTTCTTCGTGATAACAAGATCATTTATTTCATGTCCTTTTGCCATGAGTGTTCCTTGACTTGATACGTGTGTAATCTCGTATCTTTTGCACGTATATTAGTGTGTTAATATGTATCTGGTATGTTGCTATCATGTCTCTTATTGTTCTTCTTTATACGTTTAGGTCTTTCTCATTCAGAGCTCTAATCATTTCAGTATCCTTGTGAATTTTTTTTAGACATTCTCATTTAAGTTTCTCGAAACGTAGGCTGTATGAATATATTTACTATTTATACCTACAGGATCGAGCTGATAGCTCTTGGACCCCGCCTTTCTAACCGTCGATTGTCTAATATACTGACTTCCGATCCACTTTTCCTTTTATCATATCTAATGCACATTTTCTCTCTCTCACACACACACATCCCCATGATGCAGCCTGTAGCAACTGTCTAACTGCCTTGTTCCAATGAACTGCTAGGTGAACAGAGGTATCAGGTGAAATAAGTTATGCCATTTATGTGTGTGTGTGTGTGTGTGTGTGTGTGTGTGTGTGTGTGTGTGTGTGTGTGTGTGTGTGTGTGTGTGTGTGTATGTGTATGTGTGTATCTACGCGCTTATTTAAGTGTGCGTGTTAACTGTGCGTGCGAATATGCATGTGCGTGTGTGCGAGTGCGTGCAAGTATGCGAGCGCTCGTGCCGGATCGTTTAGGCGTGCATAAACGAATATGAAAAAAAACATGAATACACATTCATGTGTATATACTGAGATATATACTCTTCCCTAAATGGGTTTATATGGGTTGAACTCTAGCTCCTGCCTCCCACGAATACATACGCCTCGAGATCACGTAGTAAGACGTAGCAGAGGAACGGAGAGAGAGAGAGAGAGAGAGAGAGAGGGAGGAATGGGAGGGATGGGGGGTAGATACGGCCTTCCTACCTACCTACCTCTCCTAACATAGCCGTGAGGGCAACGTGTAGCCCACCACCCTCCCTCTATCCTCTACCTGTACAGGAAATTCTTCAAACCTCACTACTCTCAGATGGCCATTGTTTAGAAATCTGTTCGTCAAATCCAAATGAGTCCTCAGATTTGGTTTGATTGCTAGACTGATCCGTGCGTGCTAGTTAGGTATGGGTGGCTTGCAGGACGTGGATTAATTTGAGTCATGTGGTTGAGTGTTCGGTGGGCGGTGGTTAACGTGTGTGGTATGTAGCGTGAGATGGTGGTGGTGATGGTGGGGAGGGCTTGAGGGGGTTGGAGACGGGGTGGTTGATTGGAACGTTGGTTGTGGTGGTTGGGGAGATATGGGTACGGGGTGAGGTGGGTGTTGAGTGGGTGGTGGTGGTAGTGGTAGTGACAGGGCGTTAGTTTAGTCTATAATTGTGCATTCAGTTAGATATGTTATTAGGATACGAATGGTGGTAGTGAGAAAATCCACTAGGACAGTGAGTTGGGTGTGAACTTACGACCATGGCAATGCCAAACTGCATACTCTACCACTAGTTTCGTGTTAATAGTGGTAGTGGTGAGTGTGGTGGTATTGGTAATGGTAGTGGTGGAGGTGTTCTTAGTTCTTACCAAAGAGTACTTACTTATCATTGATTAAGAGGAAGAGGACAACTTGACCCACGTGCTAACCTTTTCGTAACTGTTGCGTTACATTTAAACTTTCCTGACGTCCGAATTCCTTGTCGAATCTGTCTTTAAAGCTGTGGATGAAGTTGGATTCCACGACTTCGTGTCACAGCGTATTCCATTTGTTGAACACCCGTATAGGGTACGAGCATTTCTTGACAATTTGTTTGGTTAATATGTCTTCTAAGCTTCACCCATATATGTTCTCGTGTCCTAAGTCTCTCAATCTTAAGAACTGATCTTGTCCACCTTCTCTCTTCCTCCTCAGTGTCTTGTATATTGTGCTTATATCTCTCTCCGTTTCGTTCTTGTTCTATAGGATTCAGTTTCCTTATTTTATTCTCAGCAATTTTTACATTTCGGTTTTGTGTTTGACGAGTTACGAATTCTAATCAAAATTTTCCAACAGTAATTTCTCACACTTCGGGGATTGAACTCAAACAGCCATTTGTCAATATTTTCTACTGTAATATTCGGCAGTCCTCGATTTGTACACATCTCATTAGCTTGGCCTTACCTGCAAACATTGACACGTGTTCAATGATCCAAGGACCGAGCCAAGAAGAACCCCCCATTTGTTACAATCTTTCAACACAACAACCTCTTTTCTTGACTGTAGCCCTTACTTTTCTGTCTTTCAGGTACTCCCTTATATGCCCAGTTCTGTATCTTCCTAGTTACCCCTGCTTGGCTGTCTATCTTGAATGCAAGTTATGCACGAAAAACTGTATCAAACACTCTTTGACAGTTTAGGAAGAGGCAGTCTACCCAGTCTGTTTTTCACCGTCGTATTTTGGTCAATTTGTCTTGGAACTCGATCTAGCCTGTCAGGCCCAACCTCCATGATCATTAAAACCCTTATAGCCAGCATCTATAAAAATTACCATCATTTAATTCGCCCATATCAAAACCACAATCATAGGTGGTAAGTAGCTGTAGAGGCTAAGTGGTAGTGGTGGTGGTGGTGGTGGTGGTGGTAGTTGTAATATGAAGAGAGCAGAATGTAATGTTAGTAGTAATTATGAAGTTGGTGTACCTGCCTTACGGTGAGGGGTGTTGGAAGCAATGGTGGTAATAGTGATGAACGTGGTGGTGGTGGTAGTGGTGGTAGGCATGCTGGTAGAAGGAGAGGTTGTGGGTGTGATGATAGTGATATGAATAATGTTCATAGTGGTTAGAGTAGTATATAAGAAGTCAGGGTTTTGATGATGGTGAATTAAATTATGGGATTTTAATCGATGGTGAATTGTTTTATATAACGGTAATTACATTGGTCATGATTGCTGATGGTGATTTTTTTATAATGGTAATTACAATGATCGTGACTGTTGATGGTAATTGTGATTTTGACGATTGTGAGAATGTTTCTTCTAATGATGGTAGCTGTAGTGAGTGTGGATACTGTGAGGAGATGACAACTGTTGTGATGCGGTGATAATGAAAATGATGATGAATATAATGCAAGCACATAGAACGACGGACAGTGATAGTGACTCATACAATGAAAGATCATGATCAAGATGATGAATTCCAAATCAAATAGATTTATCTACATACAATAATCTAATAAAAACAACTCCAAAAAATTAGTTAGGAATGTTTTTATAAACTCATTTCTAAATAACGTTCAAAAAAACATTATTGTTTAAATTATGCAAATAATGTTGTCATTGTCATCATTATTGCCATCGTCACGTCCATAATAAAACAAATATTAGTTGTGAAAATGTTATTTTTGTGTGTGTGTGGTAAACTTTGTTGATATGTGTGCAAATTGATCGTACTTCAGCTCACATGATATGTTGCAAGGTCACTACCCAGCAAACTTTATAAGTCACGCAAGATGAGATCAGATATGCAGGAGTTTGCGTTATTCTCACCTCGGGTCAAGCAAAGAAAACAGTTAGATATTTAGTGCCTTGCTCTCCCTATAACACAATTCAAAAATTCATTTACATCGAGGTCCCTATAATCATTGCTGGCGAATGGCGCTATGGGACGAAGCCCAGTTCTCTCACTCTTCCCAGGATTCGAACCCAGGTCGTCTGGCTTACGACACGAGCGTGCTTACCACTCGTCAAATTTGTAATGGAAACGATCATTCAAGGCAGAACAGTGAAACATTTAGAGGGGGTCATCACCTATTTAAACCTCCCAACTTCCTGAGAAACAGTTCTTGTTAGTTATGGAAAAGACTATTAGTAAAATAATAGACCTATGGAGTGTTTCAAGCGTAAGTTAGACAAGTGGATGAATGGAAATAAAAAGGGGGATATTAATAAGGTATTAAATACATCAACACAAAATAGAATACGAATTTCACAGTCTCCGTGGTGTAGTGGTAAGACACTCGCCTGGCGTTCCGCGAGCGCTATGTCATGGGTTCGTATCCTGGCCGGGGAGGATTTACTGGGCGCAATTCCTTAACTGTATCCCCTGTTTAACGCAACAGTAAAATGTGTACTTGGATGAAAAAAAAACGATTCTTCGCGGCAGGGGATCGTATTCCAGGGACCGTAGGATTAAGGACTTGCCCGAAACGCTACGCGTACTAGTGGCTGTACAAGAATGTAACAACTCTTGCATATATCTAAAAAAAAAATAACAAAAAAAAAAACAATGGATATGAATTAGATTGGAAATTTAGATTTCCATGATTTTTTTGGAAAGACAATTTTAGATTGTCTTGATTTAGGGAAAGACTTGTGTAAATACTTAATCTGGAAACAGTGGTATTTGATTATTTGTGGAACAGATTACTGGATGACATAATAGATGTGGGATCATTTGATTGTTTCAAGCGTAGGTCAGACAGATACATGAATGAGTTTGAGTGGATATAAAATAGGAAGCCACCTCGTATTGGACCAATAGGCCTTCTCTAGTATTCTTAATTCTTAGTCTCTCTTGTTCGTAAGTCATTTGGTCGGGGGGACAGGGAGCCTTGGTATGTATATAGGTTGGGCTTGTATCGAGAGCCCTCCGAAAACAAAGTACTGAGCCTCCCCAGGATGCAACCCACAACAGTTGCCTAATTCCCGGGTTCCTATTGTGACCAAAGTGCATTAGGTGTCTGGAAACGTGCCCAATCATTTTTGTCTCGCCCAGGAATCGAACCCAGGTGTCTCGATTGTGAGTCGAGATCGAACCCAACTGTACTTCAGAGATTCATCCTGATTGATTGATTGATGAAGATTAAGCCAAAGTGGCACGGGCATGAATAGCCCGTAAAGACCCGTTGTTGTTGTTGGTTTAGATTCAGCGACTCGGAACAAAAAGTTCCAAGTAGCACGGGCTATGGTGAGCCCGTAGTCGACTTACCTGACACAGAAGCGGGGCTGTAACTCTGCGCGTAAAGATGATTGACTGATAAATATTAAGCCACCCAAAAGATGGCACGGGCGTGAATAGCCCGTAATACGTAAAGAACATCTTAATGTTCTTAGATATAATTAGGAGGGGTACCAGACGGTGCCTTGGATTGTCTGTTTCTCCCCCCACCCTCAATCCACCCCTCTTCTTCCCCCCCCCCTACTTTGTCCCCATGTCCTCTCTCTCCTCTCATCTTCACTACTCACTCCCCCGGGTTCTCATCCTTTCCCCTCATCCTCTCCTTCATCTCTCCTTTTCCCCTCCCATCTCCCCCATTCCCTTCACCCCAATTTCCAATTTCCAACCAGAAGAGGAATAGGAATTGTAAATATGAGGAAGAAACGCTAACCCAGAATGAATATATTGCCCTTTAGAAGGGATATGAGGACAAGGTTCTGGGGGAGGGGGGGGATGAAGCAGTGCCCAACCACTTGGACCATCGGGAATCGAACACCGTCTTGCAAGAAGCGAAATCGTCCCTGTACCAACGAAATGTGGTGAATAAGATCTTCAAATATTATGGAAATTAATGATTAAATAGAAGTATCTAATAATTATCACGAATAGAATTAGAAGCAGTTGAAAGTTATCCTAACCTGTCAGAAGTATCTGGCAATTATCATAACCTGTGAGAAGTGTCTGATAACTATCATAACCTCAAAGTATTATCTGATAATTATCATTAACTGGAAGCTAATAATTATAAGCAGGATTGACAGTCAACAGACACTACGCAAATACACACACACACGCACACACACACACACACACACACATACACACACACACACACACACACACACACACACACACACACACACACACACACACACACACACACACACACACACACACACACACAAATATTGTCTACTTTAATACATTCAGATTTCGATCCGAGAAAACTTTATACCGACTTCGAACCACTCGTTGCAACACCATGTT
The DNA here is from genome assembly GCF_040958095.1 of Procambarus clarkii. Classification (NCBI taxonomy): domain Eukaryota; kingdom Metazoa; phylum Arthropoda; class Malacostraca; order Decapoda; family Cambaridae; genus Procambarus; species Procambarus clarkii. The sequence goes on from NC_091213.1 coordinate 12,795,509, forward strand.
CTCGAATCTAGAATATTGTGTTGAGATTTGTTCACCATACTCCACCGAGGCTATTGACAAATTAGAGGGTACAGAGTAGCAATCTAGTAAAATTATACCCAAGCCAAGAGTAAATCCTATGAAACTCGTAGGCAGAGCTGAATTTATTCTCTCTTGTAAGACAGAGATTAAGAGGCGATTTAGTACAAGTATTTAAAATGATCAGAGTGTCAGTATTGATTCAGGAAAATTATTTAATTCTGTCCACACACATATATGTGGACAAAGGGGATTTTATAGTGTCTAGTCAGCTAGCTGTCTCAACTCAATAAAGCAAAATATCTCTCTCATGTGGAACAGTTAGCATGAAGAACATAGAGCAATATGTCATGATTGCTTATAAGTAAATATTACATATTTACCTGTGTGTGTGTGTGTCTGCCTGTCTGTCTGTCTGGTATTGTTGTTATTGTATTTGCGGGTGTTTGTAGCACTGAACTTCTTTTATTGATCATTGTTGTTGATTCAACTGCTTTTGTTTACTATTGTCACCGCTGTTTGTTTACTGTTGATCAGCTGTTTTGTTTACTGTTGATCAGCTGTTTTGTTTACTGTTGATCAGCTGTTTTTTATTATTGACACGTGCTGATGTTGTTGGTCCAGTTGCTGCTGTTTGTTCTTCTGTTGCTGTTGCCGTTGAAGATGTTATTAGTCTTAGATTTATTGTTTTTGCGTTTGTTACTCCTGCTGTTGTTAGTCCTGTTGTTGTTAGTCATGCACTTGTTCCTTGTTGTTGGATTTGGTAAAGGTAGTTTACAAAAACAAAAAGTGGGGTACCGGATATATGGTACTCTAGTCTGGTAGTGGTAGTAGGGTACCCTAGTGTGGTAGTGGTGGTACGTTACCATAGTCTGGTAATGGTTGGATTTTGTTTGATGTGTGGTAGTAGCGAGGTGTGTATGTGAGAGAGATGTTGATGGTGGTAGGGGCGGGGGAGGGGTAGTGTTATGGTGGTAGTGGTGGGGTGGTGGGGGGTTGATAATGGACAGGGGTGGCGATGAGTGGTGGTGGAGAGGGTGGTGGGTTGTAATGGAGGTGGTTGGGGAGGGGGGTGGTTGATTAGGGGTATGGAAGGAGGGAGTTTTGAGATGGTAGGCATGGATTGGTTGATAAGTAGTTGAGGATAGATGGTTGACGTTGTTAGGTAGTGGAGGGAAGAGGGCGGAGTGGTAGTTGTAGCGATGTTAGTTGTAATGGTGGTAAGTTGTGGTGGTTGTTGAGGTGATGGTGGTAGTTTATGGTGGTTGAATCCGATGGGGTTGGGAGGTTAGTGTTTGTGAATGTTATGCATCACAAGATGTAGATGGTTGTCTACAGTGTATTATGATAATGGTTATATTATAAGGTAGTTATGCTTGAAGCACTGGTACTGGTAGTTGTGATAGTACTGGTAGTATTAGAATATGTAGCGTTAGTAGCAATAGCGGTGCTTTAATTATTCTAGCAGTTTATTTCCTTGATGTCTAAGAACACACACACACACACACACACACACACACACACACACACACACACACACACACACACACACACACACACACGAGGGACAGGTGATCAGAACTGTGGGTGGCTACACTGGTACCCTCCCTGCACTCACAAAAAACATCTCCAGTTTGCAACGCTTGACGAGAGAGAGACGTAACCCGACGTCCCTCTGCCCAAACACTTCTGCCATCCGACCATCTGGCACCCTTCGGTACGGACTATTTTCCTGCCCCCCTTCGCCCGTGGGTCCTTAGTGCCATCTTTCCCTAGACGACAAATTCTATGAGATGAACACCTAGAATCCTTCGTTATCTTGGTTCATATCAGTATACAATAATTGACCTTCTAAATTTTATGTTGGCGAGGTGAAAGCTCCTTGCTTCTTATCAAGCGAGCGCCCGCGAGGCTTTGTCAACCAACGGGAAATGGTGTGTGGGGGTGTAGGGGGGATAAGATGGGAAGGGGAAAAAAAAGGATAGAGGGATGAGAGACAGGGATAGGGGGGCTATGAGACAGAGGGATAAGTATATTAGAGAGAGGGATGGAAAGGAGGGGATAGAATTCCTCCTGAATATCAAGTCTATCCATGTTTTCTTTTTTTAGCTATCTACAGAGCCGCTACTAGTATAAACCAACAGGTAAAGACAGATTGAAAAATCACAGGATGGGACTTATAGCTTTCTCTGCTTCATCGTGCAATAACTACCTACCTCTGCCACAGAACACGTCCTAAAACTTTAATATACACAAGAGAGGGTACAGAATAGGTCTGATTTCTTTGGTCGACCCATGTCGACCACAGAATGGGGCTAATATCTGTCTACATAATAGGACTGAACTCTTTGGTCGACTCATGTCGGCCACAGAATGGGGCTAATATCTGTCTACATAATAGGACTGAACTCTTTGGTCGACTCATGTCGGCCACAGAATGGGGCTAATATCTGTCTACATAATAGGACTGAACTCTTTGGTCGACTCACGTCGGCCACAGAACAGGACTGACACCCATCCATGTCCCTCAATGCTGCAAAGTTCCAAGACGCAGAGGCGGCAGGTAGAAGCAGAAGTGGCGATAGAAGCGATTAAACACGGGTAAAATGTAACCAATTTGCCCGTCTCGACCCCACGAGGGAATTACACGGATCATCGCCCTAATGAGACCTTAACCGTGAGTTTTACGCAGTAGTGATAAATCAATTATATCCTTGAGGTAATGCCTGAGGGTAACTTGTAACTTCCTGGATGTGCGATGTATGGATTACGACCAGAGGGAGGGAGGGAGGGAGGGAGGGGGCAAGGATGGAGGAGGCAGGGATGGAGGGAGGGTTGAAAGGATGGAGGGAGGGAGGAGGGAAGTTGATATAAAGGGAAGGAGGGTGAGGGAGGAAAGTAAGGAGAAAGAGAGACAGATATAGAGAGGGAGGAGAGAGGAAATGAAATGGCTTGGAAGGAGAGAGACAGGCTGGAAGCAGTCTAATACTCCTAATGTTCTATGTTCCGTGAGAGGAAGGGAATTCTGCTCTTTTTCGCATTGTGTAAATCTTTTGTTGAAGAAATGATGCAAGCGATAAGGTGATAATGGCTTGTTTAGTTTTGCTTGCTATTCCTCTCTTTTTTTTTTCATTCTAAATGCTCAGGCTTCTTGCGTGTTCCTTTTCTTTAAACTACTGTATGTATTCAAACGGAAAGTATTTACGTAGGAATATGTACGAGCGTATTGACACACACTACATGCTTGTGTGTGTATGTGTGTGTGTGTGTGTGTGTGTGTGTGTGTGTGTGTGTGTGTGTGTGTGTGTGTGTGTGTGTGTGTGTGTGCGCGCGCCACGTCTTATGCTTGACAAGGTATCGAGTCCATTCCTAGTCAAGCCTAAAACGAAGTTGGAGAAGGTTCAAAGGTACACCATTAAACTAGTTCCAGAACTAAGAGGTGTAAGCTACGAGGAAAGCCTGCATGACTTGCATCTCACGACTCTGGAAGACAAAAGAGCTCGGGGAGACATGATTAACACATTCAAAATTCTCTGTGGAATTGATACGGTTGATAAAGACAGATTTTTTAACACGGGTGGTACTCGTACAGGGGGGAAACCTATGGAGTACCTTATGGAGACACACGTGGAGCACTCGAATGAGCAACAGAGGCATTAGGAAGAACTTTTTCTCTGTCAGAGTAGTTAATAAATGTAATGCAATAGGAAGTGATGTGGTGGAGATTGACTCAATTCACAGTTTCATATATAGATATGATAGAGCCCAATAAGCTCATTGAACCTTTACACCAGCTAACTTACAGTTAAGAGGCTGGACCAAAGAACCGAAGTTCAACCCTCTGCAAGCATAACTAGGTGAATACAGCTAGGTGAGAATACATACACACACAAGAGCAAACAGCTCGATCCTGCAGGCACAAACAGTAAACACACACAAGCAGCAGAGAACCGGAAGCCAAACAATCAGACAATAAAAGTGAAACACAAAACCAGTTGGAGATCACCAACAAGATACAGACAATAAGCAATAAATCATGGCATAAATAAAATCAAATACAAATAAACTACAATACAAGCTGAATACAACAATAGGCAGTAAATAAGGCTTCGAACAATTCTTTCGAGAATAAGAACAGAATCAGATAATTAGCTCATAAATTCGATAAATATTGAAGAAACAGAATAAAAGCAACGATCAATATTGTAATATATTATTGTTGATAGTATTGTCTCGTTATTATATAGATAAATATATAAATTAATTGAATCAGTGTGGAATACAAATGATGGTGATAATGGTGATAGTGGTGATCCATGATGGTAATGTTTATGATGGGGAGGTGGTGATGATGATGGTGAGGGGGAGTCATTGTGATGATGAGGACGTCGTCATCTGCCAAAATCACAAAAATTAATATTTCTCGTTAAATCTCACTATGACCTCTCACTCCACCTGATCATTTCCCCTAACGTAAGCATTACCTTAGTGCTATTGTGTTATGATTAACTGGGCTCTTATCTTCTCTCTGCTCCTCCCTACCTTCACTCCTCCCTATCTCATTTCATTCATTTTCCTTCCATTCTCTCTCTCTCTCTCTCTCTCTCTCTCTCTCTCTCTCTCTCTCTCTCTCTCTCTCTCTCTCTCTCTCTCTCTCTCTCTCTCTCTCTCTCTCTCTCTCTCATAGCGATTTCTCTTCGGCTTTCCGTGCTATCTGTGGTTTGTGGTCGTCAAAAGCGGAATCCAACCCGAGCCAGGAAAGGTTGTAAATCGCTTTGCATGACAAAAACATCACACGGAAATGACGTCCATAAAGATAGAGATAGTGAAGAGCGAAATTCAATCTCGAAAATTGGCCCAATTTGAGCGAGGAAAAAAACAGCAACAACGATGTAGGAGGCATTTTATTATATTTACGTTTCAATGTTTCTGGTTGAGGGTGAAGCAGTGCTTCATTAGGTGGATTTTTGAGCTGTTCAGAAGGCATTACGGTTGCCGACTTAGAGAATTAAGACCGGTTTACGTGTCCCAAAGACAGAGTACAAGATTTTCTAGTACTAAGTTGAGTACTAGTCCTTATGTGCTGTTATGGATCGTCGTGGGGGATTCGAATTCCGGAAGGAATATTTGAGATACCGTCACTCTAGCAGCCAGGCCAGGATATCAACAATGAAATAAGTATTTTCCTATATCTTAAAATTATATTTTGTTGCCAAATATTATTTCGACTTTACTTCAGGAAATTCAATGCAACTTTTAAAATTATTTTGTTAGAGGGTAGTTAATGGTGTATCAATATTTTGTTAATACGGATGACATTTTATAATGGAACAATATTAAGTTATATTATTAAATTTTTACTTAATATGCATGCTAGTGACATTGTAAAAAAAAAACACTCATTTTATCATTATACACTCTACTGATTTATATACCTCCTTATATTCAGCGCGCAGGATTCGTAATTCTGTGCCGCGGGTTCGATTCCCGCACGAGGCAGAAACAAATGGGTAAAAGTTTCTTTCACCCTGAATGCCCCTGTTACCTAGCAGTAAATAGGTACCTGGGAGTTAGTCAGCTGGCTTCCTGGGGGTGGAGGCCTGGTCGAGGACCGGGCCGCGGGGACACAAAAAAGCCCCGAAATCATCTCAAGATAACCTCAAGATTGTGTATGAGTTGTATTATATTGTAATAAGTTGTATCGATATATTATTCTGTATATTTTGTATCAAGAGGTATTGCTTAGTATTTCAGTTTGTTGTTTTGCAATGTGTTGTAATATATTGTTGCATATGTCATTGTGTTGCATTCCTTTATTCTCTACTGTACTGATCACATTTTTCTGTAACGAATATCACACATATATATATACCACTCATGTGAAACACAACACAAGTTCAACACACACATGTAACTCAGATGTCATCCACATCCCTCAGAGTTTTCGCTACACAACATAGATGCCAAAGACAGAGTACAGATGTCAGAAATATAACACAGATGGTAGCCACATCATTCATATGTCAGCCACATAACATAGACGTCAGCTACATAAAGCAGCTGTCAGCAACATAACATTAACACATATGTCAACAACAACACCCAAGCTGTCATGCTAATCCCCCCAAAAAAAATTATATTGACTCAATGAAGAGTCTCTAACATGGCATAAAGATATACATTCTGATAAAACGTGCACTGTTATTTGCATATTTAGTCGCAAATAAAGAAACAAAAAGGTTAATTATTATCAGAGAGATAAGAGAAGATGCAGGTGCGTGCGTGGGTTTTTACATAATGGAATTGCCAGGACAAAGCTTCAGCTCTTGGGTCCCGCCTCTCGAGCCTTTCCAATTCTCGGGACTGTGTAGCAAAGGATTTTTTCAAACCTCTGAAGATATGAAGCCTCTTACATAAAAACAAAAATAATTCAGAGCCACAAGCAAGATAATTAAGGTAATTATCAGGAACTCGAGCCACTTGAACGGTAGAGCGACGGTTTCGCTTCATGGAGGTCGGCGTTCAATCCCCGACCGTCCAAGTGGTTGGGCGTAATTCCTCCCCCCCCCCCACTTGTCCCATACCAAATCCTTATCCTGATCCCATCTAGGTGCTATAATGTCTTAATGACTTGACGCTTTCTCCGGATAGTTCCCATGGTCCATCGGGGATCGAACTAGGACCCAACAAAACGCGAGATCGTCACTGTTACGTTTCGAGGATGTGAAGTGGAACAAAGTGTCATTTTCACTCATTTACATTTCTAATTACATTTGTTATCAGCGCTTAATAATTTACAGTTGTCAAATTAAGGGATTACATTTTTGTTTCCTTTTCAGTTGTAAAATTACTAGACGTGAAAATTAAAAAAACTGAGAAATTTTACAATAAACAGAAGAAATTATTTACTTTTACATAAGCGAAATATTCACTGGCTTCGATGTGAGTGGGTTTTCTTACGTATTAATTCTGATTAATAACAAGAGCAGATCTTCTGCATTCGGCCGACTTCTATATTGGTATATATGCTGCCAAATAGAGAGAAGAATCTCTCAGATATTATTGCGATGGCATCCGAAATTTAAAGCATGATTTGCAATTCCCGGCAATTCTGAAAGCTTGAACCAGAAATTCACTATTTACTCGTGAGCAAAATTAGTTTTAATGTCAGTTTCGTTTAAATATTAGCAAATTGCTTCTTCTATTTTAATTATAATTCAGAAATATTTCTATATGCGCAACAAAAGGATTCTGAACCCAACTTTATATCTGTGTTTTTGGGGAACCACGAAAAACCGGAGGCTTAGATTAATCAGTTTCAGTTTTATTTCCAACAATTTCTCTCTCTCTCTCTCTCTCTCTCTCTCTCTCTCTCTCTCTCTCTCTCTCTCTCTCTCTCTCTCTCTCTCTCTCTCTCTCTCTCTCTCTCTCTCTCTCTCTCTCGTGTTCTCAAACGGACGAGAGAGAGAAAGAGAGAGAGAGACAGACAGACAGACAGATTGTAGGAAATAAAAACTAAAATGAATTAATCTACGCTTCCACACAAATTTACAAACGGACGCACTGTACCTGCAAACGAAAACACGATTCCTTTACACAGACACCATACTTCCACACAAATACACAACACCGGTACACGGACCAACATGAAACCAAAGCCACCCCTACTCCCTTCTTCAATAACAAAAAACTAGCCATTTGTGCTACGTCTCGCGAAGTAAAAAATACACGGTGATATTATCATCACCAACGCAAAAGGCGCACTTGAAGGAGCTCCATTATTTATGAGTTTATCCAGGCACTAAGCTGGACTCTGGAGAGCACAAGCCTACCCAGACTGGACTTTGGAGTCCGAGAGGTTCTTCCAGGCTCGTCTAGAGTCCAAAGGGTCCTCCCAGGCTGGAAGACCAAATAGGTTTTCCCAGGCTAGAGTTCCAAAAGGGTGCTTCCAAGTTAGAGTTCCGAAGGATTCTTCCAGGCATTAAACTCGCCTCTGAAGGTCAAGGCAGTCCTTCCACATTAGCAAAATGAACTTCCATGTTAATGCTAGATTGAGAGCATTGCACCTTAATACAGGTAGAAATATATTCGAGTAAATGGTTCCCAGATTAACAATAGATTGTTTACATAGTCCTCTAAATAGCCTTAGATTGATGCAAGATTGATTGAACTAACCCATCTCCATGATTTTAGGAATAGAGACGATAAATTGATAGACTACTGCACAACCTGGACAAATGCAAAGTAACACTGGCGTTGATGCAGGCCTGAAGAGCCGGATCTCACGTCTCATTTGCACAATTAGGAACACACACACACACACACACACACACACACACACAACACACACACACACACAAACACACACACACACACACACACACACACACACACACACACACACACACACAGAAATATAGTTCGAAATTGGTATAGTTATGCTGAAATAGCATAGTTTGTTTAAATCGTAGTATTTTTTTTTTATATTTTGTACGTTGTGACTATTACTATTTCTATTTTCAATCTGTCCCTGCAGGTTCTAGTTGTTAGCTATTGGATCCCACCTTTTTAAACGTTGGTTGTCTGATGTACTGGTTCGCGACCTATTTTTCCCCTTTATGCTACTACATGTATTTCTGTCTTACACACACACTGGCCCCAAGATGCCCAGCCCAAAGAAGCTGTGTAACTCCCCAGTACCCTATATATAGGTAGGTGGGCAGTGTGTGTGTGTATATGTACTTACCTATTTGTACTCACCTATATGTGCTGAGTACAAATAGGTGAGTACCTATTAGTATCTAATGATACAATGTACTCAGTAATACCTAATTAGGTACTAGTGAGTAACCTAATTAGGTATTAGTATTCACTAATACCTAATTCGGTATTAGTGAGTACTTAAACAAATAGGAAAAAGTCAAACTGGAGAAACACAAGATGAAACCAGCAACACTACGGATCAAAACCTAAGGTACCTAAGATATGTGTAATGAACATGTTAAGTGAACACGTGGATATTGAAGAAGAGATTGAATTATGCCTATTCATCACAGCTTAAAAGTAAAAGCCGTATCAAATTAGAACAGTCACACTCGGAACGTGAGACGTTGAGGCGAGAGCTAATCCTCCCTTCCATCAAACAACGTTTGATGGAAGGGAGGATGTGGTGTGGAAGGGTGGAAGTTTGATGTGATGTTGCCTAGTTGCACAACTAACCAACACCACACAAGTCACGCCACAACATGGCGTGAATACGAGCCGGAGGAATGAACGCCGACTGCATTGAACGAAGCGTTTAATCGTTAAACTGAGATACGACTCGTCGTGACCGTAATGAACGTTCAGCGTCGTAAATAACGAACATTTTATTAAGCGATCAAGCAATGAAATTAACTTAAAAAAAATAGTACATAAACATACTGTAAATTGGACTGCTCAATTATATTACAAGTGGGGTGCTAATTACAGGTTACAAAAAGGAGTTGCAGGTAAATTAGAGGTTCATTTACGCCCCGGTATAATGTACGGATAATATGATAGGGATCGGGGTCCGGTGGCTTCCGCTTATTAAGAATTAGTGTCCGGTTTAGAAGGAGTTTGTTGTGCGCATTCCGGTGGTGAGTTGAGGAGCCCACGATGACACAACTGAGTCTTTCAGTGCTGTTCTGCTTTATTGTGAAACATACAGAGCAATCTTACAGGTAAAGGTAAGCTTGTAGGTAAAGGTAATCTTACAGGTTAAGGTAAGCTTGTATGTAAAGGTAATCTTACAGGTAAAGGTAAGCTTGTAGATAAAGGTAATCTTACAGGTAAAGGTAAGCGTGTAGGTAAAGGTAAGCGTGTAGGTAAAAGTAATCTTACAGGTAAAGGTAAGCTTGTAGGTAAAAGTAATCTTACAGGTAAAGATAAGCTAGTAGGTAAAGGTAATCTTACAGGTAAAGGTAAGCTTGTAGGTAAAGGTAATCTTACAGGTAAAGGTAAGCTTGTAGGTAAAGGTAATCTTACAGGTTTAGGTAAACTTGTAGGTAAAAGTTAATTTACAGGTAAAGATAATTTTAAAAGCTTGTTGGTAAAGGTAAGCGTGTAAGTAAAAATAATCTTAAAGGTAAAGCCAAGCTTAGAGATAGAGATCACCTTACAGGTAAAGGTCGATGTATAAGCTTACAGGTTACAGTATACTTACAGGTAAAGGGTATAGGCGTAAACGAAGGAGACAGGTATATGTAAATGGACATGTATACCTAAGAATACTGATGAATAAAAGAGGATATATATATTTATCTAACTCATTAGAACGGAATATACGTATATACTTAGTCTGTCTCTTATCCTTTCACCAGAGGACTGGCTTCTCAAGCTATATTCAGCTGTCCTCTGGGGTCCATGTGAGAGCGTGAATCCACCTCCTCTCACACCCACTCCACCTACAGGAATGGTCATATGGGAGTGGGTGGAGTCAGAGAGTATACATATTATGAATTGTATGGATAAGAAAAAGGTTTCAGTACAGTAAAAAATACGAAGTCACAGAATAAAAACATTACATTTTCCACGGCAACAATGATCTTTTGTTTTTTTTAATCTTGAGTTGTAGCAATTTTACATCCGTTCACAATAACAACCATGTCGATATTAAGGCTTTGGTATCAATGTTAGTACTGTTGCTGCAGCTGCTGGTGGAGGTGGTGCACCTGCTGCTGCAGCTGCTGGTAGAGGTGGTGCACCTGCTGCTGCTGCTGCTGCTGCTCCACCTGTTTCTGTCGTTTTTACTACCATTGTCTCTATTGCAGCTGCTGCTGCTGCTGTTCCTAAGGCTATTGTTGCTGCTATTTTTATCGTTTCTACTGTTACTGCTTCTATTGCTCTGCTGTAGTTACTGCTGCTGCTGCTCCTGCTGTTGTTGCAGCAGCCGCGGGGCTGCTGCTCTCTAAACAAGCAGCGTTAATATACAGATCAGGTTCGGCCACATAATCGATCCGCATTAAAGCGTTCAATTGAAGTAACAGCTCGGCCGATCCACGCCTTGGCGTTGAACAATTGCACAGTGAAAGGATGATTATTACGGGTTAAGACGACGAATTGGCGTATAACACAGCAAAGGAGCACAAGAAAAGTTATTATCAAAAGGGAAATGCTCGGAAAATAACGAAATTGTTCGTAATTTATAAACGAATATTACTGAGAGAACAGGAAGTAAAAGCAATAATCGAAGAGAACAACCAATTTATGAGAAATAAGGCAGCAATTTGTATTTAAAAGTCTATTAATCTAAATATATACATGTATATAAAAAATTAAAAGTATATACAGTATAACCAATATATAAACTGTATATATAAACAATATGTCACTTTAGGGCGAAATTGTCAATATATATATATATATATATATATATATATATATATATATATATATATATATATATATATATATATATATATATATATATATATATATACAACATGAGGTACTTATAAAGTTTATTATACCAGGAACTAATACATCAGATATACATACTTTATACAACATACACTTATCTTCAACATTGGTGGGACCTTTTTCGCAAGTTATTAAATTGTATTAATATTTGTGATTTATGAAATTATATTATAAAAATCTGTTTGGGAGATGGTTTAGTGTTTGTGTGAGGGTGTGTGGGGGGGCATTGTTTAGTTTTTGAGTGGTTTAATGTGTGGTGAATGGTTTGACCCATCAAGGCTGTTTTAGTTAGCATTAGATTCTCTTATTATTTATCAATCAGAAAATATCTGCTTATAGAATTTATGTAAATTATTTAACTATCCTTCAAAAGTTTCCTCTGAAAGGCTGCCATAACAAGTATTGCGAAAAGTATACACCAACAGCCTAATTGATCCAATTGTACATTCATCTGTTAAGTGTAGCCATTAGTTTGTGTCAGAGGCTGTGAAGGGTGCATTTTGCGGTCATTGTACATGTAATATGGGGTGGATATTACAATCATCAATGCAACCGGTTCTTACGAATTGAATAAGCGTAAACTATTAAGTGGCTTGGCCAGACCAGAACCATACCAGTATCTTCCGGGCAGCTGAGCTATCGAAGCCGATGATCGTCAGTATTTCAGTGCTTTTAGTGTCAGTAAGACATCGGCATTTTGTCCCTGTGGTTGATAGATCCATAAACTCTGATGCATGAAGTGTGAGGACAGATTTATATACAGGTTATCTTGAGGTTATCTTGAGATGATTTCGGGGCTTTAGTGTCCCCGCGGCCCGGTCCTCGACCAGGCCTCCACCCCCAGGAAGCAGCCCGTAACAGCTGACTAACACCCAGGTACCTATTTTACTGCTAGGTAACAGGGGCATAGGGTGAAAGAAACTCTGCCCATGGTTTCTCGCCGGCGCATGGGATCGAACCCAGGACCACAGGATCACAAGCCCAGTGTGCTGTCCGCTCGGCCGACCGGCTCCCTCTTTCCTTAGGAATATTATAAGCCTCGTAATTTTAACGTTTCTGGTTAAGCAAAACCACTTCAAAATCCACGTTTGTCAGATGGTACAAACCGGATGATCAGAACCCAAGCAAGAACCTGAGGAATTTTACTAAATTATGCTTAATACGTCGCATTTTAGAGGGAATCCATCAATCCGTAAAAAAGACGACGTATTTGTAAATATTAGTGCACTGTAAATATGACGTTTTCAGTGCATCGTCCTCAATAGGTTAAGGGGGTTGCTTGGGATCGTACGTTTCTGTATAGGCTAAATAGTTGCATTTTTGACGTAGCGGCGATGTGAGAGAACAGTGGCTAAAATGAAATGAGGTTACCTTGAGATGATTTCGGGGCTTAGCGTCCCCGAGGCCCGGTCCTCGACCAGGCCTCCGAATCATTCCATACCAGAAACTTATTTTTGCTATATCTCACCTATCTGCGCCCTTTTCCACCCTTTTCCTATTTTGTGCCTACCTTTTCACCCCTATTAACATTCCATGCCATTCTGTGTCCATCGGAAGAGAGACGAGAGGTTTCAGCATGTGACTATCTAACATGTTTTTTGGTGGCGGAAACATTTGATTGAACGTTATCAGCGTAGGAAGCAATTGATATCGTTATATCGAGATGTGAGGGAGTGTGTAAATGATATCGTGATCGCTGGTAATGATACTAATCTATGCAGGTAATTATGTCTATATATGCAGGTAATTATGTCAATATTTGCACAAACTACCATTGCTGGAGTTACCAATACATGTTCACCTCTCTCTCTCTCTCTCTCTCTCTCTCTCTCTCTCTCTCTCTCTCTCTCTCTCTCTCTCTCTCTCTCTCTCTCTCTCTCTCTCTCTCTAATGTATCAGACAGGGAATCTCTACCAGGTAGAAACATTAGGATCGACAGGGAACCCCCTACCAGGCATAAATATTAGACTCGACTGGGAGTCCCTACCAGGCAGAAACATTAGGGTCGACAGGGAACCCCCTACCAGGCAGAAACATTAGGCTCGACAGGGAACCCCTACCAGGCAGAATCATTAGGCTCGACAGGGAACCCCTACCAGGCAGAAACATTAGGGTCGACAGGGAACCCCTACCAGGCAGAAACATTAGGGTCGACAGGGGTAAATTACAAAATAGACGTGTAAAGCAGTAGGGTTAATAAATAGTAATTAACTCATACTTTTGAATAAAATATTACGAAAGAATTTATTGCCTATTTCTATTTTCTAATTACTGTTAATAAAAAAAATGACAAATGTATTCACTTTACATCTGGCTTACTGGTTACAGATAGAGTGAATATATTTTTAAAATTATAAAATTATTAATTAATATTAAATTATTTTTTAGTTTTTATAAAGTTGTTAATGAGATATAGTTACATTTTATTGTTTTACAGTACATTCGCTAGTGAAAATAACACGTTTCAGTAGCATAACATTGATTCTAATTGGCTAATAAATCAATACGAAACTTGAGTTTTCCTTTTTAACCCAATTCATGGTCGCATCTCTGATTGGCACGCGCGAAATTGTTCTTCTCCAGGACATAAGTTTATTCTAAATTCAGCCTCGTTTCTACAGCTAGTCGTTAAACACGAAATTGCTGGCATTGTGAAACAAGTGAAACATTGAGAATTACAGCAATTTGTTTGCAACATTTACTTAGCAATAAATAAAATTGCAATAAATTAATGCTCTACTCGTGTACTGTAACGATAACCTGCAAAATTTTTGAAACACTTGGAAATGAAACAAATTTATTTGAGGGGGGAGGGAGTATCTGGGGGGGGGAGGAGTGGAGTGCTGGAAACACTTAATATGACCCTCAACCGAATTCCATCCTGCTACAACAATTCCTCGCCTCATCAGAATTGTTGCAAGGGTTCATTGATGTAGTGACTCAATGATGTAGCCTTTATTTGATGTGGTCCCTCATTGATACAGTGGCTCATTGTGGCGGCAACTCATTTATGTAGTGACTCATTGATGAAATGGCTCATTCATGTAGTGGATCACTGATATACTCGTTCATTGATGTAGTGGTTCTTTCATATAGTGACTCATTTATGTAGTGGTTCTTTTATGTAGTGTCTTATTGATGTAGTGGTTCTTTTATGTAGTGACTCATTGATGTAGGGGTTCTTTTATGTAGTGGTTCTTTTATGTAGTGACTCATTGATGTAGTGACTCATTCATGTAGTGACTCATTCATGTAGTGACTCATTTATGAAGTCCATCATTGACGCAGTAGCTCATTGTTGCTGTGGCTCATTGATACACTGGTTCGTTAATGAAGTGGTTCAATGATTCAGTGGATCAGTTCATTTATGCCGTATTTAAATGATGCACTGGTTCATTGATGCAATATCTCATTGTGGTTTAATAATGCATTTAGTTTGTTGATGCAGTGGCTTATTGAGGTTCATTGATGAAGTGGTTCACTGAGGTTGTGGTTCATTGATGAAGTGGTTCACTGAGGTTGTGGTTCATTGATGAAGTGGTTCATTGAGGTCGTGGTTCATTGATGAAGTGGTTCATTGAGGTTGTGGTTCATTGATGAAGTGGTTCATTGAGGTTGTGGTTCATTGATGAAGTGGTTCATTGATGCAGTGACTCGTGAATTTCGTCCTAAGTCCCCTGTCTTTCCTGGTTGCCAACCACTACCAACTCGTCATCAATGGCCCTCATCACTACTCATACATTACCATTCATCCGTAATTCATCAACATAATTTTTTCAGTCATCGCTCATCAACCCACCTTACATCAATAATTCATCACTTCCATCACCACCAGCAATTCGTTTTGCTGTTCTACTCAACTTTACCAATATCAACTATCTATCATCTGTTCCATTCATTCTTTTCTTCCCATCAACCACAATACCCTATCATCAATTCATAAACACACCGGCTTCATCCTGTCAATTCCAACTCTCTCTCAATTACCGCATGTTGTTACACAATCCGATCAACTACCCTACTCGCCATCTGCTCACAATCTCATCATCAACCGCACAACAGTTTTCCTTCAGTCATCAACCACATCAACTCCCAAGCCGACCTGTCCAACCACTTGGGCTGGAAGGTAGAGCGACAGGCTCGCTTCATGCAGGTCGCCGTTCAATTCCCGACCGTCCAAGTCCAACCACTTGGGCTGGAAGGTAGAGCGACAGGCTCGCTTCATGCAGGTCGCCGTTCAATTCCCGACCGTCCAAGTCCAACCACTTGGGCTGGATGGTAGAGCGAAGGGCTCGCTTCATGCAGGTCGGCGTTCAATCCCCGACCGTCCAAATGGTTAGGCACCATTTTTTTCTCCCGCCGTCCCATCCCCTAATCCGTATCCTGACCCCTTCTAAACGCTATATTTGTCGTAATAGCTTGGCGCTTTTCCCTGATAATTCCCTCCCAATCCACCCCCAACAAACCCCACAACTCACAGTGCCAATCCTATCAACCCCACACTATTTCGCAGTCAACCCCATCCTTTCTCCCCCCCCCACACACACCTCATATCCTATATCTTCCCTCTTCCCCCCCCCCCCCATGCCCCCTTCCACACCCCAACCTCCACCACTCCCCTCCCTCCCACCTAAACCTCCACCCCCTTCCCCACCCTCATCAACCACCATAACACACCTCTTCACCATCGACCACCCCCTTCCATCCCCTCCCTCTCCCTTTCCTCTCCCGCCAGGCAGGTGTACAGTGCATACCGGTTTAAGGAAACGGGCGCTCGAGCAGGTGGAGACTTCTTGGTCAGGGTGTTGGATAAAGCAGGTGTCGCTAGTCAACAAAGAAGCCCCAGTCTGCTGGTGTTCGGAATAGCTCGTTTGTTTGTTGTTTGTTTTTGTTGTTGTTGTTGTTTGTTGCTGTCTGCTTTTTTATGTTGTCTTATTTCTGCCCTTTTTTGTTGTTGTTGCTGTTGAATATTTGTTTCATTTTGTTGTTTGGTAATGTCTGTTATGTTTGTTTGACTGAAACTGAAACTGATAATGAAGTATGTGAGGGAACTCAACAAAAGATATCTTTTGTTGATATCAGGTGGACTTTACATTAGAACCAGCATAGAGTCCAAGGTTGCGAGATGAAAGGTTGGAAGAAACAATGGATGATATTGTAGTTACTGTATATGAGGGAAGAAAGCACCTGGAGAAAATAGATTTGACAGAATCAATGGGGCCAGACCTAATCTCACCATGCTGCTGAAGGAAGGTTTCAGAAGTACTTTGTCACCCATTATCAAACATTTTTATTAAACGCTTGAGACTGGAACTCTCCCAGAAGTCTAGAAAAAGGCAAATGTAGTCCCAATATTCAAAAAAGGGGACAGAAATGAGGTACTAAACTACAGATCAGTGTCCTTAACAAGTGTTCTTTGTAAATTGCTTGAGCAAGTAATCAGGTTGAGAATGATTGAGCACCTAGGAGAGGACTGACTTAGTGACAAAAGGTCAATGTGGATTTAGAAAAGGAAAGTCATGCCTGACAAACTTGATTGAGTTGTATGACAGTTACTAAAATAAGACAGGATAAAGAAGGCTCGGTAGACTGTATTTCCGTAGAATTGTATATTACTAGAAGTAGGCTGTGCAGGGATAACTGGGAAACCACTGAACTGAGTAAGGGAATACCTGAAAGATACAATACAAAAAAATCACATTCAGAGAAGAGGTTTCAAGGGGGGAAAGAATGTAATATGTGGAGTCCAATAAGGTTCTGTTCTGGGAGTGCTGTGCTGGGAACAGTGCTGCTGTTCCTTATTTATGGGAACGATCTACCAGACAGGGTGAGGTAGTACATGTTAATGTTTGCAGATGATGTAAAGCTGATGAATGTAAAACAGAAGTGCAGGAAGTTACAGGAGGATCTTGACAAACTCCAGAAGTGGTCAAATAAATGGTTGCATGAATTCAATCCAAACAGGTGTAAGGAAAGGATGATGGGAAAGGGAGAGAGGATACCAGATAGCATCTACACTATAAGAGGAAGGAAACATAAGGATAACATCGATATGGGAGTCTAGCAAATATAAGAACACATGTAGAAACCTAAATTAGGACTCCTTCAAGGCGATCTAGACTTAGCATTTGTTAAAGCAATACTGGAATATGCAGCTCTGGAATGAAATCTGCACCTTATGAAGCATTAAAACAAAATTGAAAGAGTAAACAGGCTAATGGAATTAAATCTCACAATTTCTAGAAGATAGAAAGAATAGAGGGGATATGATCACAACATGCAAGATGCTAAGGGAAATAGATAAGGTGGACAAAGACAGCCTCTTAAAATTGAGAGACAGTACGACAAAAGGACACAGGTGGAAACTAGAAATACTAATCAGAGGAAGGAATGTCAGAAAACAATCGTGCACAGTACGGGCAGTCAACAAGTGGAATGCACTGAAAGAAGAAGTTGTGGAAGCCACCTCCATCCACAACTTTGAGACCAGATTCAACAAAGAATTTGAACTTCAGAATAGTTAAATAGCAATATAAAACATACACCAAGACTAGGTGGCGAGGCATGCAGAGATAGATCTCACTCCCACCGTAGACACTGTTAGGTGAGCAGTGTTAGGTAGATAATTACCATCCCCCTTCCACCACCACCATCCCTCCCCCTCCTCCACCCTCTACCCGATCCCCCTTTCCCCCCACAAACCACCTCCACCACCCCTCTTCCCAACCCCTCCCTCACCCCTCCACCCTCACCTTGACACTAAGTGAAAATTAACTCCTTACGTGCATGTGATTACCTTTAATTACTACTTGTTAGGCTGAAGACTCGCCCCGTGAAGGGGTTATTGGCTTTGTTTCTTCACAATAACTTCTTAGGAAATGATCAGTGTTTCTGTCTGTCGGCGTCTCCGGCGCTGGCTGATTTATAACTCTCTGTTATACTGTGTGTTTCTCTTATCCTTTCCTTCCGTCTGTTTAGTATCTCTTATCTCTCTCATAGATATCTTCCCTGTAGCTCCCTGCCAGATGCACCCATCAGTCACCTCTTCCTTTGTACATCCTATCTACATCTTCGTCCCTTCTACCTCTCATTCTTACCCCCTTCCCACACTACTCTATCTCTCTCTCTTTCTCTACCCTCCCATTTCTAAACATTCACGCCCTCTTCTCAGACGTTCTTCCTGTCTCTGTCTGTCTGTCTGTCTGTCTGTCTGTCTGTCTGTCTGTCTGTCTCTCTCTCTCTCTCTCTCTCTCTCTCTCTCTCTCTCTCTCTCTCTCTCTCTCTCTCTCTCTCTCTCTCAAACATTCCGTTCCCTCCCCCTTTCATCCACCCTGCACCCTCTCTGCCCCTTCCCACACCTCTATCGCTACAACAGCCGGCCCGAGGCGGCTCGAGGCTCGTACCACTAGCGTTATTTCACACCCATGATATAAAATGAACCAATTAAGCCCCTGACAAGTACCGATGGCCCACCTCCAGGCCAGAAGGACCCAAGCCAGGGGCCAAGCACCGTCGCCGGACGCCCCTTTGCCGCGGGCGCTGTGTAATCATGGTGACAATTGATAATAGGATATGAATACATCACAAATTATATTACACCCATAAGTGATATTTTGCAATCAGTATCACTTGATTACTGTGTGCCGATGCGGTCTGGGTTGTTTAACTGGAGCAGACACGGTAATTACGGATTGAAATGGTCATTGTATTGGGCAAATAGCCCGAGGTGGCTTGTTATTACTAGCTCATCAGGTGTTTGGTGATAGCCGGGCGGGGGTGACGCAGGTATCTGGCTGAATACTGAGGCGTTTGGCTAGTTTCTAGAGGTGAGATAGCTTTCCAGCCGGCTTGGTTGACTCTCCAGGAGTTGTGACAATCATCTAGCGGGCTTGGTTGATTCTCCAGGAGTCGTGACAATCATCCAGCCGGCTTGGTGATTCTCCAGGAGTCGTGACAATCATCCAGCCGGCTTGGTGATTCTCCAGTTGTCACAATCATCCAGCCGGCTTGGTGACTTTCCAAGAGTTGACATTTGTTCACTATTCAGTCACTGAAAAAGTTTTTTCTTGTGTTTATGCGACCAATTTGGGTAATTAGTTGCCATCTGTGCCCCATAGTTCGCGTTACACCCACTGCTAAATGCAGTATCCATATCTGCACTGTTTATTTGCATAAATATTTTTTATGTTGTAATCAATTCTTCCCCCCCTGTGTGAATTTGTGTGAACCTAAGCAATTCAATCACATAAACCTAAACAAAATGTATTTTTTTCCCCCTGAAACAAAATTCAGTAGATTACCACTGTGCGTTGAATCGTCAAACTGTCCCAGCTGCATGGTTAACCACTTACAACTTGCCTCTGCAGACCACGTCAAACATCGCAGACTTTCACATCACACTCAACATCTCTGATACAGCGATACAATAAGATAGTGATACAATAAGACAATGATAGTGAAACAATGAGACGAGGATTGTGAAACAGTGATACGCGGGTAGTAATACAATGGAAAAAGATGAGAATACAATGAGACTGAAGATTAAGATACAATGTGAGAAAGACAGTGATACAACGAGGTAAAAATAATACAATGATTTAATGACAATGATGTAATGTAACACCAGAATAATGATACAGCAACATCTTTCTACAATACAGTTATACAATTTTACAATTCTACAGTTGCAGTGTTTTAAATCTGTAACAACATACAACTATAGGAAGAAAGTGGCGGTAATGCTGAAGAAGGAAGAGAAGATAAAGGAGAAGAAAGGAAGAGAAGATAGAGGAGGAGAAGGAGAGGAAGAAAAGGTAAAGGAGAAGAGAGGAAGAGAAGAGAGAAGCCGGCCCAGGAGGGAGTCAGAAGTGGTGGTTTAGTGACGAGTTCATTTTCTGGTCGACGATCCGGAAATTGCCCCCAATTATGACGGTGAAATAGGCGTGTGTGTGTGTGTGTGTGTGTGTGTGTGTGTGTGTGTGTGTGTGTGTGTGTGTGTGTGTGTGTGTGTGTGTGTGTGTGTTTACGAGTGCAGTGTGTATTCTTGAATGTCTCTATTCTGATGTATGCTTGTGTGCGTGCGTGCTTTAGTGTGCGCTTACTTGCGTGTGTGCCTGTTTGTGTGTGTGTATGTGTGTGTGTGTGTGCAACATCGCGTCAACACCTGCCACTGCTCCACCACCGGTAACACCAGCGTCAACACCTGCCACTGCTCCACCACCGGTAACACCAGCGTCAACACCTGCCACTGCTCCACCACCGGTAACACCAGCGTCAACACCTGCCACTGCTCCACCACCGGTAACCACCAGCGTCTCTGGGACGATGCTCTAACCAACTAACCCAACACCGAATTTACTCAAGAGTTACATCAACACGCTCAGACCCATAGCAAGGGGCGCTGAACTTTACCTACCCCCGTCTCAGCCCCCATCCTCAGCTTCTAGACCATCAGCCTCCACCTTCTCCATCAACTTCTATTCCCTTCCTCTATCATCAACACACCCTCTACCCCCGTTTTTATCAAAACCTTATGTCACAAAACATCTAAGTTCATTAATTCCGTCTTGTAGAACTTAGGACAGTCAACTGGTGTACAGATTCCCGAGCCTACTGGGCTCTGTCATGTCTACATTTGAAATTGTGTATGGAGTCAGCCTCCATCACATCACTGCCTAATGCATTCCATCTGTTAAGTACTCTGACACTGAAAAAGTTCTTTCTATCGTCCCTGTGGCTCATTTGGGTACTCAGTATCCACCTGTGTCCCCTTGTTCGCGTACCACCCGTGATAAACAATTTATCCTTATCTACCCTGTCAATTCCTCTGAGAATTTTGTAGGTAGTGACCATGTCTCCCCTTACTCTTCTATCTTACAGTGTCGTGAGGTGCATTTCACGCAGCCTTTCCTCGTAACACATGCCTCTTAGTTCTGGGAATAGCCTGGTGGCATACCTCTGAACTTTTTTCAGCTTCGTCTTGTGCTTGACAAGGTACGAGCTCCCTGAGTATGCAGCCCTGCTGGGGCTGCATACTCCAGGATTGGTCTTACATACATGGTATACAAGGTTCTGAATGATTCCTTACACAGGGTCCTGAAGGCTGTTTTCATGTTAGCCAGCCTCGCGTATGCCGCAGATGTAATTCCTTTTATGTGGGCTTCAGGAGACAGGTTAGGATGAGTGTGTTTGTGTAGTTTCCACCTGTGTCCCCTTGTTCGTGTCCCACCCGTGCTGAAGAGTTTGTCTTTGTCCACCCTGTCAATTCCCCTGAGAATTTTGTAGGTGGTTATCATGTCTCCCCTTACTCTTCTGTTTTCCAGGGATGTGAGGTTCAGCTCCTTTAGCCTTTCCTCGTAGCTCAATCCTCTCAGTTCCGGGACGAGCCTGGTGGCATACCGCTGAATCTTCTCTAACTTTGTCTTGTGTTTAACTAGGTATGGACTCCAGGCTGGAGCTGCATACTCCAGGATTGGTCTTACATAAGTGGTATACAGGGTTCTGAAAGATTCCTTACACAAGTTTCTGAAGGCAGTTCTTATGTTGGCCAGTCTAGCATATGCCGCTGATGATATTCTTTTGATGTGGGCCTCTGGGGACAGGTTCGGTGTGATATCAACCCCCAGATCCTTCTCTCTATTTGATTCTTGCAGGATTTCCCCTCCCAGATGATACCTTGTGTTCAGCCTCCTGCTCCCTTCGCCTAATTTCATCACCTTACACTTTCCAGAGTTGAACTTCAGCAGCCATTTTCTAGACCATTCCTCCAGTTTATCCAGGTCATCCTGTAGTCTCTGTCTATCTTCATCCGTCTTGATTCTTCTCATAATTTTTGCATCATCAGCAAACATCGAGAGGAATGAGTCTATACCCTCTGGAAGATCGTTCACATATATTAGAAACAGGATGGGTCCAAGTACTGAGCCCTGTGGGACTCCGCTGGTGACATCTCGCCACTCTGATGTCTTCCCCCTCACCGTTACTCGCTGTTTCCTGTTGCTTAAGTACTCCCTTATCCACTGGAGCACCTTCCCTTTTACTCCTGCCTGTTGCTCCAACTTTTTTAACAGCCTTTTATGGGGTACTGTGTCGAAGGCTTTTTAGCAATCCAGGAAAATGCAGTCGGCCCACCCTTCTCTTTCCTGCCTAATTTTCGTTGCCTGGTCATAAAATTCTATTAACCCTGTGAGGCACGATGTGTGTGTGTGTGTGTGTGTGTGTGTGTGTGTGTGTGTGTGTGTGTGTGTGTGTGTGTGTGTGTGTGTGTGTGTGTGTGTGTGTGTGTGTGCATGCGTGCGTCAACGTGCGTGCAAATAAAGGAAAAGCAAATAAGATAAACAATATTTGGCTGGTCATAAGAGTACATTGGCATCATCCAATCATACTTATATAAAGAAGAATCCGCTCGGGTGTATAGTAATATTGACTTACGAGACAATTACGAGAGGCGTGAGGTCATACCTCAGAAATAACAATATGTTAAAACATGTGTTAGAGAGAGACAGTGAGAGAGAGAGAGAGAGAGAGAGAGAGAGAGAGAGAGAGAGAGAGAGAGACTGAGAAACTGGAAAAGAAAAAGAGAAGAAAAAAAAAGATATAACATTTGTAGAGAAAGGGACAATAAAGAGCAAAGAGTAACAAACAAAACAACAGAAAATCATAAAATGTTCGAGATTCCAAGAAAATAAATAAATACAGCCACAGACAAACCAACAAAAGATAACAGACAGACGAAAGGTGAGAGAAAACACATGACACAAACAGGAAGATCGACACACTGGGAAATTGATTATTATATACAGCTTTAGGCTGCCACAGATGTTCCCTCCTGTGATTATCCTGTCCTATGTTAGAAGTCATATATATAAGTTATACCTCACAATGTGTGTGTATGTCAAATAGCCAGGTCTCTGCTGTTGCATGCTTCAGGAGCCAGGTGTATGCTGGTGTTCGCTTCAGGAGCCAGGTGTCTGCTGTTGCACGCTTCAGGAACCAGGTGTCTGCTGTTATAACACCCTCCAGTAGTCACTTGTCTGCTGTTGAACGCTCCAGGGGGCCAGATGTATGGCAATGCAAAGCTCCAACAGGCAGACGTTTCATTAGTCACGTGCGTGATCAGCCACATGTCTGATCAGCCACATGTCTGATCAGCCACATGTCTGATCAGCCACATGTCATGCTGCTGCACGTTGGTCTGGCAAATGTAGGAAAAAAACCTACGAAGAACACTTGCATATATGTGGATGAGAGATGAATGGATAAGCAGGTGGGGGGACAGAGTCAGGTGTTTAGCTGTGCATATATATGTGGAAGTGTCAAAACGTCTCTGTACCCTATATATATAGAATTCTCATGCTATCATTGCAATTCAACACTCTCAGTTACAAAAAAAAGTAATAGATAACAAAGAAATGTACATAAGATAGCCAAGATAATACAAAGGATTTATTATTTCATATCTTGATCAAATGGAGCATCGAACCCTGGCCTCAGAAACACCCATGAAATTCCGGATATGTTGAGTTTCCTGTCCCACCCTAAACCCGCCCTCTGACCTGATACGTCACCCTATTTATTATTTTTATTTTATGTGGAATCGGCCAAACCATTAAAAAAACGACGTATTAGTAACGAGTCACGGTATTATCTACGTTTTCTATACATCGTCCTCGATTGGTTAGGTGAGATGCCTGGGTTGGAACATTTCTGGTAAGACAAAACCGTTGCTTTTTTATACGGGGTGACAGATCGAGAGAATGTAAACCAAGAGGTCTGGGAGATAATGTATGGTCTGGCAGCACAGGGTATAGATATGCAAAGTCTGGAAGTTCAGGGTATAGATATGCAGAGTCTGGAAGGTCAGGGTATAGATATGCAGAGTCTGGAAGGTCAGGGTATAGATATACAGAGTCTGGAAGGTCAGGGTATAGATATGCAGAGTCTGGAAGGTCAGGGTATAGATATGCAGAGTCTGGAAGGCTCAGGGTATAGATATGCAGAGTCTGGAAGGTCAGAGTATAGATATACAGAGTCTGGAAGCTCAGGGGTATAGATATGTATAGTCTGAAACTTAAGGGGTCTTGAAACAGCTCATGGCCCTTATGGGCTTGGACGATCTGAGGCCTAAGAGAGAAAGAGAGAGAGAGAGAGAGAGAGAGAGAGAGAGAGAGAGAGAGAGAGAGAGAGAGAGAGAGAGAGAGAGAGAGAGAGAGAGAGAGAGAGATTGAGGGTGTAAGAAAAACAAATCATTTCTATCTACCAGACAGATCCTCAGAGCATCGTAAGATACTAGCAGCATCCCCGAGTCACATGTAAACAAAACCTCGTTCCTTCAGATCCGCGAGAGGTTTCCTTTTGTGGGTTTTATTGTCAACACAGTCGAGATCTTATCGGCCAGAGCACGCCGCTCCTCGATGGTAATTAATTCCTTACATCCTTCCCTTGTTCCGTTGATCTGCTAAAGCTTAACTTTGAACTTTGAATCAAATAAATGAATTAGACGCAGTTGGATATAACCGTATACGAGTAAGTATATTGAATTAAATAGATAAGATATGAAATATATGAAGAATGATATATTTACTTGATGTATTCGAACCCGCACATATGGTACTCCCAAGTCTCACAGAGAAATGACAAGGCTCACTATCGCCTGGTATGTCATATTCTACAGCCCTTAGAGAGGCGGACCGTTGATTCTGGTGTTAGTTACGTAGGTGAGTTGCCTTGCAGCTGGTTGTGTAGGGGGGATGGCTTCCGTCGTAGTGGTGGTGGTTGTGTAGTGGTAGTTGTACAGTTGTGGTTGTGTAGGAGAAAGACTTTCGTGGATGATAGGTGGTGGTTACATTGAAGGAGGGGATTATTATAGTGGTAGATGTGTGGTTAACGGCTAAGAGGTGGTAGTTGTATAGTGGTCGCTTCTGTAGCATATTCGAAGGGGTTATCGTAGTGATGGTCGTGGTTATATAACGGCTATCGTATTGGTAGCTGGGTAGTGGATGGGGCAATCGTGGTGGTGGTTGTGTCGTAGTATTGGTGGTAGGTATATCGGAGTGCCTGTCATTTTGTATAGTAATTTTGATAATAGTAAGATAAAAACACGCATTTATGTATTTGTGAAATTTTATGTAAAGTATTTACACCAATTTGGTGTAAATTCTTTACATAAATTTCACAATTTCAAAAATGTGGGTTTTAATCCTATGTTATTATGTCTGTAAAAAGATATTACCATTACCTATTTGATAGTAATGGTAGTGATGGTAATGTAGGATATCAAGTGTCACATTAATAGTGGTGGTAAGGGGGGGTTAGTTGTTATTTAGGGTTAGTAGTTGGGGTAATAACAGAAGCCATTATGGTGGTTGTGGTGGAAGCTGTATGGTATTTATAGCAGTGGTGGTCGTCATCCTTGTGGTGGTGGGGTTTAGTGGTGATAGTTGTGGTTGTAACGGTGGTGGTAGTTGAGTAGACGAGTTACTGTAGAAGTAACGGTTGTTTAAACAGTGATGTTATTGAGAGTCGTATTGGAGAGTGGCGGCTGCAGTAGCTGTGTAGTTGTAATGGTGGTAGTGGTGGTGGTGGTGGTATTGGTAGTGGTAGTGCTTGTGGTGGTAGTGGTATTGGTAGTGGTGGTGGTGCTTGTGGTGATGGAGGGGGGAGCTTGTGTTTGTGGTGGAAGTAGTGGAGTTTATGCTGATAGTGGTGGCAAGTGATTGTGGTGGTATTTGTGGTAGTGGGTAGTGGTTACAGTGGTGTCAACGCAAGTGTATCAACTGTTGCAAGTTGATATCGTTACTGTTATCAAAGTTGATAACAGACAGAGACGTAGGTCAGTGTAACAAGAAACAGATTGTGGTGAAGCTGACGAAGGTGAAGAGCACGAGAGAACATGATCAACATGACCCCACGATCATGATGGTATTGATGATAGTGATATACACGACACGCTGGGGACCATGAAAGTGATGATAGATGATGATACCTTTTCATAGTTTGGAGACAGTGTTAAAACCATCACGATATTGGGAGCTGAGGTGATGATGATGGTGACGAGGGTGATGATGATGTGTCGATGATGGTGGTGATAGTGATCATGACGATGATATCGATGATGGTGTTGATGGTGTCTTAAAAGAAAATAATCCAAAGTAAACGGAAGGGGCACAAAAAAACAGGACAAAACTGCAAAGTGAAAATGTTGCAATAACAGTAATTGGAAGAAAACATGAGAGAGTAAGTAAAGAGAAAAAGTTGGTAAAGAAGTAATAACAAGAGAAGGAAACAGGGGAAAAAAAGTGTAAATGAAGAGGAAGATGATTAAGAAAAGAAAGGATAACAATAATTCTGTTATATACCTCTTAATATTTGGATTGCAAGGGCATACAACAGATGTACAAATGGGGAAGAAGAAAGCAAAAGAGGAGATAAACCAGACAGCTAAAGGAGAGACGCTAATCAGGAGATTATAGCAATATATATTACTAACGAGGAGAAACAAGGAGTAAGAGTAGTAAAACAACAAAAATCAGGAGGAAATCAGGAGGAAGATCAGGAGGAAGATCAGGACAGCAAGAGGGATAATTTATTTAGTCATTGATTGATTACATTATCTGATTTTGCAACATCTATGCCATCGACTCCGAGTAAAAAAAAAAAGGGTGAGGAGTGAGAGAAGGGAGGAGAAGAATGAGGAGGAGGAGGAGGAAGGGAGGGAGAGGAGAGAGGTCGGCCCTCAGATAAGATCTCGGTGGAACCGTCCGGACCCTGTTGGTTGCCTCCTGGCCCCGGCCTTGGCAGGAACAAATGATTCGAACAGCACTTATAGACAAGCCTGCAGTGGTCTGACGCCAAGTAATCACACCCCGCGCACACCCGCACTCCCACGGCACCCTTCCCTCCCCCCTCACCCCCTCACTCTCTCCACTCTCACTCTCTCTCTTTCTGCAAGCTATTTCTAATGAGCGATCTTCAGTGCCCTCAAGAAACCCGGAGGTCATTTACTAACTTTATCGACCTTTATGGGGTTCTTGAAGTCACATAGGCAATGGGATATTTGTGTTTAAGTCATTCTGATTCCTTGGGATGTATCTTTGGGTGTATACCTGTGTACGTCCGGAGCTCCTCGGTGGGGGTGTTGAGAGCTATACACTCTGCTACATCTATGTAGTCGCGGCCGCTCGTCTCCACTCGGGGTATCGGACGAGGCATTATGTGAAGGCATGTAGGCTGGTCCGGGAGCCAATAGGTAGCAACAAGTAGGGTGACGCAACTCCCTCTCTAAAACTCCAACACACCCCACACACACACACACACACACACACACACACACACACAAACACACACACACACACAATTAGGTAAAGCACAAGCACAATTAGGTGAGTACACACACACATACATACACACGCGCGCACGCACACCAGGTAAACACCATTATTTTCACCAATGCCAGACATACGCAGCCTTTCACATGCTTTTTCCTGAACCAGGCTTCTTGGCCCCTTCCTTCTTCCTCTTTTGACATGGTATATATATATAATATATATATATATATATATATATATATATATATATATATATATATATATATATATATATATATATATATGTGTGTGTGTGTGTGTGTGTGTGTGTGTGTGTGTGTGACGTCAGAGACCAAATTCGCACACTTCTGTTCCTCTACATACTGCACGCGCGCGTGCACACACACACACAACGAAGGTACTTCGTAGGATAAGGGAGTACCTAAGTGACAGAAGACAACGAGTCACTGTGAGGGGTGAGGTCTCGGATTGGCGTGACGTCACAAGTGGAGTCCCGCAGGGGTCAGTCCTTGGACCAATACTTGTTCTGATATATGTAAATGATCGCCCAGAGGGTATAGAATCGTTTCTCTCAATAGTTTGCCGATGATGCAAAAATTATGAGGAGGATTGAAACAGAGGATGATAGTAGGAGGCTACAGAATCGACCTAGACAGACTGAATGAATGGTCCAACAAATGGCTGCTAAAGTTTAACCCGAGTAAATGCAAAGTAATGAAACTAGGAGGTGGAAACAGGAGGCTAGACACAAGATACAGAATAGGAGATGAAGTACTTAATGAAACGGAAAGAGAGAAAGATCTAGGAATTGATATCACACCAAACCTGTCTCCTGAAGCCCACATAGAGATAATTACGTCTGCTACATATGCGAGGCTGGCTAACATCAGAACAGTCTACAGGAACCTGCGTAAGGATTCGTTTAGAATCTTGTACACCACATACGTAAGACCAATCCTGGAGTATGCGGCCCCAGCATGGAGCCCGTACTTTGTACAAGCACAAGACGAAACTGGAAAAAGTTCAGAGGTATGCCACTAGACTAGTCCCAGAACTAAGAAGCATGAGTTACGAGAAAAGGCTGCAGGAAATGCACCTTACGACACTGGAAGACAGAAGAGTGAGGGAAGACATGATCACTACCTACAAAATCCTCAGGGAATTGACAGGGTAGACAAGGATAAACTATTCAATACTGGCGGTACGCGAACAAGGGGACACAGGTGGAAACTGAGTACCCACATGAGTCACAGGGACTTTAGAAAGAACTTTTTCAGTGTCAGAGTAGTTAACAGGTGGAATGCATTAGGCAGTGATGTGGTGGAGGCTGACTCCATACACAGTTTTAAATGTAGATATGATAGAGCCCAGTAGGCTCAAGAATCTGCACACCAGTTGATTGACAGTTGAGAGGTGGGACCAAAGAGCCATAGCTCAACCCCACGCAAGCACAATTAGGTGAGTACATTCATCCGATGTCCCGCAACCTTCCTTTCCATTGCTCACATACACTGTAGCTGGCCGCGGGCGGCTCTCTTCCTTATATCTGCATACTTCATTCTCAGGTGTTCTTCCCCTTATTGATTTAGTGTCTGTGTCTCCCTCCTGAAATACCCAAGAGTGCTTTTGACCCATGTTGTACAGCCCACAACAAACCAGGTCTTTCTGTTGCTTGTGTTAGTAAGGAACACTATGGGCCTGGTGTTGGAACAAGCAGTGAAATCAACACAACTCTTCCCGAGACGACAAGCCGTGCTCTGAGGAAGTGGACCCGAGAGAGGTAGCCAGGGAACGCCTTCCAACACGACGTGTCGTCCTGTGAAGGAATTGGGGGGGGGGGGGGAGGGTGAAGGGGAACTCATACTTTCTACCTCATTAAGGAGTCTCACGCATTCTCACTTTATCATTTAACCGAGTCCCGTCTTTTTTATTGTTACACCTTGCCTTATGCGTCCGTTCATTTTTAACGGCACTTAAAAACAATTATTACGCAAGACATACTTTATGAGCTGGTCTTTTACAGCTGATTGAAATGAAGATTTACCGTCCACCAACCCCTGTTTATTACTGCAGGTGTGTGGGTCTTCCAGAGTGACCCCCTTCGTCCCCTCCTCCCAGTCTACAGTCTGGGATAAACACTCGACTCAAGTGACTGTCAAGGCCGCACTCCTTCGCCCAATCGACTTAATGCCTACCTAAACGCTGTGTCCAAACTGCCTTATGAAGTCCAGTCGACTCATAAACTGGCGCAATTATTATTCTCTATCCCCAGTTTACTTAATGACTGGTAGATCTTAAGTTGTAACCACAGTTTCTAATAAAGCCCAACTTGATCTCCTAACTTATCCTATAACTCTGACTTAGTCGATGTAATGACTTAACACTTCTTCAGTAGCATTTCCAACCCTCTCGACATAACAGTGACCAGAGTTTCATCCCTTATATTAACAGTCTTCGAACCCTCTGGCACCTCTTCTGATAAGCCCCTAGCCGTCATTTCTAACTGTCAGCACCCTCAACCATCTCTAATTAAGCCCTAGACACCTTTTCTAAACTATCGGACCATCTCCATCTCTTCTCTTATAAGCGCCAGTCATCTTTTCTAGCTGTTTTGCTTCGTCTATTCCTCCTCTAGTAAATTGTAATTGTATTTGTTAATTGTCCACATTCTCGCCTAATTATAGCAAACTCCAGACCCAATTTCTAACTGTTTGTGTTCTTAGCTAGAACTACTAAACACAATAACGTCTCTCTAACTGGGCCTCCACCCGCCTCCAATAAACTTTATATACCTGTTCTAACTGTCAGATCTTTGACACATCACTAATTATCTTCCCCCCTGATGCCTCCTGTGTCGGAGACCTGACCCCACCACTAATAAACCCCCAACCTGTGTAGGAGCCCTGACCCCACCACTAATAAACCCCCAACCTGTGTAGGAGCCTTGACCCCACCACTAATAAACCCCCAACACCTTCTGTGTAGGAGCCCTGACCCCACCACTAATAAACCCCCAACCTGTGTAGGAGCCCTGACCCCACCACTAATAAACCCCCAACGCCTTCTGTGTAGGAGCCCTGACTCCACCACTAATAAACCCCCAACGCCTTCTGTGTCGGAGCTGTGGCCCACCTCCACTAATAAACCCCCAACGCCTTCTGTGTAGGAGCCCTGACCCCACCACTAATAAACCCCCAACCTGTGTAGGAGCCCTGACCCCACCACTAATAAACCCCCAACGCCTTCTGTGTCGGAGCTGTGGCCCACCTCCACTAATAAACCGACGGTCGCCATAGGGTGTCTGGGGTGCAGTCTACCACTGGGTTATTGTGAACCTCCTGCGTTCCGCTATTGTTACTGGTCTGAGGCGAGGGTCGGCGGGAGACTGGAGGGTGCAGTGGAGAGAGCAGGGAGTAAGTGTAAGGCATGCACCAGGCTGTACCCCAGCACCAGGCTGTACCCCAGCACCAGGCTGTACCCCAGCACCAGGCTGTACCCCAGCACCAGGCTGTACCCCAGCACCAGGCTGTACCCCACACACCAGGCTGTACCCCAGCACCAGGCTGTACCCCAGCACCAGGCTGTACCCCAGCACCAGGCTGTACCCCAGCACCAGGCTGTACCCCACACACCAGGCTGTACCTCACATCAGGCTGTACCCCAGCACCAGGCTGTACCCCAGCACCAGGCTGTACCCCAGCACCAGGCTGTACCCCACACACCAGGCTGTACCTCACATCAGGCCACGCATCAGGCTGTGCCTACCATGTATATGAAGTAAAGGTACAATGTACAATACAACACGAACCACATAACTGAATGTCAGAAACTGAACGAGAATTTCACTACTTTTTTATCACTACTTTTCAATTTCACTACTTTTTACATACCAAAACAAGTTTGATATAAAACACATATTATTATATTTGAACAGCTCGTCGACAACTTTTCACGTGATGCAATCAAAAGGTTATGGGCTGATTTAGGATCAAATAACATTATTGAACCTTCATCCTAAACATCACCAGGGCGTACGAGATGGTAAATAAAGTTGTCAGAATTTAGGAGGATCTCAACTGGCCGGTGAAAGGTCACTTTTGCTTCATTGAGTAATCGTTATCAGTTTAAGACACTATAACCAATATCACAGTCTCATCAACAGTTTACGTATGGTATACAGTCTCATCAACAGTTTACCTATGGCATACAGTCTCATCAACAGTAACCTATGACACACAGTCCCCATAAACAGTAGTAGACTAATACAGTTCCCCAATCAGAGAAGTATAGGGAATACCCCCAATAATAATATAAGAATTAACGTATCTTCATCACTTTCGTAATTAAAGATGAGTAACTGACAACCCAGCGCTCTGACAACACCTTATATCCCCCCCAAAAAATATCTACAAATATAGATAACGGGTACCTTAAATATATATTTATATATAAATATATCCAGAGGCATATTGACTAATTTTACAACACACCGTCTCAATTTTCAAGTGTAATTCCAGACCTGAACCTGACCCCAGGTTCGCATCTCTGACCCCCAGGTGAAATATCTTGCTCCTATCTGAACACAATCATATGTCCCTTTGGCGGCGTTATAAAGCACAGGTTTGACGCATATCGTTTACCAACGCGATTAGAAAGAAACAGAATAATAGCGACTCCAGTAACGTATTAAGGTATATCAGTACAATCACATAATTATCATAAGGACTGTCGGACAAGGAGCTGAAGAGAAGCTCTTCAGTTAAGGTCGGCGGTGAAACAGGTTAGTGAAGAGATTAAGATAGTGAAGTCAGCCGGAACGAGCAGAAGACAAAGTTATTCAATATAGGAATAGGTACGGGTAAGGATGGATAGCTGAAGGAAAGGATGGGGGTTGGATGAATGGCTAGGAGGAGGGACGAAAAGGATAAATCGAGATGTAAGGTTATACGGAAAGAGAGATTGAATGACGAAGAAATGGAGGAAGAAAGAAAATAAGGAAGAGAGGAAGGGAGAGAGATGAGAGAGGGTGGATAGAAAGAGAGATTGAGAGGAGGCAAGGAAAGAAGGAACGAGAGATTGAAACAGGGAGGGAAGGAGAGAGTGTGAGAGGGACTGAGAGTGAGAGAAACACAGGTGGGAGAGAGAGATGGAGGGATTGAGGGAGGGCGGGAGGAGA
>NC_091213.1:12830969-12898469 GCF_040958095.1 Procambarus clarkii
CACATTAAAATTCCCCAGACATAATTATACATTGTAGGCTGGGCTGAACTTCCCGGAGCACTGATAGCTCAAGAACGTTACCTTGGAGACTTGAAGAGATGCCTGATAACCATATACGCCTGGCGTACTTTCTCCAGTCTCTCTCATCAAGTACTTCCTTTAGCCCCTCTCATTAAGTCCCTTCTCCAGCCTCTCTCATCTAGTACTTATTCACCTGGTGCACATTTCTCAGCGTTTCTCATCAATTGTTATCTCCAGATCTCTCGCCAACTACTTTCTATATCCCCTAACATCAAGTACTTTCTCTAACCTCTATCACGAGGTACTTTCTCGAGACCCTCTCGCATCAAGAACATATTCTCCTGATGAACTTTCTCCATCCTCTATCATCAAGTACTTTCTCCCATCTCATTCATCATTTACTCTTTAAACGTATGTTGCATAATTTCACTGTACACTTACTCACTATATTTGCTCGTTGCTAGGGTGGGTAGGAGCCGGCAACATTTGAGATTTTCCCTACAACATAGAAGTCTATAAAACTGGACTTTTGTTTACAAAATAGGAGCTTGTAAAATTAGGGATTTTGTTTACACATTTTTGCTGGCTCGTTAAATTGGGTAGGTAAAATGCGCATGTGACTTTTTTTATACAAAATAAGGAATACAAATTTATAATAAGCCTTGTTTTCATCAAAAAACTTTGTGGGTTTTGTTTCATTCAAATTGCAAACAATAACATATATTTTGTATTAATTACAGTCAAAGAGAGGGGATGAAATTATAATAAGCCTCCTTCTCTACCTTCTCCTCTTTTCCAAAGTAAAATGGAAAGGGGTTGAAGGTAGTGGGGGGAGGGGAATAGAGAGGTTAAATAGCAAAATAGAAGGATGGATGGATGGATAAAGTAAAACAATGAATAAAAAACAAAACATGTATCATAGCCACCAACTGAACCAATTCTCAAAGACTTAACCACGTAAGTAACAATGTTTACTCCCACAAGACGAGGATTATGAATGAATTTCGCAGCAAGAGCGCGCGCGAGAGAGAGAGAGAGAGATGGATACTACGCTCTCAAGTTTATGAATGAAAAGTCAGTTCAGGCGAGTCTAATCACATGCAATATGAATGAAAAAAATAATGAATGTATATATGTAATTAGCAGTATATTATTTAGTAAAGCGACTAGTAATGTTGATTATGACTAGTTGAAGTTGTGAGACAGTAATTAAGGTTACGTTATTTAGAGAAGAGTAAGCTGATAATAATTCCTGTTTAACATGATTTGAAATTTGTTTTAAAGGGAGAAAAAGAGTGATTTTTTTTAATGAATTTCTTATTGAGAGATGAGTTGCTAACTGTATCAATTTAATGGAACAAATAATCTTCATTCTTGAGAAAATAATCTCTGCTCGAGGAGGTTGTATTTCTTGGAGAAGAAATTAGCAAACGAGACGGAGAGATTAGTTGAGTTATTACCCCAGTGTGTAACTCACCGTGGACATGGCTTCAGTCCTGCTTCGTGATCAACACACCAGTTAATTGTTCACGCCAACCATCCCTCCTCAAACCATCCCTCCCCCATCCACCCCTCCCATCTTCCAAGCCACCTGAACCTCTCCTTATTAAACCCTTCCTACCCCCCCTCCCTCAACTACTCTTCCTCCACCTTCTGCCCACCTCTCTACCATTCCACTTCCCCTAAGCCGCTCCTTCAACACCTCCCCTGCACCTCCCACGCAACCCTTTCCATGCCCACATCACCCATATACCCAGCACACTTTTCGTAAGAACAAAGTGTGCTTTTCTTTCCCCCCTCTCTAACGGGTTGATCTCATCCACTCCCACCATTTCAACCCATTTCAGCTACACCCAGCCCCTTTTACCCGTATGTACACCTCCTCCTCTTCCTCCTACTAGCCGCCCTTTTCACCAGTGCCTACTCTTTTCCGATTCACCTTCGCCGACCCCTCTCACCCACGCCCACCTCATTTACCTGACCGCCCCTCTCAGGTCAGTGATACTGGTCTATTACTCTCCCTTTCCTTAATTATTAGTAAATAATTTGATGTTTTCCAACTGTTTGGCAGCTCTCTTCACACGAATAAACAAAAATGACCAATAATTGTTTACATCGTCCGTCGGCAGCCTTATTTAATATCCCATGAAGATAGATCCAATCACCAGTCAAACTAGTCTTTAAAACAAAGACTGCTCTTTAAAAAGACTGCTTTTTAAGACTGCTCAATGCTCAGTAGATAGAACTACGGCCTAACTGTTTTATGAATCTGGGGCCAAATTCACGAAAGAACTTACGTAATTTCACGTAAGCACTTACGAACGTGTACATCTTTCCTCAATCTTTGACGGCTTTGGTTACATTTATGAAACAGTTTACAAGCATGAAAACTTCCCATTCAACTGTTGTTATTGTTATAAACAGCCAGTCATGCTTCGGAGCTCATTAACTGTTTAATAATTGGAAACAAAGCCGCCAAAGATTGAGAAAAGTTGTACAGATTCGTGGATCTGTACTTGGATCTGTTCGTGGTGCTTTCGTGGATCTGGTCCCTGATGCTCAGACCTAACGATATATTTCACTGTGGTCTTCGCATATTTCCTTATCGTTTTCTATCAATTCAAGATAGCTTACTGTGGGTGCGCATTCATGAAAAAAAGAGGAGCAATATATATAGACGAACAGGATAATTAAGAGGAGAGACGAAGAGGGAGTGAGGCGATGGGTGAGAGGGGGCTGGGCATATATGACCAGTCATGGGCATGTAGACGAAGAGGAGGGTACCATAGGAGTAGATGTTATCAGGTAATGGTATCGGGTATTATAGATAATACCAGACATTATCAATCTGACCGGGGGTCCCGCCCTAGTGATGACTACGGCCACGCATTGCGTGTGTTGGGTTGATCTTGCGTGTGTTGGGTTGATCTCGTGTGTGTTGGGTTGATCTTGCGTGTGTTCAGTTGCTCTTGCGTGTGATGGGTTGATCATGTATGTTGGGTTCAACTTCTATGTGTTGAGTTGATCGTACGTTGGCTATGGAAGAAGGGGGGTGAAGGAAGGAGAGAAAAAGAGAGAGGGGTGTGGGGACAATTAGACAGAAAAAGGAAGATGGTGTTAAGAGATGGAAGAGAGGATGAAAGAGGCATGGAGAGACGAGAGTGGGGTGCCTTCTGTCTTTCAGTCTGTCTTTGTTTCTCTGCCTTCCTGTCTATGTGAGTCTGTCTATCTGTCTGTCCCTCTCTCTCTCTGAAATAATTTTTTGCCCAATTTTATGTGACTGCCATAGGCTGCCTGAGATCTGCCAACTGGATTTTTTTTTAAAGAAATATCAGTCCCTACAACTACCACTTACGATATTAATGATTATAAGTGGGAATTTGTTTCCATGGCTTATGGAAATTTTCATCTTTTTAATGCTACATTTTCTGAGAGGAAGCGAGAGACAGAAACAGAAAGACAGAAAGTGATTATATACGTTCACTTTCATAATTAGTGTTAGTGAATAAGCATCCTCCTAAGTGATAGTACTTATAGTAGCTGTTTGGCCGAAAGTCCCATTACGTAGTGATCGCCTACCAAAAAGTTTACGTTTTGTATTATTGAATTTGGCCACATGGGAAACGTTTTTAAACCGCAACATAAATATATAGAACCTAACCTAACCTTCTCATGATATCCTAGGCCAAATACACTCTATCTTATGTCTAATGTCGTACATATATATGTGCTATATTACTACTAGGGATGTTTTAGTTTCGTTTAGGCTTTATTTGTCTAGATTATATAAAATTTTAAGTGCCAAAAGTGCGCTTTTTGATGGTCAATCGCTATATATTAGAACTTGCTTCCAAATAACTAGGGTAAGTCCTATCATTTTAGGAAGATGGGTCGCCCTCTACACTTCCCACACTCATTCCAAATCACAAACACCACTCCAATCCCCCCTCCCTGAAACAAACACCACCTCTCCCACACTAACACCACCTCTTTCACCACCTTTCCCACACAAACACCACCTCTTTCACCACCTCTCACCACACAAACACCACCTCTTTCATCCTCCTCTTCCCCTCTCCCACACACACACTATTACCAGCTCAGATCTCCACCTCCGCCCCCATTCCCCAGCCCACTCACACACCACATACACCCCACCATCCAACAACCCGAAACACCCACTTGGAAACGTCGCTTCCCGGCCTTATAGTGACCCGGGCCTGTGCGATGTTTTAATTAGGAGAGAACAAAAGACTGGGATTGCCGGAGAGGGCATCCCTCTGAACGACATCCGAAGGTGAAGGGCATGTGGAAGGGTTCACCTGTGTCTTCTCTCTCTCTCTCTCTCTCTCTCTCTCTCTCTCTCTCTCTCTCTCTCTCTCTCTCTCTCTCTCTCTCTCTCTCTCTCTCTCTCTCTCTCTCCCTCTCTCCCTCTCTCTCTCTCTCTCTCTCTCTCTCTCTCCCTTTCTATCTACTCACCTACATATCTCTCAAGTCAGGTTAAGCTAGGTTACGTCATATATGTTGAGATCGGTTTAAACTAGATTAACTCAGATTAGGTTAGGTTAGGTGAGATCAGTTTAGAATAGGTGAGATCAGGATGGAATAGGTGAGATCAGGTTAGATTAGATCAGATTAGGTCAGTCAGGTTAGATTAATTAAAATCACGTTATATTAGATCAAATCAGGTTAGATTAGGTCAGATCAGGTTGGATTAGATCAGATCAGGGTGAGATTGGGTCACTCAGGTTAGGTTAGGTCAAATTAGGAAAGATTAAGACAGAACAGGTTAGATTAATTTCAATCAGGTTATATTTAGGTCAAATCAGGTTAGATTAGGTCAGATCAGAATCTGGATCTTAGCATACTAACGTAACAACATTAGACAAAATTAACATAATTGGCATAAAGTAGGTAATAATAGAGCTAATTAAATCAGTAATAAATATAATATATATAATAGGGTAATTGTTGGGGTAGACTATTATGTAATGGAATATTTTAAAATATTACCTCACTTAATTTATACTTGTTTCACCATTTTATCCCTCATTACTTTACCATTTTTCTCATGCTTCATATTTATTGTCACCCTCTTCTACTCCTCTTTATTTTTTGCCTTCAGTTATTTCTTACTTGACCGCTCTTACCCTTATCTCACTTGTTTACTATCTTTAATTCCTTCTCTTTCACTTCTCCCGCCCCTCTTCTTTCATCTTTGATGTCGTTCTTTGAACCTACTTTCTTCACCCCTCCCTCTTTGTCACCTCAACTATCCTTCCTTCACCTCTC
Source organism: Procambarus clarkii (assembly GCF_040958095.1). NCBI lineage: Eukaryota > Metazoa > Arthropoda > Malacostraca > Decapoda > Cambaridae > Procambarus > Procambarus clarkii. The sequence continues at coordinate 12,836,283 of NC_091213.1, forward strand.
CTCACTTTCTTTCGTCTTTCTTATTCTTCCTTCACCCTCCCTAGTCTTCCTTCAGCCTTCATATTCTTTCTTCAGTCTTCACATTCTTTCTTCACCACCCTCCTTTCTCTCATCACTCCTGTCCTACCTCACTCCTCTCTCTCAGTCCTCTCCTATTCTTTCTCCACCTCTCGTATTTTTCCTCCATGTTCTTAATTCCTCTTTCCGTTTGCTATTCCTTCCTACCCATCTTCCACACTTATTCTCCTTCCCTTTCCCCTCATTCTTTGTGTAATTCTTATCCCTAATCACCCCTTTCTGTCGTTCCTCGCCTCTCTCCCTTTTCCATCCTTGCGTCACCCCTAACCTCTTCCCTACCTTCTCCACACCTTTCTCAATCTCCCTCTCTTTCACCTCCATCATTCTTTCATCCTTCCACCTCCCCTTCCTTCTTATGTTACCCCTTCATCCTTCTATCATCCCCTTTATCCCGCAATCCTCCCTTTCCCTTCCATCACAGCCCCCCTCTCCATCGCCCCCGTCCCCCCCTCACCCCCGCCCCTTCTCCAGCTTCGAGTGAAACCCACTGAAAACTGACTGAAGTTCAGTGAGCGGACGGAGGCGTGAATTTGTAATTAATCTTGGGTAATAATTAATGTTCCGCTGGCCAGAGTGCGTGAGGTGGTCCGCACGTGAGTGTGGGGAGGGGGGGGGGGGAGAAGAGGGGGTGGATAGGGGGGGGGAAGAATAGGGGAGATAGAGGGAGGAGAAGCTAGAGGGAGGGTAGAGAGAAAGAGGGATGGAGGTATATGCAGGGATGGGACATAGGAATGTAGGAGAGGGTGGAATGAGGAGAGAGGAAGAGGGAGATGGAGAAACGGAGGAGAGGGAGGGATGGGGAAGGAGAGAGAGAGGAAAGGAGAAAGAGGAAATGAGACTGAGGAGATAGATAAGGTGAAGAGATGGGAGGAGAGGGAAGTGGAAGAGGGATATATATATATATATATATATATATATATATATATATATATATATATATATACATATATATATATATATATATATATATATATATATATATATATATATATTAATACCAGACCACGAAGGATTAAAACAGGAAATTCCTTAAGTACTTTCGTATTTAATAATATATCTTCAGAAGGATCACATCTTAAGAAGTATTATTAAATACGAAAGTACTTAAGGAATTTCCTGTCTTAATCCCTCCCTCGTGGTCTGACAGTGTCACATTGTTCATCATGTGTTAATTTCTTCGTGATATACACACACACACCCATACCCACTCACACACATTATAATATATATATATATATATATATATATATATATATATATATATATATATATATATATATATATATATATATATATATATATATATATATATATATATATATATATATACACACACATGTGGGAGAGGCTCGTTAAAGCGGCGACCAACACCTTAGACGCATTAATCAATGTTAACGTACTATGTAATAATAATAGGTCTTCCTAGTGAAAATATCACCAGGGTTTTCCTTCACTATAGTATGTACTGCACAAAGTCATGACTTGAAATAAAAAGAAAAACATGTGTCCAGTGATCTCACATTTAACTTGCGTGGAGAAATTGTGAATTCCAATAAGAAAAAAGAGAATCAAAGATATATTTCTTAAGAAAATAGCAAAGTGTTGCTTGATTTAAGCAAACATGAAGGGACTCTTGCTTTCATTTGTGTCTCTCAATACGCATTTCTCCTTGTAGGGAGAACATAAAGTTGTTTTTATAACCAGTCAAGCCATTAATTAAACTGCCTTGGAAGGTCCAGAATGTTTCGGAAAACCTAGGTGTATTGTGTGTGTGTGTGTGTTTGTACTCGCCTAGTTGTGCTTAGGGGGGTTGAGCTCTGGCTCTTTGGTCCCGCCTCTCAACCGTCAATCAACTGGTGTACAGGTTCCTGAGCCTACTGGGCTCTATCATATCTACATTTGAAACTGTGTATGGAGTCAGCCTCCACCACATCACTGCCTAGTGCATTCCATCTGTTAACTACTCTGACACTGAAAAAGGTCTTTCTAATGTATCAACATTAGCATGCATCAACACAATGAGGGCATGCATCAACACAGTGAGGGCATGCATCAACACAGTGAGGGCATGCATCAACATAACGAGGGCATGCATCAACACAGTGAGGGCATGCATCAACACAGTAAGGGCATGCATCAACACGCCGAGGGCATGCATCAACAAGACGAGGGCATGCATCAACACGCCGAGGGCATGCATCAACACGCCGAGGGCATGCATCAACACAGTGAGGGCATGCATCAACACGCCGAGGGCATGCATCAACACAACGAGGGCATGCATCAACACGCCGAGGGCATGCATCAACACGCCGAGGGCATGCATCAACACGCCTAGGGCATGCATCAACACAGTGAGGGCATGCATCAACACGCCTAGGGCATGCATCAACACAGTGAGGGCATGCATCAACACGCCGAGGGCATGCATCAACACAACGAGGGCATGCATCAACACGACGAGGGCATGCATCAACACAACGAGGGCATGCATCAACACAGTGAGGGCATGCATCAACACAGTGAGCATCAACACAGTAAGGGCATGCATCAATACAACGAGGACATGCATCAACACAGTGATGGCATGCATCAACACAGTGAGGGCATGCATCAACACAACGAGGGCATGCATCAACACGCCGAGGGCATGCATCAACACGCCGAGGGCATGCATCAACGTGCCCCAGTTGATTAAGCTGTTGCCAGCACACATAAAGATACCGGGCAGCCATAAAACAGAGGCGTGGATGCCCTCCCTCCCAGCCTCCCATGACAACATACGAGAGACCCGCTGGACTCAGCAACCAGCTGCAACACCAATTCAACTTTTGCATTAACGTCGAACCAACGCTACTCCTGTAGATTGTTTATGGTACTGTAGGAGCCAGCTAGAGGATAGGAGAACACGAGGATGGGGGGGATTGGTTGGAGGGAGGAAGGAGGATAGAGAGGGAGGAGGGCTAGAGAGGGAAAGTGGGAACGAAGGGCAATGCGGGCAAGGAATGTACAACAATGCAGACAGGTTTAGGGGCAATAAAACTTGCAATGTGATCTGAACGAAGCAGGTAGGTGACCACTGCAGGTAGGGGACCACTGCAGGTGGGTGGCCGCTGCAGGTGGGTGGCCGCTACAAGTAAGTGAACGAAGAAGGTTGGTGACCGAAAGAAGCAAGTGACCGCTGGAGCTGGGAACAGGTGGAACATGCTCACAACGTTCAAAATACGCGCACGCACTCACGCATTCATTTCCATGCATTGACGCACGCACACACGCACACACACACACACAGACATACACACATATATACACACACACACACAAACACACGCACGCACACACACAAGCGTAAGGGAAGACCTGATCACTTCCTACAAAATTCTCAGGAATTGACAGGGTTAAAAAGGTTAAACTGTTTAACACGTGGGGAACGCGAACAAGGGAACACAGGTGGAAACTGAGTACCCAAATGAACCACAGGGACGTTCGAAAGAACTTTTTCAGTGTCAAAGCAGTTAACAAATGGAATGCACTAGGAAGTGATGTGGTGGAGGCTGACTCCATACACAGTTTCAAATGTAGATATGATAGATCCCATTAGGATAAAAAATCTGTACATCAGTTGATCGGCAGTTGAGAGGCGGGATCAAAGAGCCAGAGCTCAACCCCCGCAACTAGGTGAATACACACACTCACACATAAACGCCACTCTCACACACACACACAACTCCCTCTCGCCTACACACAAATACACAACACACCCCTCCCACCATTCACACACACACACACCCTTCTGCCCATAGTGAGAATAATACCAGCAAATCTGACATACAACGACCCCAGAGGCACCAGGTTTTAATTAGATCCCCCCGTGAGTGGTGAAGCATAGCGCCGCGTGCCGGCTGGGCCCTGTGCTCACGCCACTGAAAAACTCAAGTTAAAAAAAGCACAAAAAACAGACAAGCGCGAATATCAAGTTGTTGCTGAAGTCTAGTGTGTGTAATTACACCTCATTGGCGCTTGGCATGCTTAATGATGTCCGTTGATTTGTGTTAGAGAGAGGAGAAGAGCGAGATGAGGCGGAGGAGAAGAGAGGAGGATATTGTAGATGAAAGCAAAAGGCAAGGAGAATCAGAAATAGTTGTAATAAAAGGTATATGGATAAAAAGCCGATGTTAGAGAAACTCCTCACGGAGCAAATATAAATGTTATGACCTTTCCTCCATTTCCTTATCCTTATTTTCAATTTTTCTCTACTCCTCCTCTTCTCCTCCTACGCTTCTTTCGTATTCTCCTTCATTGTCCATAATATGTCGTTGCTGCTAGTGATTAATTCCTTGTTTAACCCGTATGCATCTAGGCTTTCCATGATCTAATAAAACACAATGGATAAGAATGGTGGCCTTGTTTCTGACGGGGGGGTAGAAAATGGCCAAGCCACTCCGTTAAGCGCTTCCTCCCATGATGAAAGGCTCTACTGGGGGCAGGAGAAACCCCTAGTTTATCCAGTCGTAAGGTCCCCCATATCGAACATTCACAGGATTAGTGACCTTGTCCATTCATTGGGCGAGGATCGTGGGCTGAAGATCCTTCATTAATGTCGCTACAGTAGTGAGGGTCCAGCATGGACCCCCGTACTGCTATTTATATTGCGATAGGACCATGTGGACTCTTCCTAACGTAAGATTAAGGTCCAGGACGCGGCATAGAATCCTCCTGTACGATTAGGACGGGGCATATAGACCCTTCTGCAGTGTCAGGACTGGCATAGACCCTACTGTAAGGTCAGAACAGGGCATGAGACTCTTCTGTAGGGTCAGGACAGGGTATGAGAATATTTCTGCAGTGTCAGGACGTGTAGAAAGTGTAGAAAGAGAAAAGAGAATGGGAAAAGTATGGTAAGTGAAAATTGAGGAGGAGACAAGTAATGTAAGAGGAAAAGGTGACGGGAACGAAAAGTGAAGGGAGAGAAAAGTGAGGGTAGAGAAAGAACGGAAGACATGAGATGGGCGTGGAAGGAGACTCTACATGTCTCGAACACCGACTCGCAAAGTTTCGAACCTCTGATTCTTCAACGAAGCCTTACTCCTCCATGGTCCTTCAACAAAGCTTCGAAACATCGCCCCTGTCATTTACAGAGAGAACCTTGGGATCGAACCTGAGTTTCGAGCCATCCATGGTTCTTCAGTCCGTCCTCGTAAACAAAGGTCAAAGTCCATTCCATGCACTCGCTAAACCCCCCTCCCTGTTAATGAATGAAAAACGGTTTACACAGGACTCACAACTGATGGCGTTCGAACATTTCTTGAACATGTGCTTCGCTGACGACTTTTGTTCGAACCACAACGCTGTAAATGTTTCACCCAAGTACTACAAATACATATAATCACCAACGGATCCTAATCACCTAACATAACCAATGCCTAACTATGCACAATATGCTAATATTTACAAATCGTTTTATATTTAATTTGAGAAAATTCATATTTTTATGAATAGAATGTTAAAATTGATAAATGCGTCTTTGGGGGTCGACCGCTGGATGGAATGAACTTGGTCTGAGGACTGGCTTGGCTCTTTCACTTCACGTCGAACCATTTATCGTCTACCATAGCTCCGAACGACTTCCTGATCTATTCAGTGAACTTCGAACGTTCATTTCTCTCATTAAGCTTCGAGTCCCCGATCGCCAACAGAAGCTTCGAAATCCCCCGTTCCTTTCACAAAACATCGAACACCTAGCAGTATCTCCCACAAGGCACCGAAACCGTGTTCCTCTCACCCAGCTTCGAACCCCCGTTCCTCTCACTAATCGCCGCCGGCCCGCCACCCTCCCAACCACCGCCGCCAACGTCAACGCTCAGGCCCACAATGTCATGCTCCGTTAGCGTTGAAAAATGCGCCACGGGGTACAATTATATCCCCTCACCAGCACTCTTGGGTCGGTTTCATTAGCGTTCAGGCAATTAATATGCAGGCGGTGATGGGGCATGGTAGATGAGGCAGAGCAGCTCCTGCCCGTTACTTAAGGATTGGTAGATGTAGAAGGGAGGTAGAGGGGAAGAGGAGAAGGAATGAGAGTTGTGGAGAGAGAGAGAGGGAGAGGGGAGGAGAAGGAATGAGGGGGAAGTGGATAAGTACTTTTGATTCACCTTTCGGACATCTGTCAGTGTTCTCTGATGTGAGTCCTCACATACCGACGCCTGACCGTTCCTATATTGGGGGAAAGAGGCAGGATGAGGCGGAGCGAGTGTGAGGATGGAGGAGAGAGAGAGAGAGAGAGAGAGAGAGAGAGAGAGAGAGAGAGAGAGAGAGAGAGAGAGAGAGTAATCCCGGCCTTATCAACTCTTCCTACCATGGTCTTCCATCGTCTGCTCGACCACCTACCCCTGTCAACTGCACCTCAGCTCAACCTCCCTCCACTATAAGTCGTAGATGGCAGAATTGACTCCCACTTTCCGCTTACAGGTTCGGGCGTTGGAGTAAAGTCCCGCGCGAGGCAGAGGGGAAACAGTTTAATTAATCAGTAGTTGAGATAGAGGTTCGGAAGAGAATCTGTAGGGCGGGGTGGGGTTTCAGGGGTTCAGAGAGGTATTAAGGAATTAGGGTTCGGACGGAGGGGACAGGGTAGGGAACGAGGTAGCGGAGGGAAGGATTGTTGGTAAAGGAGGAGATGGGAGTGAAGAAGTCTCATAAGGAACGGGATTTGAATGCTAGACGGAGATACAGATGAGAGAGAGAGAGATACAGAGAGAGACAGAGATACAGAGAGAGACAGAGAAAGAGAGAGAGAGAGAGAGAGAGAGAGAGAGAGAGAGAGAGAGAGAGAGAGAGGGAGAGGGAGAGAGGGAGAGAGAAGGCAACCACGACAAATGGTCGAGAATCACATTTACCGATTCATTGAGCAGGAAGAGGAGATTAAGGTATTTAAAAGCTTCTGTTGGTGGGGCTGTGAGAGTAAGAGAGAAAGAGAGAGAGAGAGAGAGAGAAAGAGAGAGAGAGAGAGAGAGAGAGAGAGAGAGAGAGAGAGAGAGAGAGAGAGAGAGAGAGAGAGAGAGAGAGAGAGAGAGAGAGAGAGAGAGAGAGAGACTTGAAATAAATGAAAAAGATGAAACAATGAAAGTTTAGAGATAAAGTGAAACATTCACTGCTCTCCCTCTCTCTCTCACTCCCCAGCACTCATTAGTTTCCCTCCTTGGTGAAGTCAATTATCGCTCTGGCGTTTGTTAGCGGGAGGTGTGTAGCTGTCGGGCTTCTGGTTAGGGGACGTTCACGCCCTCTCTATCTTCCCAACCCATTGCCTCGCCCCGTAGAAGCCTCCGGACATATTGGCTCGTCCCGTGGAAGCGTCCGGACGAATTGCTGCGACCCAAAGAGGTGTCCGGACCAGTAGCTTCGTTCTGTGGAAGCGTCCGAATAAACTGCCTGATCCTTTGAAGCGTCTTGACTACTTTCATTTTATATAAGGGACGAGAAAGAGAGAGAGGCCTTCACTAGTGGCCTTGTGTAGTTTCCTGTTCTTAAAACTTACTCACAATACTCACAATAACGTGGCAGAAATATGTTTCCCAAACCACATACAAGAAAGTGAAGGGACGACGACGTTTCGGTCCTTCCTGGACCATTCTCATGTCGATTGTGAGAATAAGAACACAATCGACATAAGAATGGTCCAGGACGGACCGAAACGTCGTCGTCCCTTTACTTTCTAATTTGTCGTTTGGTCAACATCGCTAAGAGGCTGATGAAGAACTCTACCGACACCAAACGAAAGCCTTAAAGGAGATGAATGTTATTCATGTCTTTACATGACCATTATAATTATCGTAATAATATTAATAATAATATTATAATCTTCTGAAATATTTAACCACACTAACCGCAGTGCCTCGAAATACACACAGATATTCTGAGTCACAAATATAGTGTGTAAATATCAGAGAATAACTTCATACCCATTGAAAAAGAAGTGTCAAGACGACGAAATAAAAGATAAGGAAGTGGAAAGTGAGAAGAGAGAGTAAGGATAGCAAGGACACGTGGAGGAATGGGTGAGAGGGAAGGGGTGAGTGAGGGAAGGGGTGAGTGAGGGAAGGGGAAGGGGGGGAGTGAGGAAGCAGCAGCAGAGCATTACGTGATCATAAGGTTTCAAGGCGGTTTATAGCGTTTGCTACAAACACCTCCCTTTTTTCCTTCTCTCCTTCTCTCCCTCCTTCTTATTTACTATTAGTTTTTCTTCTTAATTACATCTCTGCCTTCACTCGTCTTTCCCTCCATACCAGCTTCACCATTACCAGTGCTATCTCACCACCTTTCACAAACTATCAAAATCCCGATATTTATACACACACACACCATCACACACGCACACATACACTTCTCTAACAGACACATACACACGTATACACACTCGTACACACATGCACACACGTACACATACACACACGTACACAAATAAATCACCATCACGAGGAATTACAGAATTTATGGAACAAAAAAGGGGTACAAAATGCAAGTCACTCTCGGAATTTACCTGTCTAATGCTGGTGGTATTTATCGTTCAGTGGGACGCCTCTTTGAGGGCGTGGTAAGTCGCCCTTGATCGGCTTCTTGAGACGCGTGTGGCTGTTTTGTGTTATTTAAGGTCTTTCTTGTCGATATGTGGAAGTGTGTGTGTGTTTTGTGGGCGTGTGTGTGTGTTCAGTGGGGGTGTGTGTGTTTTGTGGGTGTGTGTGTGTTCTGTGGGCGTGTGTGTTCTGTGGGTGTGTGTGTTTTGTGGGTGTGTGTGTGTTCTGTGGGCGTGTGTGTTCTGTGGGCGTGATATGAAACTTGGTATCGATTGTATTTTAAATGTGGTGCGGGTTATATATGAGTGTAGTGTGGGTAAATATTGGTGTAGTGGGGTTGTGGTGTTGTGAAGGTGTTGCGGTGTGGTGCAGTGGGGTTGTGGTGTTGCAAGGGGGTGTTGTTGAGGTGGTAACGTGGCATATTGATATGGTGTTTGTTGCATCAAGTATTGTTTGGGTGTGGTCCGGGAGAGAGAGTGAGAGAGAGAGAGAGAGAGAGAGAGAGAGAGAGAGAGAGAGAGAGAGAGAGAGAGAGAGAGAGAGAGAGAGAGAGAGAGAGAGAGAGAGAGAAGGAGAAGGATAATCAGAGCTGCCACTGTGACTAACTACATCCCCAAACTAACTGCCAGAAAGGCTAACAGATTTTCCCACAAACCGACCGGCCGGCTGGCTGACTGGCCAAGAAACCGGTTGATAGACTAGTCGAGAAACCGGTTGACAGACCCATCACGAGCCACCCCGTCAGCCCCTCCCCGTACACGCCAACAACCTGCCGTCACTTCCTTACCATCAATCCAGTAGGGGTGGGGTTCGAACCAAAATGGACTCAGGAGACTGTCACCACATCCAGTCACCACATGCGCTCCTCAGCGTTCTCGTAATGAATCGATTTGGCGTTGCTGGTGGCACGCCTATGCATTCCAATCAGACGGTGTGGGGGTGGATCTTGTGTGGGGGGCGGGCACCCCTTGAAGGCATTAACTGTTTTTGTTTTTTTCATTTAGCTTGGGGCTACAACGCCATTAATCAGTCTTCACTTGTTTCTGTGATTCGTGTGGGGGAGGGAAGGAGGGGGTTCTTTCATTATTTTTATTTGGCTGGTTTTGATTGATTTCAGATCGATGAGTTCTTTATGTCTCCATCAACTTTCTCGTATCTCCATTACCGTATCTCCTTTCTTCATATCTTCATCGTTTTCTTTGTTTTTCAGAGATCAGGGAGGTATTTACCCCGTGTTTTTTTCTTATTTGATTTTTAATTTTTTTCTATTCTTGGTTCTTTCTTCTCATTTTTTCACTTTCATCATAGTCTTCCTCCTCTTTCAGCTCCTACTCTTCCTCCTTCATTCTCGATGATCCTCATTCCAACTCTTCGTCCTATTTTCTTGATCTTGATTTCCCTCGTCCTCCTCCTCCTCCCACTACTATTACTACTACTACTACTGCTACTACTATTACTATTACTACTACTATTACCACTTCTATTTCTCCTCCTCTCGCTTCTGCTCCTCCACCTCCCTCCTCTGCCTCTCCTCCTCCTCCCAGCTACCCAGAATCAGAGCATCGGCGGACGTTCTACGTGACCAACAGAGGTCGAGACAAGCTTTACCCTAGTCCTTCACTGGGGGCGTCTTGCTGGTCTCCTCTGTACACACACACTTACATACTCTTCCTAATCTCTCTCTCTCTCTCTCTCTCTCTCTCTCTCTCTCTCTCTCTCTCTCTCTCTCTCTCTCTCGCGAATTTCTTCAGCTTTCTGAGTATCTTTCTGCATATAATTTCCACCACTACCTCTCGCTCTGAGTTTCACTCGTCCTTTCGTACTTTATTTTTAATTTTCTCAGCCAATGCCTTTTCCTAGCTGTCTGTTCCTCACACCTCTTCTGATCCATCCTCCCTCCCTCTTCATCCCATGGCTGGGTCACAATGTTATTTTTCTGGACGAAATTTGAGGACTGCGTGAGTAGCTCTCGTTCAACTCAGCCCACACGAAGCGAGCCCAATATGAACGTAATAGTGAGTTGTAAGTATGGTACCTAAACGAATATTAAAGGTTTTTATTAGTGTGTTGTGTGGTAATCTGTTTACCTAACAGTGATTATGGTGAAGTGAGGCTGAGTCTTTATGCATAATTTGTATCCAGTTGTACCTGTTGTGTTGAAATTTATAGCTTTCCTGACATTAGAATACCTCATAGAATATGGCTATAAAGTTGTGGATGGAAATGGAGTCCAGGTCTTCTGCTTTCAGTGCATTCTTTCCTAACATTTCTTCTACATGCTTGCAATATTTAGTTTTAACACACATTCCCTTGCCCTGTTTGGTTTAAATTTGAAGACTGTGACCTATTCACCATGCTTTTATTCCTTAGCATCTTGTATGTGGTGTTCATATCCCCCCTTTGTTCCTTTGGTGATGTTCTTGAGTGACTCTCAGTTTGATATATCACGTATGCTAATTACATTTTCTCTGTTAGGTCTCATGAACATGTATTGTGTTTTCCTGAAAACAGGCCCTCAGAGGTAGAGCAATAAAAGACAGAACTATGCCATTGCAAAGGAAGAGTATCGCAGTAGCAACGGAAAGTATTAAACCAGCAGAGGAACCAAGGGGGGAAGTCTACAAATAGGGAATATTGAAGAACCAATGAAGAATATGCCAGGTTATCTTCTTGAGGTTATCTTGAGATGATTTCAGGGCTTTTTTTTAGTGTCCCCACGGCCCGGTCCTCGACCAGTCCTCCACCCCTAGGAAGCAACCCATGACAGCTGACTAGCACCTAGGTACCTATTTTACTGCTAGGTAACAGGGGCATAGGGTGAAAGAAACTCTACCCAATGTTCTCGCCGGCGCCTGGGATCGAACCCAGGACCACAGGATCACAAGTCCAGCGTGCTGTCGGCTTGGCCGACCGACCGACTTTATGGCCAGTGCCATAGATAGATTCTGCAGGGCCGGTACCGAGTACTGCAGTGAAAGGGAGTATTGCGGTGCAATGAAATACAGAAGTTCGAAGTGAGAAAGGAAGGAATTATCAAGGGAAAGCGCCAAGCCACTACGACTATACAGCACTGGCAAGAGATCAGGATAAGGATTTGGGATGGGATGGGGGGAAGGTATGGACAGGTATGTTCCTTCCATACACTGCAGTTTCAGTATTAACGAGTCTTAATATGCCTTAGGGGAATATTTATCCACAGGGGAAGAACATTACAGTGCCAAGATATACTGGAGACTGCGCATATTCCGTGCGTGAGTTTGAAGAAAATATTGGAATTAGTCTGCATCACTGCGTCTGAGTTGTTGAAGTAGGTCAGTGTGACTTCCTCATGGTGAAGATGTCTCGGTATAGACCTATCATGCGGTGAAGATGTCTCATTATAGATCTATCATGCAGTGAAGATGTCTCGGTATAGACCTATCATGCGGGGAAGATGTCTCAGTATAGATCTATCATGCAGTGAAGATGTCTCGGTATAGATCTATCATGCGGGGAAGATGTCTCGGTATAGATCTATCATGCGGTGAAGATGTCTCAGTATAGACCTATCATGCGGTGAAGATGTCTCATTATAGATCTATCATGCAGTGAAGATGTCTCGGTATAGATCTATCATGCGGGGAAGATGTCTCGGTATAGATCTATCATGCGGTGAAGATGTCTCAGTATAGATCTATCATGCGGTGAAGATGTCTCGGTATAGATCTATCATGTGGTGAAGATGTCTCAGTATAGATCTATCATGCGGTGAAGATGTCTCGGTATAGATCTATCATGCGGTGAAGATGTCTCATTATAGATCTATCATGCAGTGAAGATGTCTCGGTATAGACCTATCATGCGGGGAAGATGTCTCAGTATAGATCTATCATGCAGTGAAGATGTCTCGGTATAGATCTATCATGCGGGGAAGATGTCTCGGTATAGATCTATCATGCGGTGAAGATGTCTCAGTATAGACCTATCATGCGGTGAAGATGTCTCATTATAGATCTATCATGCAGTGAAGATGTCTCGGTATAGATCTATCATGCGGGGAAGATGTCTCGGTATAGATCTATCATGCGGTGAAGATGTCTCAGTATAGATCTATCATGCGGTGAAGATGTCTCGGTATAGATCTATCATGTGGTGAAGATGTCTCAGTATAGATCTATCATGCGGTGAAGATGTCTCGGTATAGATCTATCATGCAGTGAAGATGTCTCAGTATAGATCTATCATGCAGTGAAGATGTCTCAGTACAGATCTATCATGCAGTGAAGATGTCTCGGTATAGATCTATCATGCGGTGAAGATGTCTCAGTATAAACCTATCATGCGGTAAAGATGTCTCAGTACAGATCTATCATGCAGTGAAGATGTCTCGGTATAGATCTATCATGCGGTGAAGATGTCTCGCTACAGATCTATCATGCGGTAAAGATGTCTTGGCCCAGATCATGGGCTTTGTTCTCACTGACTACGGTGAAGTGAGGACCCACCTTAGACATCGTCATTGTCATAGTAGTCGTAAAAGTAATAGTAGAGAGTAGTAGTAAAACCAATGGTACCAGTAGATGTAGCTTTAGCACCTTTGACAGTTGCTACCGCAACAGTAGCGGCCACAGAAGTAGCGGCAATAAGTAACAGAATACAGAGCCAAAGTAACAGCAGCGGGAACAGTAGTAATTTCAGTAGCAAAAATAGCATTGTAAGTAGTTTTACTTTACTACTACTACTACTACTACTACTACTACTACTACTACTACTACTACTACTACTACTACTACTACTACAACTGGTAGAAGCGGTATTATCAGTACTAATAATGATAGTAAAGAATAGACTTATTTGAATGATTTTTCGTTTTACTACTGCAAGAATTATTAGCCCGAACATAAATCACATGTGTGTGTGTACTTATCTAGTTGTGGTTGCGGGGGTTGAGCTCTGGTTCTTTGGTTCCGCCTCTCAACTATTAGTCAGCTTGTGTACAGGTTGCTGAGCCTACTGGGCTCTATCATATCTACGCTTGAAACTGTGTATGGAGTCAGCTTCCACCACATGTGTGTGTGTGTGTGTGTGTGTGTGTGTGTGTGTGTGTGTGTGTGTGTGTGTGTGTGTGTGTGTGTTTGTGTGTGTGTGTGTGTGTGTGTGTGATTGTGTGTGTGCACATACCCTTCAACCAGACTGTCGGCAAGCTGTTGGATATATCCCCCCTATTATATGTTTACTGTTTTGTGTATCTACCTATTTACCAATTTACATATGAGAATGGTGACGTAGGATATTGGAAAGAGAGGAAATGGAAATGTAGATGAGATGATGGAGTGGGGGAAGGATTATGCACTAAAGGTGATGGGTGGAAGGGAAAGAGGAGAGGGTTTAAGGAGTAAAGGGAAGGGTTGGGGTACGGATGAGGGGAAATGGGGAGAGTTGATGAAGGGGAATGAATGCTGGAAAGGGGAAGCAGAAAGGGTAAATAGGGGAGACAGGGGAGGGGAAACGTGCCTTCCTACACTACTTGCTTCTTTAGCAGATATCTTAGGAGACAGCAGAGAGTGTACCAGTCGGTGTAGCAGAGAGTGTACCAGTGGGTGTAGCAGTGAGTGTACCAGTGGGTGTAGCAGTGAGTGTACCAGTGGGTGTAGCAGTGAGTGTACCAGTGGGTGTAGCAGTGAGTGTACCAGTGGGTGTAGCAGAGAGTGTATCAGTGGGTGTAGGAGTTTACAATGATAGTGTACCTGGCAGTATTAATGGGATGACGTTGGAAGTGTTCTCAATGATGTTGCAACGGGTGTGTGCAGGATTTGGTGTGGGAGGTGATGGGTGTCGGCTGGATATATGTGGGTGTAGATAGCTTTTGGGCTCTGGTGAGATAGCTGTGGGCGTAGATGGCTGTGGGTGTGGATGGCTGATGCGTGGATGGCTTTGGGCGTGGATGGCTGTGGGCGAGGATATAGCTGTGGGCGTGGATGGCTGTGGGCGAGGATGACTGTGGGCAGGATGGGCGTAGGCAGGGATAGATGTGGGCGGGATAACTGTGGGCGGGATACCTGTGGGCGGGGCCCTTGTTCCCTTGGGTCACGCTAGTCGGCGGGTAATTTGTAATGCCCGTCTCAACCTGTTCTTTCTGCCCCACCCGGTGCCCTATGATACGTGTGTGTGTGTGTGTGTGTGTGTGTGTGTGTGTGTGTGTGTGTGTGTGTGTGTGTGTGTGTGTGTGTGTGTGTGTGTGTGTGTGTGTTTTGGGGGGATTTGTGGGTGGATGTGGGTATTCGTTACTGGGGTATCGAATCTTACGCATGAGCAAGAATGGGTGTAGCGGGGGGGGGGGGGAGTCGTGGGTGTAAAAGCATGGGTGGGCATGAACGAATGTGTGGGCGGTCTTGTTAGTGGGTGTGGCGGTTGTAAATTGCATGGGCGGTTATATAAGTGTGCATGCCTGCGTGGTTTGTCGTGGGTGTGGGCGGCCGTGGGTGGTGATGGGTGTGGGTAGTCACGGTCATGGGACGTAAGTGGGCGGTCATGGGACGTGTGTGGGCGGTCATGGGACGTGTGTGGGCGGTCATGTATATGGGCGGAGAGCTTCTGTGCTAGCAAGTCATCTGGGCGGAGACTCAGTCAGACCTCCAGAATGAACCAACCCACTAACACTCCTGCCATCTCCTCAGCTTTCTTCTCTTTCTCTCTTTCTCCTCCTTTTCCTTCGCTTCCACCTTCTTGTTTATCTCCTTCGTCTTTATTATCCTTCTGTCCCTTTTAAACTTATTTCTCTTCATTGTCATATGTCTACATCTTTCTCAGTTTTCTTAATTTTCACTAATTCTCATCTTTCGTCTTTTCTACATTTATAGATTCACTTCTTATTTCTCCTGTTTTTTTTTCATATTATCTTCTGTTGTTTTTCTTCGTCTATGTGTCTCTTATTCTATTTGTTTCTCCTTTTCCTACCGTCCTATCATCTGAAATATTTAAGCATTTTAATCCTTCTTGCACTCTTCTTATTCCTAATCCTCTTCCCCCTTTATAATCCTCTTCTCACCCTCTTCCAATCTTCATTTTCCCTTCTTAATTCTCTTTCTCCTAATTCTTCTATTTCACCTGCTCTTCTACGCCAGCTTTCTCTTCCTTTCCTTCCTCTTCTTCTTTATGTTTCCATTTCTTTCTTTTTCTATATATAACCCCCATTATTCAATTTCATTGTACATTCTTATCTCACAATCTCCTCTACGACATCATTTAGAGGAGCTCGCAATGCTCGCGAGACCTAATAATATAATTCCTTTACATACTTTAAATTCACTCATTATCATGGCTTTTTCTCGATCTTTATACAAGCACGGAACATGCATACAGTTCTGAGGATACATACAAGCATATTGTTCCTTCCATGAACTGAAAGGAACTGAATGACGTAGGTGCAAGATCTAAACAATAAATAGTCCTGCAGTGCAAAGCAGAAGAAAACGATTTCAGGTGAATGGGTGAAGAAGTATTCCAGTCTGGGACCTATGCAATGGCTAACAAAATTACTGGAACCGGATTGCATAGTGCGAAGAGGAGGAATGGCATTGCAACCTTCACCTAAAGGAATTATTGACCAGTTATTGTAAGGTAATTATTAGGAAAAGTCACTAAGACATTGCAGCTAAATAGAACTTGGAAGGAATATGATGATAAGGATTTTGGATAGGAAGGAAGGAAGGAATGATAACCAAATACTTAGACGGTCGGGGATTGATCGCCGACCTGCAAGAAGCGAGACCGTCGCTCTACCATCCAGTTCAAGTGTTTGGTGGCCCTGGTGAAATAAGATGAAATAAATGCTAATTGGACAAGATAATTTGGAAAGTTGAACGCTCTTGTTACTGGTTTTGTTTATTACACAATCTGCCTCAAATGTGGCCATTCATTTGCAGTGCTAGCCAGCATATATGTAATTTTGCTTAATTCTGTACTTCATAAATAGGTACAGAACTGCTACAGTAAATAGTCGATTACTGAGCTCTCATTGGTGTTTAAGGCGATTTTACAAACTCAAATTGCATTATTTTCAGTAAATAAATGTTGCACAACATTGCAAAGCTTCAGTTCAGGACGAGAATATTATAACGTGTTTAGATGATCATTCACAATAACGTAGCGGAAGAAGGATGCCCAAACGACACATCAGAAAATGAAGAGACGACGACGACGACGTTTCAGTCCATCCTGGACCATTCTCAAGTCGATTGTGAGAATGGTCGACTTGAGAATGGTCCAGGATGGACCGAAACGTTGTCGTCCCTTCATTTTCTAGTGTGTGGATTGGACAACATACTTCAGCCACGTTATTGTGATTGATTGATGCAGGCGATTGTCATCGCCTGCATCAAGTTGTGTGTTAGAGTGAGAGGAAGGAACGGGCCAATAAATACGGACCACGGGCCAACGTGTTCCAATAGGCAAATAGCATTTAAAGAGTTCAACGTAACTTACTCTGAAACTTCAGGAATCCGTCAATATGGGACACACTATACCTTGAGGTTACCTTGAGGTGCTTCCGGGACTTAGCGTCCCCGCGGCCCGGTCGTCGACCAGGCCTCCTGGTTGCTGGACTGATCAACCAGGCTGTTGGACGCGGCTGCTCGCAGCCTGACGTATGAGTCACAGCCTTACAATCTTAAAGATAATATTAAGTGAATTAGACGCATCAGTTTTTGAAGAGTTGCCAGATAAGACAGTATCTCCAGCTCGTCCTCCTGTTTCCCAACGTCAATAAAACGGTCAATTTAAAGTGTCCTCTCCTAACCTACCAGAGGACCCAAACCAGAAAACGGGACAGTACGTCACTTTCGCCAGCCGCTTCCATTTTCTAGTACGACATTTTTTTGGCCTTATGTAACGCATACGAGCGAAATGCGACATTCTTTGTACGAAGACAGGTTGTATACGAGGGTACGTTCGCCTCTGAAACATCACAATGGTAAATTATACCTTAATTAGTCGTGGTAATCATCATTTGGTTTAATGCAGCAACTTTTGTCTGTTTGTTTAGTCAATGAGATTTTAATCGGACATTCTTCTAGTATTCTCTTTGTTATGACTAATGTAATAACTACATTGATGCCTACTCTGGGTCTGTTAAAGGCTATTTCTACAGGCATGTCAACATATAAGGATTTGAGATGCCAAAATGTTTTGGTGTTCAAAGGAATATAACATGAAATTTACTTTATTTAACAGCAAAAACATTTATTCCATTGCTACTATTTCCATCAGTGCTACTACTATGAGCATTCAGTATTAGGAGCGCACTCTGCGAGTCACATTATATTATTCCACTGCCTCTGTCTTTTAAAAAATCAGTGGCAAGGTATATGCCTGCAAGTTGATTTTAAGTTGTACTGACTCAGTCATTGGCTCGCTTCATTGCTGCATGAACGAGAGATGAGTGTTTAAATACATTATAATTATTTGTATTCATATTATAATCATTATTCATTATGATATGTATTATTATTACATATGCATCCGGTACATACGTCTGTTGAGCCGTCAGTAAAGCACTGATACACGTTCTTACCCATAGTTTGAGCATTTTCATTGATGCTTTACTTGTTACCTGCATTAATAACGAAGCGAGTACATTATCTTTCTTTAGTGTATTTACGAAATCTGGTCAGAGACCGGGCCATATGGACGCTGATCCTCGGAACCAACGCAAAGTATATATCCCAATCCTCCCAAGTGTCTAATCTTTGTGCTTTTACGTCCATTAATCAATTCATAATAATTTTATGCTTCTCAACTAGACAAGTAACCTTTTATATATCTAACTAATTTAGCCTGTACTCCTAGATCAACAACTTATTCTAGTATGATTTCCCTGTTTACAATGTCAAAGTTTCCTGCTAGATCTATTCAGACTGGACGAGGGAAAGTTGAAATATGAGGAGGAAGAGGAATTATCAAGGGGAAAGCGCCAAGCCATTACGACTAAATAGCACTGGGAAGGAGTCAGGATAAGGATTTGGGATGGGACGGGGGAAAAGGAATGGTGACCAACCACTTGGTGGACGGTCGGGGATTGAACGCCGACCTGCATGAAGCGAGACCGTCGCTCTACCGTCCATATGAGCAAAGTATTCAGCAATACTGTGTTGTGTACCGAGTACCAGCATGACTTTGACTAGTTGGGTGATATTTGACCCCGCATACGACACATGAGTGTGTTAAAAACAATGAATTGAAGCAAGATTCATATTCAAAATTTTAAATATATGGGTCTATGAGAATCTGAATGTAGTTTGAGGATGGAACAATGATACTTTGAACTATCAGAAATCATCTATCAGTATAATGATACTATCAGAAAATAGCCTTACAGTTATACTCATTTCATACAACACAAACGTTAGTTACCTGTTAGCCTCGAGAATAATCTAACCGAGATTAGTAAGCAGGTTAAGATAAGTTAGATTAAGCTTCAGGTAATCCTGCTTTCGCCAGCAATTTCCTTACGTTAGTGCATGATTAATTTTCCATTCAATTATATCATTAAGATCAGACACGTCAGTAGCTGACATGAAACATTGATAGT
Source organism: Procambarus clarkii (assembly GCF_040958095.1). Lineage (NCBI taxonomy): Eukaryota > Metazoa > Arthropoda > Malacostraca > Decapoda > Cambaridae > Procambarus > Procambarus clarkii. The sequence goes on from NC_091213.1 coordinate 12,855,495, forward strand.
ACAATGCCTGTTAGGAAACGTTCTGTATGTAAAACCAATTGATCATGGTGAGTGTTTGACTCCTGTAGAGACAGTGGTGTAATGGATGAGTCGGTCTGTCTACACCAATACTTAGATCAGGACTCCTGTCTACACATATTTCTAGGCCAGGATGCTTCTGAACCTATATGGAGGCCAGGATGCCTGTCTACACTTCTACCCAGGCCAGGATGTGTCTACATCTACACCCAAGCGATAACTTTCTCATACAGGAAGGTCGGAACACCTTTCTACACCTAAGCCAGGACACCTCCAGGTAAGCCGTTGATATCCCGAAACGATGAGGAGGGAGATCAGACCTTACCACTCAGACCTCTTTGGCACGCGCCTCTTCCTGCTACCTCTCCTCTTCTCTCCTCCATCCCCTCCCACTGCTCTTCCTGAGCCATCGCCTCCTCCTCCCTCTCCCAACCCCAACACACCTCTCCTTCTGCTGCCCCTCCATCTCCTTCACCTTTCCTCTCTCTCTCGACACTATATATCACTGTTTTCCTTCTCTTCTGCTACGGTCTTTCACCAAATTAGTGAGAGGTTTGTATATCAGGTTATAGACACTGAGTTTAATTTGTTAGATGATAGGGGAAATACTCACCTAGTTGTGCTTGCGGGGGTTGAGCTCTGGCTCTTTGGTCCCGCCTCTCAACTGTCAATCAACTGGTGTACAGGTTCCTGAGCCTACTTGGCTCTATCATATCTACATTTGAAACTGTGTATGGAGTCAGCCTCCACCACACCACTGACTAATGCATTCCATCTGTTAACTACTCTGACTCTGAAAAAGTTTTTTCTAACGTCCTTGTGGCTCATTTGGGTAATCAGTTTCCTCCTGTGTCCCCTTGTTCGCGTACCACCCGTGTTAAATAGTTTATCTTTATCTATTCTGTCAATTCCTCTGATAATTTTGTAGGTAGTGATCATGTCTCCCCTTACTTTTAAGTCTTCCAGTGTCGTGAGGTTCAGCTCCAGTAATCTTTCCTCGTAGCTCATACCTCTCAGCTCGAGGACTAGCTTGGTGGCATAACTCTGAACCTTTTCTAACTTCGTTTTGAGTTTGACTATATGTGGACTTCACGCTGGAGCCGCATATTCCAATATTGGTCTGACATATGAGGTATACGAGTAGTGTGTGTGTGTGTGTGTGTGTGTGTGTGTGTGTGTGTGTGTGTGTGTGTGTGTGTGTGTGTGTGTGTGTGTGTGTGTGTATTCACCTAGTTGTATTCATCTAGTTGCACTTGCGGGGGTTAAGCACTGCTCTTTAGGCATGCCTCTCAACTGTCCATCAATCAACTGTTACTAAGTACTATTCCCCCCCCCCCACCCCCCCCCCTCCACACACACACAGGAAGCAGCCCGTAACAGCTGTCAAACTCCCAAGTACCTATTTACTTCTAGGTAACAGGAGCCCCAGGGTGAAAGAAACTCTGCCCCATCTGTTTCCGCCGGCGCCGGGAATCGAACCACAGGACTACGTATCCAGCGTGCTGTCAACTCAGCCACCAGCCCCCCTCCATGTGTGTGTGTGTGTGTGTGTGTGTGTGTGTGTGTGTGTGTGTGTGTGTGTGTGTGTGTGTGTGTGTGTGTGTGTGTGTGTGTGTGTGTGTGCCTTTGTGGCCCTGAACGCCCGCTATTCCAACCCAAGCTGTTGAGTCATGGTGGAGTATCATCTCCACCCTCCACCCATTTTATCTAAACAGCTTGCCTCTGGAGGCTTTGAAACATGCAGAATGGGCTCTAAAGGGCGCGCTAACGTGCCTAATAATTGCAGGAGAATAGGATGTAAGCACACACACACTCTGGTCAGCGGACGGTCACTCGGCCAGGTAGCCACACACACACACACACACACGCGCGCGCGCGCGCGCGCAGGAGGCGCTCCTTTCCACGGGTCCGCCTGTCTTTGAGTCGACGAAGGAACTGTATGGATTAACCTGGGTAAGGAGAAGTAGGACGAGAATAAGGAAGGTGGAGGAGGAGATAATGAGAGGAAGAAGGATGAGAGAGGAGGGGAGAAAAGAATAGAGGAAATTTTATCTCTATAGAAAGAAGAGGGGAAGCTAGAGGGAGAAAGGGGAGAAAGATGAGGAAGGCAAAAATAGGAAAATAATAGAAAGTAGGAGTCGAAGAAAAAAATGAAAAAATAGTTTGAGAAGAGGAATAAGAAAGGACGAGAAAAGATGAAGAGGCGGAGAACATAACTGAAGAGGAGTTGAAGAGGATGCTGGAAGAGGAGGGGGCGGTCGACAGGAAGGAGGAGGAGGAGGAGGAGGGCAGAAAGAGCACTCTACACCTTCAGCAGACGCATGAGAGAGCGCTCAAGGAGGAGAAGAGAGAAGAGATGAGAGGGAAGTCGCCCAAGAAGGAAGAGGAGGAGGAGGAGGAGGATCATCATGTACGAAGTGTCTGCAATTGACGGGAGGAGAAGGGGGGGGGGTGTACAGCAGGTGGATGAAGATGGAAGAAGACAAAGATGAAGGATGTCAACAAGTTATGTAGATTGAAAAGATGAAACCCGATTAAACTATGGAAGAAGATTACGAAAAGAGATGAGAAAGCGAATGAAACAGAGAGAGAATAGATGAAAAGGTGGTGGAAGAAGGACATGAGGAAGAGGAGGAGCAGGTGAATGTATAACAGATGGAGGGAGGAGAGGGTGAGAGGAGGTGGAAGAAATAGTGTGTTATGAGGTTTTCTGCCCTAGCAGGAAATGTCAGTCGGCACTCAGAATGTTGTCGTCAGCTCTGACATTTTCACTCCAGTCCTTATTGGCTGCAATTCAGCTAGTTTGAGGCTGAGAATTCGGCTGATCGATATGTGGATCAGCAGTCGACTCCTTACTTCTCCAGCGTGACTATATGTGGATCAGCAGTCGACTCCTTACTTCTCCAGCGTGACTATATGTGGATCAGCAGTCGACTCCTAACCTCTTCAGTATAACTATATGTGGATCAGCAGTCGACTCCTTACTTCTCTAATATAACTATATATGTGTATCAGCAGTCGACTCCTAACCTCTCCAGTATAACTATATGTGGATCAGCAGTCGACTCCTTACTTCTCCAGCGTGACTCATGACCACATTTCTGACTCTTCCACCGAGTCGATGAACACAATTATTTCGGTACTGTTGTTGAAGCATGGCACGATATTGTGTATTGTGTTGTTGTCTGTGTTTAGTATGAGGATGAAAATGACTAACAGGGGCGCTATCAGAAAAGGCAATGCCAGTTCGCAGGAAATAGGTGATGTACCTGACAATTAGAAAACAGCACACACCTAGTGTGAACTTCTTGCAACCAGACGAACCGTCCCCTCCCACCTCCCTTGAACAGTCAGAAGACAAAGCGTATATAGAAAAAGCCACACCCGTGTTGGTCAAGGAATTAACACGGAAATTCAACCAAGCTAACGTTATGCCGAGCCAATTAACGAGCACCTACGAACGGAAATGGGTTAAAAAAATAAAAAAAAGGGAAGAATAGGGAAGATTCACACTGCAGAGGAGAGTAGAGGGTGTATTGGCGTCCCTGTATGCAGGTTTATAACTACCGTATTGACAGCTCAATTCACGCATATGCTGTACAAGGGACGGTCTAATGGACTTGAAGTATGGAGGTGGGCGGCGACTACCATGGGTGTGCCTTGGTGGGCGGTGAGTACCATGGGTGCGCCCTGATGGGTGGGGGCAGCAAGAGGAGGATGATAGCTTGGAGATGTGAAGAGGGAACGGGAATGATTTAAGTGAGAAGTGAGGAATGGGATTAGAAGAAGAGGGATATAATTCGAAAGAGAAGGGACAAGAAGCACTGGAGATGTGTTGAGGAAAATGGTGAGGGGGAAGTAGAGAGGGAGAGGAAAGACAGTGATGGACGTTCAATGGACAGACAACCATATTGTTCATGTAATGTTCTTGTTCATTATATTTTCCTATGTTAGTTTTTCCTTAGTTTTTGCGTTGTAATCAAGTTTCAAATGTACTGATTTTTGTTCTCCAACTGATGAAAGTTTCAGGTCAAAATAACACAAACAAAAGAGAACATCAAAAGGTTCAATGAGCATTCGCAGCAGCTTTTGTTCGTTCACTTTATCTCATACTTTTGTCCATCAGATGCTTGCAGTTTCCATTATATTTACTTCTAAGATGTTGGTGAATTCTTCCACAGATCTACAACCCTATTACCAAAGCTGTGTTTCTCTATTTTTTGTTGTAAATCTAGACTCATCCAACTAGTTACCTACCTTTTTGTGTTCAAACTTAGGTTCTTATCTTCATTTCTTCAAATCCTTCTTATTAAAATGTTTTATTTTTCCATTTGTTCCTGTCAGTCATGTCCGCCCTTTACTCTTCACTTTTCTATAGACATAAATTGTAATTTTCTTAATTTTTTTTCGTGCAAAACGATTTCTAATTCCAGTGATTAACTTGTAACTCTTTTTAAGTATTCTTTCCAGATCATATACGTTGGTCGAAACTGTGGTGCATAGTTCATGCTGAGGGCTTATAAGAGTATACGATAAAGATTTATTTTATGATTGTTATTTCTATAAAACAATTTACACAGGTGGTTACAAGAGCAGACACCTGCTGACTCCTGTTGGCAGGCTTTCGTTAGTTAGTTAGCAGCTTTCACCCATCCCATAGCTCATGATAAACCTCACCCACTAGTTTTCCCAGGAATACGAGCCGTCAATCGTTTAATACCAGGAACCCAATCGCTGTTGGAGAAACAGAGGTGTGCAGTCAAGGATTGGCGCCTAGTCAATATAAATGCTTGTACCCTAATAGCCTTATAACAGAAACCGTTTTGGTTTCTTGGTTTAAGAAACCAAAACATATGGTGTTATGCTCACACCCTGTGTCATCAGGGTGTTATTCTTACACCTAGATCTAGGTGTTATCTGGGTCTTATCCTCACACCAAGATCTGGGTGTTATCTGGGTGTTATCCTGACTCTCAGATCTGGGTTTTATCGGGGTGTTACCCTGAAACCCACATTACTTAAACCTATAAATTTCCCCAGTTTAAATTTGAGTTTAATATTTGGTTGGTATATTTTCTTTACCAAGGGTTATAACCCTTGATTAAAATACACAGTTCAACAACGAACTGCCTTAAGGAATTATCCCCTTAAGTCAGTCCTCACTAACACTGTGTGTTCGTCAGAGATTATCCTGAACATTGAGTACATTTTCCTCCGTTATTCAGTATTCAACACTGTATCCAAACACGGGTATGTTGCAACAGTTCCGCTACTGGCCAAACACGGGTTTGTTTACACTGACAACAGTGCTAGTATGCCCTTCAGAATGAGTAAACGCACACACAGTATACACATGCAGGGGTAGGGGTTGAGTGTTGGAGACACTGACATGCCGAATCCCTTAATACACTGTTCAAAATTCACTATGCAAATGATGCATAACAGTGTACCGGTTTGTGCCAGCGACGTCGACACTAAAAGTGAGGTTCGCACTGTTGACGGTGCGCCATTGTGTGTCATTAACGAGACCACTGCATCCGCCACTAGCCGCTAGCACTTAACTAACGAACCCACTACTGACGGTGGGAGGGGGGCGTGGGGGGGGGGAAGAGAGAGAGAAATGGGGGGGGGGGGAGATAGAAAGGAGGATGAGAGGAGAGTAAAAGATATTTAAACGGAGGGAAGGATGGAAATAAGACAATAGGGGGGAAACGAAAAGGGGAGAGAAGATGGAAGAGAAGAGAATGAGAAGGACGATAGATTTGCAATTATGGCATCATTCCATCAACCCCTACCTTCTTCCTCCTTCCCCTCTCCCTCTTCCTTTCACCACCAAACAAAATTGCACAAACAAGAAACATTGCAGGACTTTGCAAAAGGGTTCTGTGCTTGTGTTGGTGGGGATGGAAGACGTTAGTGTGTGGTGATGGTGAGTAGTGGTGATGGTGAGTAGTGGTGGTGGTGGTGGTGGTTGATGTTGGGGGGGGGGGTTGGTAGTTATAGTGATAGGTAATGCTGATGGTGGGTGGTGATGGTGATGGGTAGCGATGGTGATGGGTGGGGATAGTGATAGTGGTTGGTAGTGGTAGTGATGGGGAGCAAGGTAAGATAATTATCAGGGTAAGTGCTGGTGGATAGTGAAGCTAACGGAGAGCAATAACTGTTAGTAGTTGTGGTGGAAAGTTAAAGTGGTGGGATATGCTAATGATGGCTTGTAGTAGTGGTAGATAGTGATACTAGTAGGTAGTAGTTGTAGTAGTAGTGGTGGGTAGTCGTAGTTGTGGATAGTGGTGGGAGGTAGTTGTACTGATAGTGGTGAATGATAAAAGCGGGGTGTAGTGCAAGGTAGTTGTAGTGGTAGGTAGTGGTGAAAAGTGACAGTAGTGGATAAAGTATTAGGTCCTGCTGCATGGGTGACAGCTTCTCCCCCGTATCAACCTACCCCTGGCTTTGAGCCCTGGAGAGGCCACTACAGACCAACAACCAGAGCGCAACTCCATAGTCTCCTGATACTGATTGATGCCTACTACTAGTAGTGGTAGGTAGTGATACTGATAAGTAGTGGTAGAAGTGAGTAGTACCAGTAATAGTAATAGTATTGAAGACAAAATTGTAGAAATTAACATCTACCATATTGTCTTCACTACTTACTTTACCATTACCCATCTAAACACCCAAGTTATGATATATATATATATATATATATATATATATATATATATATATATATATATATATATATATATATAATATTATAAATATATATATTTACCTTAAATTTGAGAATATTCCGTTTAAAATAATATAGAATTATGCAAGAATTCTTTTCTTGGCAGTGTCTTTACCCTCATAGATTCTTTTGACATTTTTTTATTTAACATTATACAGATTTTTATTTTATCGTCATGCTTATTTTTCTTTATTATAGTTTCATTATTCATTGTGCATATTAATATGCATTATATTTTTCTTTTTCATTATACTTTATCAGATAAATTTCAACTACAAAATAATTCATTTTATAATGACTAAGTTCCCTGATTTGTAGTTTAAAATTTGTAGTTTCATTGTTCGTGTTTGAGACACGCAAAAATTTGTTTTATTATTATTATATAATATATATATATATATATATATATATATATATATATATATATATATATATATATATATATATATATATATATATATATATATATATATATATATATATATATATATATATATATATGTATATATATATGTGTGTGTATTACATTACATATGCTAGACCTAGGGAACACCTCTGTATATATGTATATTAACGTCAAAAATCAATATGTACTCCGCTGCACAAAATACAAGGTCAGGTTGTCTACCAAAAGAACTTGTTCAAGCATTTACTTCACATAAATTGTCTTGTGAACACTTACGATCGCTGGCAAGAAAATCATGCCCACTAAGTCCACTTCCTGGAGGTGAGCTCTGAAGGGCGTAGTGTCGCGCCGTGTGCGTGTGTGGGCGTGCGTATGTGGGCGTGCGTGTGTGGGAGGAGAAGGAATGTCCGTGTATATGGCGTTCGTGCGAGTCGAGAGAGTATATACCTACCAGAGCGTGGTCATTCCTCACCAGTCGCCACAGAGACGGCAGTAGGAACACCGACAGTAGCACCAGTAGCACGAACAGAGACAGTAGCAGCAAGTAGGAGCAGAGGCAGCAGCTACAGCGGCGCTACAACAAGAACGAGTACAATTAACAGCAAGCAAAGCATTGAAGAAGAGAGAGGAGAAATAGCTTGGAAGGAATGACAACATGAGCTAGGAAGGAAGCACAAATGAATAAGCAACGGACCCAGGAACACCAGTAGGCCCGGCAGCAGGAGGCGCGGCAGGAGACACAGGGTGGGAGAGAGTGTGTAGGGAGCTGTGTGCGCCAGCAGGTTGCTAGGTACACTGCTACCAATGCCAAACCGCTCGCCTCAATGCGAAGCCAGGCGACCGACCCTGCATAAATGAATAATAATCATCTCGATGACGGTGATCCTGACCGAGACTACCCAGGGTCCCCTGTAGTGTGTGTGTGCAGTAAGGCAGTAATTTGTTCCTGTTTTGACGAGAGAGCTGGCCGGAGAGATATTTTTTGCCTGTAGATACTACAGCAATGTAATCACCAAGTAGGCTGCTCTCTTTCTCTTTCTCTCTCTCTCTCTCTCTCGTCTCTCTCTCTCGTTCTCTCTCTCTCTCTCTCTCTCTCTCTCTCTCTCTCTCTCTCTCTCTCTCTCTCTCTCTCTCTCTCTCTCTCTCTCTCTCTCTCTCTCTCTCTCTCTCTCTCTCTCTCTCTCTCTCTCTCTCTCTCTCTCTCTCTCTCTCTCTCTCTCTCTCTCTCTCTCTCTCTCTCTCTCTCTCTCTCTCTCTCTCTCTCTCTCTCTCGGCGTGTTTGGGTAGTGGTGTTGAGGGTGAGTGAATGAATGAATGAATGAGGGACGCGAGGAACCTGCCTACTTACCTGCCCATCCGGTCCTAACACACACGACACGCACGCACGCACCTCAACACACACACACACACACACACAAAACACAAACACTAACTCGCGTCTGGGTATCGCATCAGCCGCAAGACGAGAGAGTGACATGCAAATCCCACGAAAGTTAATCTTTCCTCTTTTTTCTTCCCCTTTTCTCTAAAATAAGAAAAAAATATGATAACGTCCAAGTATTCTCACGGCCAATACCTTAAATATACTTGGAAACCATTGGGAAATATCCTCTTTACCTCCCGAACTTCCCACAAATTTGATCTCCCTCATCTTCCCCCTCTTCTTCTGAAGCCAGAAGAGTCAAGTACCTTACTGAAAATAAACACCCCGCACCCGACTAACTGTCCGATAATTCAACAGCAATTGCCACTGGTTCGTTGACTGATAAACGCGTCTCACGCCTATGCATATGCTAATCCCATCTGGTGCGATTAAGACCTGGAGGGTAAAGGAGGGTTTGAGGGGGGAGAGGTAGAGGAGTATGATGGGAAGGGGGAGTGGAGAGGGGGTTCTTCCATTCCCCCTCCTCTGCTTTGTGTGTGTGTGTGTGTGTGTGTGTGTGTGTGTGTGTGGAGGTGAGCTTGTTGACTGGGAAATATGCCAGACACTTGTCAAGGTATAATGCCCTTGGCCGCGGTTTGACACGTTTATCGACTTTCCCTTTCTTCGTTTCTCTGAATGGCAAGGTGTACTTTCTTGTTCTCTCACGTGTGTGGTGGCGTTGGTAGTGTTGATGTTGCACTTTGCAATACAAAACTCTTAAGGTTAACTCAGTCTCAAAGAAGTCTTATGAATGAAGAAGCCCTTTAAATCCTGGCGGGATCTTGAAGCAGTCTGGATAAAGGATATTGAGGAGTCTTAGTAGGGAATCCTTTTATGCTCCGGATGGGTGTCTTCAGAAGGTCTGGGTCGAGTTCCTTCAAGTTTTGATAGAGCTTGAGGCGATCTAGGTGGGTACGTTGAGGTGGTTTGGATGGGGAACCTTGAGGTAGTTTGGGTGAGGGATGGGGGTGTACATATTTATGCAAATTATCTTGTGGTACAGTTAGATTCAGTCAGCCTCTAGCTGTGGTCGTAATTCACACTCTAGGGCTTGTTCAGGATAAGAGTTTCATTCACAGATATCGGGTGTTATTCAAGCTCGTGCTGAGTGCGTAGATGGGTGTGTTATCCTAGCTCCTGCTGTGTGTATGTGGGGTGTATTATCCATGCTCCTGCTGTGTGTACGAGGGTTTGTATTATCCATGCTCCTGCTGAGTGTACGTGGGTTGTATTATCCATGCTCCTGCTGTGTGTAAGTGGGGTGTATTATCCAAGCTCCTGCTGTGTGTACGTGAGTTGTATTATCCAAGCTCCTGCTGTGTGTAAGTGGGGTGTATTATCCAAGCTCCTGCTGTGTGTACGTGAGTTGTATTATCCAAGCTCCTGCTGTGTGTAAGTGGGGTGTATTATCCAAGCTCCTGCTGTGTGTACGTGAGTTGTATTATCCAAGCTCCTGCTGTGTGTAAGTGGGGTGTATTATCCAAGCTCCTGCTGTGTGTACGTGGGTTGTATTATCCATGCTCCTGCTGTGTGTAAGTGGGGTGTATTATCCAAGCTCCTGCTGTGTGTACGTGAGTTGTATTATCCAAGCTCCTGCTGTGTGTACGTGGGTTGTATTATCCAAGCTCCTGCTGTGTGTACGTGGGGTCAATTATCCAAGCTCTTGTCATTTTACTACATTCATTTCCTAATGGTCCAAGTGGTTGGGCACGGTTTCTTCCCTCCATCCTCATATACCCATCTGAATAGAGGCATAAGGTGAAAGTACACGTGCCTAAATGTCTTCGTCTTGCTTGGGACTCGAACCCAGTCTCTATCAGCTGTAAATCGACTACACTATATAACCACTACAATTAAATTGATCAATTAGCCTCAATAGTGCATGCAAAAGTTACTCATAAGTTCTATCGTAAACTATTATACAATGTTATGGCAGAAAATGGTGTTATATTGTGGTGCATGTTGTGTATGGTGATGATGGTGTATGGTAGTGTATAGAGATCATGGTGTGTGTTGTGTATAGTGACCATGATGTATGGTAGTGCATTCTGACCATGGTGAATGGTAGTATATGCTGATTATGGTGTATGTTGTGTATGGTGATTATAGTGTATGGTAGTGAATGCTGACCATAAGAGCAGTTTGGATGGTGAAAACAGCCAAAGTTACTCTTTTTTTTTTTGAGAGAGAAGTCTATTATTGTCACAAACATACTTGAACCTGCAATGGTATATTCTGCATGAGGTCTATCCGGATGAGGTATGCCCATTGCATTATGCTTCAGTGTGAGTAGTATGTGCTCAGATTCGAGGACTCGTGTTGGATAATGTTTTTATGCCGAATTGAAGTCGCGTTCTTATGGTTTAATTGACTGGTTGGTTTAATTAATTGTGTGGTTTAATTAGTTATGTGGTTGTTAACATGTTCTCGTTTTATTTCGCTCGTTGTCTCACTCGCTCCAATAGTTCGTTAAATAATTGTTATTATAAACGCATATTGGTAATAACGCCCTGAGTAATGCTTAAATTAGCATAGCAATTAGGGGCCCTTAAGTGCATTCGTTTCCTGTCTGTCAGCATATAAGTGTAAATATATGCACAGCTATATGGGTATGATTATGCGTACATCTTAAAGTCTGTTATATATATATATATATATATATATATATATATATATATATATATATATATATATATATATATATATATATATATATATATATATATATCATCATCACTATCACCCCCTCCCAGGCTCCTTGCCTTTGGGCCGCAGCAGCAATAAAACACACACGCACACACACACACAAAGAGAGGCGGGACCAAAGAGCCAGAGCTCAACCCCACGCCAGCACAACTAGGTGAATACAACTAGGTAAGTACACACATTCACAATACAGGTGAATTAAACCGCCGTCCTAATGAGAAAATATAATGACATCAAATTGCTATGGATAATTACCTTGTTTCCCACTAGCAGCGGGGGGGGGGGGGTAGATGAAGAAGGTCAGGGTGGGTAGGTTGTGGGTAAGGAGGGTGGTGGGTAATGAGTCTCCTACCCACGAGTCTCTCAGCGTCTTCATCTGGGATGAAGGGAAGGACGAGAAATGAGTTTGGGGGGGAGCAAGAGGGGAAAGTGGGAATAGGAGAAAAAGGGAGAGGGGTAGGCACGCGAGAGGGGAAAAGATTAGGCAAGTGAAGGAAGAGACAGAAAAAGAAGAGAAGTTGGGAGAAGACCGGGCCGACCGGGAGCCGGTCGGCCGAGCGGACAGCACGCTGGGCTTGTGATCCTGTGGTCCTGGGTTCGATCCCAGGCGCCGGCGAGAAACATTGGGCAGAGTTTCTTTCACCCTATGCCCCTGTTACCTAGCAGTAAAATAGGTACCTGGGTATTAGTCAGCTGTCACGGGTTGCTTCCTGGGGGTGGAGGCCTGGTCGAGGACCGGGCCGCGGGGACACTAAAAAAGAGCCCCGAAATCATCTCAAGATAACCTCAAGATAAGAGAAGGCAGAGAGGGAAAGGGGAGGAGGAATGAAGGTAAGAAGGGGAAAGTGGAGAGGAAGAAAGAAGAGAGGTGAAGAAGGTAAAGTGGGGAAGGGGTGAGGTAAGAGGGTAAAGAGGGGGAAAGGGGTGGGGGGAGAAGGTAGGTAACGAGGGGAAACAGGTGATGGGAAGAAGAAGAAGACAATTTTCATGAGATCAAATTCGCTTCTGAAATAAAATTAAAACTTTTCCAACATTTTTTTAGTAGAGAGATTTTTAATTATTTAATATTAAGAGAGTTTGACATAACCAAATCCCTTGACTATAAGAAAACACTCTGACGTCCTAATCAAAACTCTTAACCACTTACTTAGTGGCCCAGCCACATAATAAAACCCACTTGGCGGCTTCAACATCCCGATACCACTAAAAATTAAATTGTTAGCGACAAGGAAGAGATCTATTAGCCACTAAAATAAATATATTGACCATTAAAAGAAAAAGTTTTATTTCTTCCTAGATAAAGACAATATTAGTCACAACGGACCGAACAAAGCTTCTCTTCTCCTTCCCTTTTTACATTCCTTCCCTTGCCCCTTCCCTTCCCTTCCCACGTTCCTTTCCCTTCTTCTGTGAACAACTTCCCACCCATTCTTATATTGTCTTCCCCATTTTGCAGCCCTCTCTGAACCCCATCCCTCCCCCATCTCCCCCACTCACCCCTCCATGCCCCTTTTCCCCTTCCTATATCCGTCTCCCCTCCCTGGATTTCGTATTTCCCCCCCTCCTGAGCTCTAAAATCCTTCCCCTAACCTCCCCCTCCACCCCTCTTATCCCCCCCCCCTTCTCCAGTCTTCGCTATACACACTATCGCCGCAATTAAGCTGTAATTAAGTGAGGCATCTGGCAACATCGCGCTCCCTCTTCCTCCTCTCATACACTGCCCCATCCCTCCCTCCTCTTCCCTTCCCTCTTACATACACTGCCCCATCCCCACTCCTCTTCCTCCCACTCTCTCACTCTTCTACCACTCCACCTCCCCCTCACTAGCAGCCCCACGACTCCCACCCCCCCCCTCCCTACCCTACCACTAAACAGCTCTCTTCTCCCGTCTAATTCCCTCTCCCATTTCCTTTCCCCTTTCCTTTTACTCTTCCATTAACGCACTCCTTACTTTCTCCTCCCATCCCACAACCTCTCCCTAACACCCTCCTCCTACCCCTCTCTCTCTCCCAATTCTTCCTACCCTCACCCTTCCCATCTCTTCCATTCACCCTCCCACCATCTACCACCCACACACCTCCTCACCCCTTGTCCCCCTTCCGCAACTAGTGAGTTCGTCCACTCTGTTTACAGTAAAAAAAGATCAATCAAATGTTCTCACTAATGACCATTAGAGAGGCTCACGTATCTCATGAGTAACAAGGATGATTACTTACTGTGGCAAGGGTTGTGGGGGGGGGGGAAGGGGGAAGGGGCAGGCATGTGTGATGGGGAAGGAGACGGTGGGGAAGGAAAGTGGTGGGTAAGGGTAATGAAAATGGGGAGGTGGGCAAAGAGGGAGAAGATGGGAAATAAAGAGGAAATAAGAGGAAATAAGAGAGGGGGGGGCTAAGCAGGCTCGATAACAGGGAAACCAGAATTAGGAAGATAAAAAGTGGGTTAATTTCAATGAAAGTAAACTAGTACGCACATAAGGGTAGAGGAGAAGAAATGGTCAGTAAAGGCAAATGAATAATAAAGGGCGTTAGATGATCAAATAAACGTAGAGAAGATAATAATAGCAGTAGAATGGAAGAGGAGGTGGAGCGGAAGAGAAAGGATCTGTTAATGGAAGAATATATAACGCAGGATAACATAACAGATAACATAACAGATGATTGAGAAGACACTTACACGGATGAAATGATATAACTTATGTTAAAAGAAGCAATAGGGGAGAGAGAGAGAGAGAGAGAGAGAGAGAGAGAGAGAGAGAGAGAGAGAGAAGGATGAGAGAGAGATAGGGATGGGAGGGAGCAGGAGTGAAGGATATCAGGAATAAAGTAACGATATGGTAGATAAGGGAGAGAATATACGAAGAATAACAGGTGGAAGTGAAAGAAAAATGGCTCCTGTGGGTAGTGTGTGAGTGAGGGTGGGAGGGAGAGAGGCTGGGTGATGGGAGGACCTTCACTCAGCCAACTCTACCCTCCCATATTGACACTCTCCCATCCTCGAGTTCAGAACAAGTCACTGGTATTTTTAGCTGAGTGAGAGGTAGCTTTCAGCAGATATGACGCGGACCTCATAACTCCTCCTCTCTTTGTTCCTCATGTTCTCCACTGAGGAAGAGGAGGAGGAGGAGAAAAGAGAAGAAATATGATGAATAGGAAGAGTTGAAGGAAGGTGACTTTCAAATTTTTCATCCTAAGGTTAGAAGTTTCCTCTAGTAAGTATTCTGAACGCCTCAGGAGTCAGTGTTCAGTAGTCACTCCTATACCTGGATGATTACCTGGTTGATGGGGTTCTGGGAGTTCTTCTACTCCCCCAAGCCCGGCCCGAGGCCAGGCTTGACTCGAGAGAGTTTGGTCCACTAGGCTATATTCACCTTTTCGGTGTATATACTCTGAGAGTTTACTTTAGTCCTGGACAATGTTCTGGACAAAAGTATACTTTCTGGCTGGTCAGTAAGCTGTTGTAGTGGCCTCAACGACCCAGGAGGTTGATAGATCTTAAGCTCAACTCCAAACCAACCTCCTCCCTTATCCCTCCTAATTATCCTCATTATACTTCCTCTCCCATTTCACCATTTTCCCTCATTCTTCTCATTTTAGTTGTTACTTTCCAATTTCTTTATATTATCTTTCTCCTTATCTCTCTCATCCCTCAAATGTTTCTCCCGATTCAGCTTTTCTTTTCGTGATTTTGTTTTCTAATTTGCATACAAACATGAATATTCTCGGTGTATGTAAATTCTGAAGGAAGAAAGGGAGATACAGGGGAAAAAGTAGGAATGAGAAACATTTCACATGGGCACTGTATCGGCCGTTTGTACATTGATCAGGATTCTATGTAAAAACGTTCATTCATTCCTGATAAACTGGTTCCTGATTCATTCCTGATTCCAGGTAATCTTAACTTCAATGAAAAGTGGCGCTGGTGATTGGCCGTTCAGGATTCTCTCGATTACTCAGTTACGAGTCCCTGGAGCCTCAGAGCGTCTTGTCCAAGCCCCTATATTCCTATCTTCCCATCTGTGCCTTACAGGAGGGGAAGAGGAGAAGGGGCGGTGTCGGGAAAGCCAAGACAATCCGAATCCCCTAAAATTAGGGAAATCCTAGAGCCTCAGGCTTCACCCCCTCTCCCTCAAAGTGTACCGTAAGAAAAGAGTATGAAGAGTCCCTGGATTTCAGGCCCCTCTCCCCTCCCCGCGCCCCCCCCCCCCCCCGCAGCCTTCAAAGTGTACCGTAATGAGAAAAGGTACGAAACCGATGCCAAAAACTCCGGACCCTGCGGCAGCCGGGAGGAGGAGGAGGAGAAGAAGAAGAAGCTCCCCGGATCTTCTATTTGACCACCAATCGACGTGGTCATTCAATTGACAGCCTAATGACCTATGCCCGGGGGACGCTCGGGGAACGAATTGGTCTCTGGAGCGGACGGACGGAAGGGCGGTTTCCAGGAGAGTGTGGGTTAGGTGTGGGCGGCCCGTGGGCGGTATTTGCGGTGGGCAGCGGCAGGGCAAACACTGCCTCGTAACAGGTTTCTAGTGTCAACAGGACCGCGCCTCACCCCATTAATGTAAACGGAATGAGGAAACATAGGCATACGAGGTTGGAGAAGAAGGGAGGTGGAGGGAAAGGGTGGGGTAGTGGGGGTGAGATGGATGGTAAGCCACGTTAAACAACGTTACTGCCATGCCCAAGTGTGGGGGGTAGGGGATAGGGGAGGGATAAGAAGGGGTAGGGAGGGAGGGGAGCAATCCGCGGCTCGTTAAACCCAAAAGAATGGACACGAGGTCTGCACACATCTTTTTATTTCCCTGTGTTTTATTTAAGGTCCCGGGAGTAAATCAGGGTGGAGGGAGGGACTTATATACAGCCCTGAGGTTTCAAGACTACACGGCGCGCACAAAACAGTGTTCCGGATGGTCATGGATGAATGGACATCCATCAGTCATCTGTTAGTACTCCAACAATCATCCGCCAACCGGCTGGACCCATCATGTAGAGGCTCGGCGTCAGTGAAGCAACAATGATCCAATGCATTAAGGACCACATATGCATGAAACCTAATTTCAATGTCAAATGTTATCTGAAACATATAATAAGAAAAATATTGGAAACTGTAGGAGGTCCATTGACCCATGCTGAGGAAGCCATTACCTCCATCCACCCTAACTCATACACAAGTCCACCCTACAACTGTAGCAACTCTGCGATCCCACGCCAATCATGTGCTACTCGACTACTTTTTCCATAAATCTAAACCCTGCTTTCAAACCCAGCCTCCAAACCCGGCCTCCAAACCGTGTCTCCAAATCTTACTTCAAAATATTGCCTCTAAACCCTGCCTTCAAACCATGCTCAAATCTCTGCCTTCAAAAATTGCATTCAAACCCTACCTTCAAAGTTCAATAATGCCACACATTAGACTTACCCACAAGGTGCAGAAAACAGAAGGTATTCCAGTGCATAATGGAGTACCTAAGCAACAGAAGACAGAGTGCCACAGAGAAAGGAGGGTAAATATTAGCACTATCCGGCAAAGACTAGGAGGCAAGTTCTTCTAGTAAGTATATACTAGGACACACCAGCATATCTCCTATACTTTAGAATATTTGTGATACTCCAGCATATTTTCTATCGCCAGCATATCTTCTATACGACAGTATATCTGCTATTCTCCAGCATAGCAACAGCTACAGCTAGCTTCTATCTCACACTGTAAGCCTTCACATAGTCTGAACTGTGTAAATAACAACGTACCCAAAAATATTAATACAAATACAAATAAATTATGTCCCTACTGTCTAACGATTCCATATCCGAATCTTGAAGAATCATATTAACTGAAGTGTACATCATCGTACCTTTCTCTCCCTCACAAGAAAATATAAAAAAATCCCTCTTATCCTATCCAGAAAAACGTGGGATGTGTAAACTGCTTCTTTAAGATTGTAAGTGGTACTTTAGGAGAATAAGTTTTCAGAGGAAGTAGCATCTTACGCAAGGGAGAGCACCTCACTTATAAGGGACAAGGAGCTGCCTATAAGGCAGCCTTTCCTGTATTACAGTAGTGAATGAAACTGTTGGTTGCTCATGCTGTTTAAAATCTTACATTAACCATTTTTTGGGGGAGAAAACTAAAAATATACTTAACGTAATGTTATATACTTCAGGGGTATACATAAGAAATACGTTAAGTATACCCCTGAAAATATTATTTAATATTTATTATATGAGTATGTATATGAGTATGAGTATGAGTATATTTGGGGGCCTCGTAGCATGGTGGATAGCGCGCAGGACTCGTAATTCTGTGGCACGGGTTCGATTCCCGCACGAGGCAGAAACAAATGGGCAAAGTTTCTTTCACCCTGAATGCCCCTGTTACCTAGCAGTAAATAGATACCTGGGAGTTAGTCAGCTGTCACGGGCTGCTTCCTGGGGGTGGAGGCCTGGTCGAGGAGACACTAAAGCCCCAAAATCATCTCAAGATAACCTCAAGATAAGAAGATGTACGTGCGTATAGAGAGAGAGATACATAGATCCTTTGAGACATAACAGGGAACATTTTCAACACAGATAGGCACTAGCACAATTCAAATTGAAATTGAAATAAGTTTATTGAGGTAAAATACACACAAAGGGATGAGGTAGTTCAAGCTATTCTCCCGTTGGTCTTGCTTCTTGCAGGTCGGCGTTCAATCCCCGACCGTCCAAGTGGTTGGGCACCATTTCTTCCGTCCTAAATCTTTATCCTCATCCCACACCTAGTGCTATATAGAATTAATGGCTCAACGCTTATACCCATAACCTTCCTACTAGTATTATATTTGATATAATTATACTTTATCATCTCCAATTACAGCGGAAAACGAAGAGGATGACAAATTTTTCAAGACAATTTCCAACACTGGCAGCTGAACACAACCAAATCCTTTTCCCTATACAAGACGTGAAGCACTCCAACAAGTGGAGCGAGGAGGAGGATAACAGAGACATTGAGAAATACTCTCCATCAGAGACAGATGCGCACACAAACTCTCCCGCAAGAGACAAGAATCTCTCCAACATAGACAGGTGCAGAGTCACCGCCATTTGACATACAGTTGGGGCCGCGAGCTCCTCTCAAGACTCGACCATTCAGGGCAAAAAGAAGGATGAAAGGGGAACAGCTTTACTGCTACATGCTCTGCCAGAATTGGAAAACTCAATTGGTTTGAGGTCAAGAAGGTATAGGTACTTAGGGAGGCAGGGAGGAAAAAGGTAGAGGAGAGGTAGGCAGGTTGATGTAGGAAGGTAAGCAGGTAGGTGGGCTAAGGGAGCGAGGTAGGTAGGCGAGTGTGTAGAGAAGTGGGTAGGAAGGGATGAAGAGGAGACATCGATGGTCGGTGGAACTCAAGTGATGAGCAGTAAGAGGAAGTCAAGATGGTAATTGTATTAGTGGAGAGGGAAGCATTCATAGAGGGAGACCTACGCAGAGAGTGACCTACGCAGAGGGTGACCTACGCAGAGAGTGACCTACGCAGAGGGTGACCTACGCAGAGAGTGACCTACGCAGAAAGGGTGACCTACACTGACCGAGACCTACAATAAAGGCTGGCTATGTGTAGTGAAAAATACATAGAAGATCACATACAGATTAAGTACAGCACTAAAGGAATTTTTATCAACAAATAGGTACCTACACAGAGGTTGGCCTACATAGAAGCAAGTCTACATAGAATGCAACACACAGAGGACAGCCTACAGAGGTCGACCTACAAAACAGAGAGATCCCAGACATTGACCTACACAGATTTAAACTAGAACACACAGCAGGATTAAAATAACCAGCTGAGAATATGAAAACGAGAATTCGTGATAAACAGTGGAAATACAAAAACTTATAATAACAAATAACCAAACAGGAAATAGTAGACAGTGAATATAAAGAAATAAAACACATAATGTTAACCAAAGAAATATAAACAATAGAATAAAAAGGTTAAATACAAAAAGAGAGTAACGAGAGTATAGACGGATAAAAGAATAGCAATACACAGTAAACCTGAGAGATAACAAAGGTAACGATAACAGTAGAAATAGAGAAGAGACGGAAATTTACGAGGCTTCGAGGTCTGCCGAAATTGTTAAAATGTGGTCTTTGCGGAATGAGAAATTCACCGACACACAATGATGGGGAGAAAGTGTGATGATTGGAGGAGTGTTGGGGAGAGAGAGAGAGGTGGAGTGTTGGGGAGAGAGAGGTGGAGTGTTGGGGAGAGGGTGATGGAGTGTTGAGGAAAGGGGAGGAGTGATGGTGAGGTGTATTTTTGGAAAGGATGGGGTTGGGGTGCTGTGGAAGAGATCTATTACAAACAAACCCGAGTGTTGGAACAACGGGGCCAGCAACACAAGAGATCAATTGCAGTCACACAAAATTGTTAAGGGGAAAGTTGACTAGTGGGAGAGAGATGGATTTGAGACACTGGCGATAAAGATGTGACATAGATTGAGGAGTGAAAGTGGCACTGACACATACACACACACACACACACACACACACACACACACACACACACACACACACACACACACACACACACACACACACACACACAACCAAAGACCAAAAAGGCAGAGTCCAAGAGTTATAACAGCTCAATCCTGCAAACACATATAATAAATTCACATTCAAACAAGCTCTAAGAGGGACTGACAGTAATGGAACAGAATGAGACATACACACTAACCACAAATAAAAACGAGTATCCAAAGATGGATACTGGTACACCCAGACGCGCCTCAAAGCAGTTCCTCAGAGAGTCGCGCAGAGCTGTACGGGAACACAGGAAGGAAACTTGAAGTCGAGGCCAAGCGTGGTGGCGTGAGAGGAAGGTCGACCCAACAAACAGAGCTGAACAACTTTCTATTGTGCACTGCCACACAAGGGCAGGGATGGGTTCATAAGTGATGCAGCTTAGAATATAAGTAGAAATTGTTCTTCATTCTTTAAAATGGACAAGCAAATTTTGGGTAAATTGTTAGGATGTCGTCCAGAACACCTGAGTCAATAAAATAGTTACACAGTTGGTGGTACAATAGGCCAGGAGGTCTAAAGTCCTTTACGGTTTCACATTCATCAATATAGTGTTCTAGTGAATGCATTAAAGGTTTATCACAGAGTTTACAATCTGAATATTCTGGTAGTGGCTCAGCCTCACTAACCTGCCAGATGTGTCTATAGCCAAGGCGAATTCGCGCAATTACTACATCACATTGCCTGGTCCGGTTACTGTGCTGACCATACAAATACCTATTATTACAGAACTTGTCATAACTTTTAGTACTGCAGCTTTCAGGTCTCTGTGCATTTAGGCATAATTAGGGGAATACAGACATCAACGCGAGCACCTGCAGGAAACGGGCGAGCTGACATAGGTAGAAAATTGAATGAAACTAGACAATAAATGAGCCATATGAATACAAGAAGACGCTGTAGAGTAGGACACAATTGGAAGGATCAAGGCGGGTATATAGTCGAGGTCAACTTCATGAACAATATTTTCAAGTCCGTCGACTTGAGAATGGTCCAGAACGGACCGAAACGTCGTCGTCTCTTCACTTTCTAGTGTGTGGTCTGGTCAATAGTATGAAAATAACTAAGATTCGTTACAAGACAGATACGGTCATAGCATTTAGTGACCAGCGGCCGATTGAAGGGGCTGAAGAGCTGATTATACTTCAGTCACATATCGATGAGCGCACATAGAGCAAATGAATGGCTCCAGAGTTCAAAGTAATTTTGAGATAGGCGTAAAGAGAAATAAGAGTGATTGAGACAGACATTCACAAACGGACATGCACAGAAAGAGAGTCAATACTAAGCTCGGTATAAGTGGAAGATGACCAGACCACACACTAGAAGGTGAAGGGACGACGACGTTTCGGTCCGTCCTGGACCATTCTCAAGTCGATTGGTCCGTCCTGGACTATTCTCAAGTCGATTGGTCCGTCCTGGACCACTCTCACAATCGACTTGAGAATGGTCCAGGACGAACAGAAACGTCGTCGTCCCTTCACCTTCTAGTGTGTGGTCTAGTCAACTTACTTTAGCCACGTTATTGTGACTCATCGCCTTCATAAGTGGAAGAGGCAATGACAATAGGTGGTCAGATAGATGTGGAATTAGGTAGGAGAGCAAAGGAATCAAAATACTTGGGGATAAGCGTAGGAGAAGCACTCCCATCCATGTATAGAGAGTACCGTGAGAAGCGTATGGAAGCAGAGGAGGAGGAAGAGGAAGAGGAGAAGCAGGTAAGCATTCGACAGGCCAGAGACCCCCCCCCCCCTTAAATGTCCAACCCAATGGTAAACAGGCCCTGTCATGCCTCCGAGTTATGATTGGCCCGTCACTTCCCTACCCCGAGGAATGCTACAAGTGACAGAAACATAAACACTAGCCACCTCGTGTCAACAAAAAACCTGTGAACAAAGATAGGGTCCTGCCTCTTCTTCCACAGATTTGGCTTCAGTGAGGCAGTTACTGAAAAAACATGAAAGACTCAACAGACAAATTTACCGCGTTAGCGGTTGTAACCCTCTCCCTGCTTTGCATACTTGTAAACAAAGATATACGGAGGAACATACCTGTGAAACCAGTCGTTGACACCGAGTTACCTGGGGCAGCAGCTCGCGAGAATTGAAGATTTTGCGGTGGAAACTTAACTAATTACAAGCAGAACAAGTGTTACTGGCTGACGTTATGCTGAACGTGAACACCGAGCGTGTCTATTGACCGTTTATTCTCAAAACATTGGCCAAATGATCGTTAATCCCTTGATACACACATTCCACCATCAGAGCCTCAGACACAATGAGCATCCAGGCTGTGGCCGGTGCGCACGACTCCCAGCTGATTACGTTCGAGCTCTCCTCGAACAGTGTTTCGTTCACATCCTGCGTTCGAAGCGCCACTCTCTAAATGCTTCACCAACGTACTGTAAATACAATTAATTCAGCGCATCATCAATACAAACGGCCGTCGGGTTCATAGTGTATTAGTCAAATACTGACATTTAAATCTACATATGTCATTATTTTGCTTATAGTTCACTTGGCCGCGCTCGAAACGTGCTTCGTTTACCTTTAGGATGTATTGTTAACACTCCTTCAGTCAACGTAATCAAAAACACCTTAACTGACTTTACTTAGACCTAACCACACGCAAAACCATAACATATAATAATATTAATTTATTTTTTAGAAAAAATCCGTATGCTCTTATACCGAAATAAAGATTTATCCTGTCAGTTTGTTGTCAGTAAGTTTGACCAAAGTAGGAGGCTAGACACCTTGGGCTAGTCTCACTCAACTATCCCAGATGACATATATGGGAGTTATATGAGTGTTATAAACTACTCAGGGTTGGTCCGAGTAGCAACCTCTAAGGAATATTGACATCTATAGCAACCCCTCCCCTCCTGTGATTTTCATTGTCTGAAATTACGGAATTCCGTAGAATTTTGAAAAGTTTTTCAGTATTTCGCAACATGAAATTTTCAGAGAGATAGAAGAGAGGAAGAAGTGGGGATAAATGAGGAATAAGGAAGAGAAGTGAGAAGTGGATTTTTTGGAGAGAGAGGATGCTAGATGAGAGAGGGTGAATGGCAGAGAGGATGGGAGATGGGGGAGAGGGGAAGAGACTAGAGTTAGGTGAAAAGAAATGAGAGAGAGGAGAGAGACCCGGCCAAAGCCGGCTGCCCTATCTAGTGATATATTCATAAAGTTTTAATTATTTGACAAATTTCCGTTTTTATTATTATTATCAAACAGTGCGATAAACTTGACGAATGCGGCTTTTTGATCGGCGGCAGCTTGGACGAGTATAGCTTGAGGATATAGATCGATATAGACAATGATAGACGATATAGACAACGATAGACGATATAGACAACACAGTGAAACACAACCCTGTAAGTGTTGTGGATTATTTGATGATGGGAAAGGCAAATATAGAAATATTTATTAAATAACCCAATTAAAATTATTATTTCTCCACATGACTCGAGTTAGATTTGATTTGTTGCAAGCTGCAGTTGCTGACACTTGTGTAATTGTCTGCAGTTTCCTCCGCTGGTGCAGGTGTCGTCATCGCCTAAAAATTATATATTTTAGTAAGCTAAATGGATAGTATCGGTTACACGAGCAAATAGCAATAAGGTGATACATCAATGACAAAATCACGAGGCGGGCGTCTGCGGTGACCCAGGACGCTGGTTCGATGCTCCGTCCTGCTTCTGATAGTATCGAAAGTTTCGCGATTATTTCTTCCTTTCGTTAGCCAATCATTTGCAACATGTTTGAATTGTTGAATGATAGTATGATGTGGTTGTCAGTGTTGCCAAAAAGAGTTCCATAATTGTGCCACAAGCGACTACCAGATAAATGGTCCTCCTGCACGAACAGAATAATTTCGCTTGTTCATTTTTAACGAACCAAGTTAAATTTTAACGAACAAGTTTAACGAACACTAAAATTGGCAAAATTGTAAAACTTCTTTTGGCAACAAGCTGGCAACCAGAACATAGTTAGCCCAGTAATATCATGTAATATATATAATAGGTTAAACTATAATAGGTAAAATATAATAATGGTTAATAGCACAAACATTGTATTCTATAATTTGTAAGTATACCTGCCTTGTTTTAGATGAAGTTGAAGTGCAGTTTTAGTTGGTAACAGTTAAATGTCTTAGCAGATAACGTGTAAATATTTATAATAATAATTATTCACATTTTATGTTTAGTATTATTTGTTGTTAGCCAAACAGTTACAAGATTATTTAACTGTTAAAGTGACAGTATTTGTTTGGTCGGCAGCCGGTTGGCGAGTGGCGTTCTATAATTTTAAGTATTTTAGGTAGAACGAACGTCTAATTTGCTCTATTCGTGCAAGCGGAACATTTATCCGGTAGTCGCCAACCCGTAAGTGACGTACTGTTTCGTTTTCTGTTTGAGTCGTCCGGCCTACTCGGTAAGGTTAGAAGAGGAAACTTTCAATTATCGTTTTTCATAACGTTTTTAAACTTTTTGAGAATTTCCTGCCCACCTAACCTATCAGAGGACCCTTAACTTACTGTTGTTGAACAAAAAATCCCAAATGTATTTTTATTTTTTTTCATTTTCAAATTACGTCCACTTTCGGCCATATTGGTAAACGGCCAAAAGCGACATTATTTTTAAGAGGATTGGTTGACTACACACATCGCATCCCTTGTTCGGAAGTCTGTTCTTGAGGGAGGGATTTACAGTGTAGCTAAATGCAACTTTTTGTTAACTTTGAAGAATACTCTCAGTCCAGCAACTTCTTTTCTCTGTTGCAATCTACATGTACGGTGCTAGGTCAAGTGCATTATCTTTGCTCCTCATTAAATGCGAAGCCCTCTCTCGAATTGTGTCTGACAGCTTAAGACTGTGGACTGGAACCCCATATTAGTGGTAAATGCTCCACTATAGATCTGATTTGGAAGCTGAAAAGTGTTATAAGTCCCTCAGTCTCTATGTGATGGGCTGTCCTTCCGTAAACAGGCTAATTTCCTTGTGCGTTTGCCTGCAATATTGTTCAGGTCTTATGAAGGACAAATTTTCAACAATTTCCAATACTAATTTGGTAATTGATGGGTTGTGTATTCGTGTTTTCTTGTCTTGACTTATAACAATAATTCTGGCGCCTCTGTGAGATAGTCATCAGTTGGGGTTTAATGTGGTTTGGACCGTACTGGGGTTTGAGTTGCGCGCGTAACTCATTCTCCGATTAGTGAAGGATGTTACTCATTCTTGGACGAGGGTGAGGGTAGCTTACTCATTCATGGATAGGTAAAGGGTATTACTCATTTTGTAATAGACGAATGGTTTGTTTCCCATTCTCGGATTGAGAGTATGTTGTAATACATATGAGCTATATTAATACAAACGCATTATCTTATAGTAGAAGTGTAAGCCATTATTCACTGAAGGTTAGTGTATATTTAAAGAATAGCAGCAATTAAATAAATGTCTCATTTTAGTGTGATTAGATACGCCAAATCTGGCGTTTGAAATATTAAATATATAACTATCCTACATTTTCCCATTTACTGAAAAGTGCATAATTGTTGTGCGCTTGTAGTTATTGGATAATTTCACTTATATCTGTGTGGTTATGATACATAGTTCGGTCGGAACCAAGAGATGTGGCGAATATTTTGATATTGGCCTTGTTTTATTTTATAGCGGATATGAGATACTAGTCTTTATACATTTTTACGTTTGTGTGTATGGATTCGAACTTATTCTGCATTTCCAGGCCCGAATAATTTGTGTATTTGTAAAGTAAATATGGTTTTGCCAGTATATAAGTAATTAATTTTTCAGTGTGCTTATGTTTTAAATTGGACTTTTGTGATTTTATTTTACTGTTGTGTCTTACATATGTAAGTTTCCTGGAAGTTAGAAGTTGTAACTATAATGGGCCGGATGATTTAAATATTTGTTTATTCAGAGGATTCCAGGAGCTGGTAATTCCAACCATTATCTCATCCACTGTTAGACTAACAGCAGTCGTGAGTGCAATCCATGACCAGGCTAATGGTACTGTATGTTGTATAAAGAGACAGAGTCCAAATACAGCTGTGTACACAAAACTGTTAATTGCTAAGGTAAGGTGAAGGTAATTATGAGGAGAAAGCTCTAACCCATTATGACTTTACAGCACTTTCAAGGGACATGACGAAAAGGAACTGGAATATAAGGACAAGGACCTGAAATATGAGGACAAGAAGCTGAAATATGAGGACAAGGAACTAGAAAATGAGGACAAGAAGCTTGAATATGAAGATAAGGAACTAGAAAATGAGGACAAGAAGCTGGAATATGAGGATAAGGAACTAGAATATGAGGACAAGAAGCTGGAATATGAGGACAAGGAACTAGAAAATGAGGACAAGAAGCTTGAATATGAGGATAAGGAACTAGAATATGAGGACAAGAAGCCGGAATATGAGGACAAGAAACTGGAATATAAGAACAAGGAGCTGAAATATGAGGTTAAGGAGCTGAGAGATATGAGGGCCTACCACTCAGGTTAATTTATATTGTTTAATATTACGATTGTATGTGTTTTCTATTGGTAGTTTTCGGATAACAAAATCTTAAGGATCTGTACAAAAGCCAGAAAGGTATACCACATATATCAAAGATATATACCAAATGAAACCACAACAAACGTTACATATCAATGAGGAAACGTTGACGCTATACAATAGGATCGAACCCGCGTCCCTGGCCCCTATGAAGAACACATCCCTCGTGTTGAATGACATAAACCCTCAACCTGAAAGAGAACTACGGCAGTTGGAGCAAGAAACAAAGACAATCGTGAACAGAAGCGTTTTTGTTTTTTAACAACGGAATTTCTAAACAATTAGTTTCAAGCACTGTCCAGCAGAATCGGAACGTCCAGTGTTACCAAACCCACGTTATTTACATCACGTTAAAGCGTTTGAGACTAAATATCATTTCGTCTATACTTTCACAATGCCAGATGTATTTAAATACAATTCAATCGTAGCTGAGGATGGTAAATTAGGTATGGCTGCGGTTTGGTAATCGGAAGGGATACACAATGATATCAAGTGACGTGAGATGGATATATAATGATATCAGGTGACGTGAGGTGGATATACAATTATATCAGGTAACAAAAGGTGGCTATACAATGATATCAGGTGACGTGAGGTGGATATCCAATGATATCAGGTGACGTGAAGTGGATATACAATGATATTAGGTGACATGAGGTGGATATCCAATGATATCAGGTGACGTGAGGTGGATATACAATGATATTTGGTGACGTGAGGTTCATATACAATGATATCAGGTGACGTGAGGTGGATATACAATTATATCAGGTGACGTGAAGTAGGTATACAGTGATATCAGATGACGTGTGGGGCATATATAATGCTATCAGGTAACGTGTGGGGGATATACAATTATATCAGGTGACGGGAGAAAGATATACAATGATATAATATGACATGAGGGCAAAGATACAATGGCATGAGGGGGAGATACAATGACGCGAGGGGGAGATATAATGCCGTGGGGGGAAATACAACAACGTGAGGGGTAGATACAATGAGGCACAGGCGAAAGGAAAAGCTTAGAAATGGGAAATATAATGTGAGTTATGATAGCATGCGGGCTATCCGCCTTGCTGACACGATGTGTGTGTGTTGGCAGCTAAGATAAGCTCACTCTCTCTTGTCAGGGAGCTGGGAGTATGTGTGTGAGGTTTCTCACGAGTATTTCACTTCATATGGATATCTATAGATGAATAATGTGTAGCATTGATATATTCACATGCTTTTGATGTATTGTTTAAGGGGTCTACGTTTTTAGTAAGAATATTATTATTATAATTATTATTGCTAATTTTTCATTAGGGTGGGGGGAGGGGTTTCTGATCAGTATTTAATCTAGCAATTGTGCTTTGTCTGGCTTGGTCTCCAGCTAGTAGATCGAGGCTCTTGGGTCTCTTGCTGTGGGAGTGGGGCATCTAATCTTGGAGTGATCTTTCAGGCACTAAGTCTTCTAACATTTCGATCGTGTTCCACACCCTGGTGGCTTGGTGTTGTAGTCAGATGTGTAGTGGCTATGTGTTCAGGAGTTCATGGAACTCCTGGATTGTCCGAGCATATGATGGACGGTATTTTGCAGCTCATTGTTAGATCCTTACTTTGCACTGCTTGTAGCTTTTCCATGTTGGTTTTCTTTAAGGTATGTAATGGTATTTGAGGGTATTCGAGAGGCGACCAGACTATCGAGTGTTATATAAGTGTAGCTGTATGATCGTGCTAAGGCTTCGTAATCTCCCCAGTTTCCTGTCCATTATGCAAATTTTTATTCGTATTCAATTAATCTTGAGTCCCAGTATTTTGCCTACATCAGTATATTGCATGGGACGGCTTGTCAAGGATAATTGGGTCTGGGTTTCGTTTTGAAATGCTCCAATTGCTGCCTTGATCCTGTCGGCCAGTAGCGACATTAATAGTCCTGGTTGGCATATTATTTGAGTGACATCATCAGCGTATGTGATATATTCTCCATGTTGGGGTTGGGGCAGGTCAACTGTGTATACAAGTTGAAAAGTGTGGGCGAAGAGCAGCTTCCTTGCGGTACTCCAGTTTATCAGTTCGATTATGTCATCTAACAAGCTACCGATACTGAGCGTAGCTGTTCTGTTCCCTATAAAGCGGCAGAGTGTGACAGTAAATCTCTGTGGAAGCCATAGTTCAGATATCTTAATCTCAGAGATCAGAAGCCTGAGAGTCAGACTTTGTCGTCAGCTTCCGGGAGATACAATGACGTCTGGGATCATTTACCCAGCATGTAGGGAGGGGGGGGTGTAGCTGTAGGTAAGGTAGTTGGAAGATAGTTGTTGGGAATGGAGGGGGTGAGGTAGGTGGAGGGAGGGAGAGAGAGTGGAGGGGAGGATGATACACGAGGATAGGGTGGTGGGAGGATAGTGCATTGGGAGGGAGGGTGAGGTAGGAAGAGAGAGGAAGAATGATATTTAGGGTTTGGAAGGTGAGGTAGGGGAGATGGAGGATGAGGTTGGTGGGCTTGAAGATTAAGGAAAGGAGGTGAAATCTTATGTTGGCATGGGGGGGGGGCGACTCTGGTCAACACTGATGTAGGTCGTTTACTGAGCTGTACCTGGGAAGACAGGTATTATTTCGTTCTTACACCTGTATTAATTCGCATTCATTTTCTCTCTCATTCCTCTTCACTCTCACGAAGATCTACGCTCATTTTCATTCGCTATTTTGCAATTAAAACCCCATGAGCTTTTATTTCTATTCATTCTTTTTTATATTTTAAGTATCAATCCATGCCTCCCTCCTTCCCTCCCTCCCCTCTCTCTCTCTCTCTTTCTCTCTCTCTCTCTCTCTCTCTCTCTCTCTCTCTCTCTCTCTCTCTCTCTCTCTCTCTCTCTCTCTCTCTCTCTCTCTCTCTCTCTCTCTCTCTCTCCTTTCCCAAATCCTTATCCTCATCCCTTCCAAGTTCAATATAGACGTATTGGCTTAGCGCTTTCTCCTGATTTTCCGCTTTCTCCCCTTCCTTCCCTTCCCCTTCTCTCTCTCTCTCTCATTCCTCCAGGCATGTGTGTGTGTGTGGTGTGTGTGTGTGTGTGTAAGTGTATACTCACCTTGATGTGATGCAAGGGGGTAATCGTCGGCTCCCAAAACCCGCAATTCAAACATTTTGAAATTCCCTTCATTAACCCGATTATTTTATGTTTTATCCTATATACATTTAAAACTAATTATTGAGCTAGGTTTAACCCCATCTTCTTCTTCTTCTTCTTCTTCTTCTTCTTCTTCTTCTTCTTCTTCTTTTTCTATCCTTTTCTATTTGTCTCAAACTTATGTTGAAGAACTTCTTTCTACTCTTGCATTCGTAAGATTTATTTGGGGTTTAAGCTTCCAGTCATATCCCCTAGTATGGTTATTGCTAAATATGCAGGTCTAGCCCTATCTATGTTTTCATAGCCCACCCTCTCTAAGAAACGTGTATGTCTCGATCATGTCCTCTTTTGTCTCTTACATCTGTGAAATACAGATGTAACTTCAAGATTGTTTAGCCTCCTAAGTTTATTTACAGTATATACCCTACTTTCACCTCATTTTCTTATATTATTGTACTTTTCGGTCAATTATTTTTTTTACACGACTTGACAATGGTCGAGGACGGACCGAAACGGCCTCATTTCCTAAAATTTCAGACGTATGGGGGATATGTATCAACATTATTTGTTTTCATTTGCCCAAAGAAAGCACATTAACGTGATATAAGGAAATAAGGAAATATTCCTACTGATTTCAATAAGGAAATCAGTAGGAATCATGAGGAGGATTCGAACCTGCATTCTCTAGATTAGTAATTATCTCTCGCTCTGAAGTCCACCTTGTCTGAGATGCTGAGGGTCACCCTGATATCTTTGATCTTTTCAGGTGTTTTTGGTGTTATTAGGTTGGTATTGTGTTTACTCCCAGGTATTTTATCTTTGCTGCTTCCAGACAGCGTTGCCGATTGACTGTCTGCTTACCATTCACTCTACAAGGCTCTTGGCCCCCTTTCACTGCTTTGGTATAAATCAGCCTAATCCCGTAAGTACAGAGAACTGGATCGCCACTTCAATTTTGCCCCCATTGCTTCTGAGACACTCGGCGCCTGGGGTAAGAGTGCCACCAGTTTTTTTAAGGAATTGAATTCTAGGGTAATTGAAACAACAAGAGACCCAACAGCTTCCTTTTCCAGCGCCTCAGCGTTGCGATACAGAGGGGAAAATGCACACTCAATTCTTGGTTCCTACCCGCCATCTGAGGAGCTGGAGGAACTCGACACCTTATGATAATCATCTTTGTAACTTATATGTAAATATATATATATATATATATATATATATATATATATATATATATATATATATATATATATATATATATATATATATATATATATATATATATATATATATATTTATTTATCTATCTATATATAGATAGATAAATAGATATTTTATATCAAACTTAAATAGGCATTTGTGAGACTGGTTTTGAAGTTTATGCCCCTGGAACAATTTGCTATACAACTGAACTATCACTTACAATTTCTCTAGCGTAATCTCCCAACACAAATATGTATGGGTGGACTTCGGCAATTTGCTTACTAATGTAGACATGAATAGTATGAAACTTAGTGCATTCTCCTCTGGTACTTCCCCTCTGTTTACTCAAGCGGGTCATCTTTGCAAGGATCAAACTTCAGTTCCTGCGTCCCTGCTCTTTGGCTGACTGTCATCTGCTGTAACCACTCATTATTTCCCACTAACTTGTTCAATTCAATCAGTGCTTTCTCTCTCTCCACTGATGCCTGTGATATACAGTTTGTGAAGGTACAAGCTAAAGAATCATGTCTGGCCTCAATGCTCCAACTTCTTTATTCCGGGAAAAGACTTGTAGCAGGCTTTCATGCTGGGGCTGCATAGTGGTGATTGACATCACCACTACGCTGATGTTGAGCACTCTGTCAGTGACATCACGCAGGATGTTTAAATTAACATCATCTTGGCCTTCGTTGACGTAATAATAATCCTTATTTGTATTCCAGTGATTGGCTTTATGAGCCGCAATAGGTTCTTATTTATCTGCCTAAATTGAAAAACACTTGGAACAACCAGTTCAAGCTCACCCTCCTGCAACCACCTATCTCTTTCATCCCTTCCTTCTCTCTCACTGGAACTACAAGGCTCCTTATGTCTCTGGAACCACGTACTCTCCTACCATATTTCAGGGACACTCTCACCCACACCACCCTCGCCCCATCACCTATCAAAGCCCTTACGTTAGACTAATAATGGGAAACTTATGTCATGCGTCAGTACAGAATAATGTAAATCATCAATTCTTTGCCTCTGTCGCTTGCGAAAACATTTTGACTGCAATGGCTCGTTATTTTTCTGTGATATAATATGATTGCTTTTGATTGGACACTGTACGTGTGTGTTACCATATTCTTCTCTAGTTTTTTAAGTCATTATCCAAACTTGTCTCTATTGTGGCTAATATTGTTTGTTTCCCCTTGCAATCTTATTCAGCTTCTCTCATTTTTTGGGCCTTATTTGATAATCGAAATTTGCTTCGTTTACTAACATTAATTATCTTTCTTATATGTTCCTGCATTGTTTTTGTTCATGGTAATGTTATTCTCGTTTTCTTCTCTCTCTTGTTAATTTTATAATTAGTATAATTGTAAATTTTTATATTTACATTGTGGGCTTATTATTGCTTTTAGTAGTTCTATATGTGGTATTTTAACCTTTTGCGTGTAAATATTCTTGTCAATAAATTTACTGGCTGTTCTAATTATTATATTACCAATATATTTATTTCTATAAGAGAGAATGACTGCTTCTCTGTTGGTCTATTTGTTAATGTGTACAAAGTTGGAGGCCAGACACTTTTGGCTAGCCTCATCCAAATTTGCAGGGGGAATGGTCTGGGGTATGGGACGGACATAGGTAGTTGGTAGGCCTAGGTTAAATACTCTAAGAAATATTATCCATTATAATGGGATAATGGCTCATAGGCTATTTTTGATGGAGTCTTTCAAGAAGTAAAATGTGAAATACGTCGTGTGATTAACGTGGAGTTGTTTATCATAACAATAATATTAGGGGTTCTTAATAATATTTTTTCTGATTGAATGGGGAAGGAGAGAAGTTGGGAGGAAAGAAAAAATAGAGGGATAGAAAGAAGAGGAATAGATAGACATATGGAAATATAGCAGGATGTATAGACAGACATATAGATGGATGGATAGATGAATAAATTTATAGAGAGATGGACAGAATGATTGATAACTCGATGACCCCACGGAGATTCGAACCTGCTCTGAAGGGGATCACCCCACTGGTTTACAAAATATTAATAACACTCCAATACGAATATTAATAACAATATGAAATAGAGGAATAATGGAGATAGATGCCCATCAAACGCTGGGTAAGCCGGCGGAGGGAAGAACTCGGTGGAGAACTCGTTATCCGTATTGAGTACTTCCCGCTGAAAGTACTGAAAATGCATCTAGTATGTCCATAGTGTGTCAAAGAGCGTTGGGATGTGCCCAGTACTAAGGAAGTGTGTCGAATGGAAGTGTGCCACAGATTGAGGTATTGTGTATGAAATAATGGGCAACAATTAAACAAGGGGTGGCGGGGAGTTAAATTTATACAAAGTGCGATAAATCAAGATGAAGTATGTGTCAAATAGTTAAAATGTGTGTGTTTCACATAGCGACCGTGTGTCAAACAAGTGAAACTTGTCAATGTATCACATTAAGTGTGTCCCTTGAAAGCAGAGTGACAGAGACGAAACGTGCCAAATACCAATGAAGCGATTCACATTAAGAATGTACGTCAAACGGAGAAGATGAGTATTATACAGTGGCGAAAAGACTCGTGTCAAATGGCAACGAAGTGTGTCAAATACCAGTGAAGCGTTTTAAAAAGCTAACGAAGTTTATTAAAAAAAACCAGATGGTTTACATAACCTGATTGGCAAGTTGTCGCGCGTCTGTGGTCGAGTCTGATGGCGTGTCCAACACTGACAAGGCTGAGAGTGCGGCCATTCAGGTAATGAACCCCCAAGTTAATTACCGTCCAGCCACTTCAACTTGGTGCAGGGACAGCCTAGCTTCATGCAGGTTGGTTATGCTACACTGTATACCAGTAAGCGAGCCCTGGTAACGCAGGTTCGAACCCAGGTAGGATTCATAGGGTATGTACAAAATAGCCAAGGAAAAAAGAATGATAAAAAGTGATGATAAAGGCATTTTTAATGCAGAAATGAAGATAGTGCTCCTTCACAGATGTCCTTCACTTTTTTCGAATAAATTTGAGAAGTAGCTATTATTGCATTTATATAAGCTGTAGATATACACCGATACGTTAATACTGGTTGTAGTCATACACAGACACATATATGCCAGATGTATGCATACACTGACACATATAATGCTGTAGGCATACAATTGACAACTAAAAGGTATATGACTTGTTGAGGTGGAGTATTGTTGGTGGAATGTAGGAAGTGGTCCATGTGGTATGTCCCTTGCCTTCGTAGAGCAGACGGGCGACGGAAGGATGTCTAATGTAAGGTAGGACGGTTTACCTTGTGATATAAGGTAAACCACCTGTCAAGGTGAGGTGAAGAAGAGGAAAACATGCCCACCACAAGTCAGAGATTGGCGGTATTTTTGAGAAACAGATTCATATCTGTCTTGATGGTTTCTGATCTACTAATAAACAGATGATTCCAAATATCATCACTTTTGTTTGTCCTCCTGACACAGTGAGCTTTGCTCCCCCTGACATAGTAAACTACCTCTTTCCCAACACAGATTTGTTTGGCTGACAGTGAACTGATTTTCCCAGACTCGACGTTTTTTGTTGTTTTTTTCTCTTTGACACAACGAATTATATTTTTTCCAGAGAGGGAACTATTTTTTTAAGAGAGCGAACTATTTTTTCTCAGAGAGTGACCGGCTTTTTCAGACAGTAACCTGTATATTAGCACTTAGATAACCTTCTTCCTTTGTTCACGAAAACCTTAAGGAACCCCACCTATTATTCAGCCTATTATTTAACCCCAGATATCACTCATCTACAGACAAACATTTCAAGATATAACTCTCGTTGCCGGGGACAGGAAGCCAGCACTTAGACTAATCGGGATCCCTCTATGCTAACTACTGACTTTTTCCTCCCCAAGGATGATTTGAGGGAAAAGCAACAGAAGGAAGGTTTCTGTCCTGCCCCCAGGCAGGATAGAAACAGTTGGGCTCGTTACCTTTCACATGACGGTCTCGCCTCATGCAGGTCAGCGCTCAATCCCCGACTATCCAAGTGGTTGGGCATTATTCCTTCCCCCCGTCCCATCCCAAATCCTTATCTTAATCCTTTCCAAGTGCTATATAGACGTAATGGTTTGGCACTTTCTTCTGGATTCAATCCACAACAACTGTCTAACTCCTTGGTACTCATTTACTTCTAGGTGAACAGAGGCATAAGGTGAGAGGAAACGTGCCCAACCGTTTCTCTCCTGACTGTGGGATTAAACACAGTTCACTGTACCACGTAGAAGACCAACGTTCAAAACAGCTTCACTAACCATGAAATAGTGACAAAGAGGCGGATAACCTTTAAAGATTCTCCTAGAAAATTTGTAAATCTGATATACTCCATGTTTCGGGAAAATAATAATAATTGGTTTGTTCACTATCTTCAACTGTCTTCCAGACCCTCGTGGGATGGACTGTCAGGTGGTTGTCATGAAGATTAAGAGCAATATACAAAAATTTCAACTCAGGAATGCTCCTCTCCGCGTGCCGAGCAATTAACAACACTTGAAATCAACGCTTGTCATTCGCAGAACTTCATGTATTAAGCAAAACCCAAGAGACCACAAAACTTGCTGACTGTAGAACCCCCAAGTACAAAACAGACCACAATATTTACCGACTACAGACCAAAAAGATTTTGACTTCAAGTGCAGGCGATGCGTCAACTTGAGAATGATCCTGGATGGACCGAAACGTCGTAGTCCCATCACCTTCTAGTGTGTGGTCTGGTCAACTTTCAACTTCAAAACAAAGCTACAAAGTCCTTTGAGAATCTACTCCTTCCTAAATACATGAGACTCACACCCACCAGGCGTTTGCCTGACTGCATACAGAATCAAGGACTCCACATATATCCCAAGGATATACGTGATCATCAGTGATAACAGTAAGGCCACATATATCGCCAGAACATCCACAGACCTCACATCACATATATTGTTTGTAAGGAGGTAAATAACAGAACCATTGATCAAAATGTTTTCAATAAATACCTATCATATATACCTATCTCTCTCTCTCTCTCTCTCTCTCTCTCTCTCTCTCTCTCTCTCTCTCTCTCTCTCTCTCTCTCTCTCTCTCTCTCTCTCTCTCTCTCTGGGAGATCCATAAGCCTCGAAGAAGACGATATGCAGCACCCGGGAGAGCCTTGTTGGGCACTCTCTTGCCCAACAATATATATATATATATATATATATATATATATATATATATATATATATATATATATATATATATATATATATTTATATATATATATATATATATATATATATATATATATATATATATATATATATATATATATATTTATATATATATATATATATATATATATATATATATATATATATATATATATATATATATATATATATATATATTTACGTATTTCTTTTTGTATGTATGACAAGGTGTTTATAGTTGCCCGAGCGTGTGTATGAGTCAGCTGGTGTTAATTAGCGCAGGTACGTGGATTAGAGTATGAATGGTCATATTAGTAGTTAATGAAGACTATCAATGAGACTTTCTTTGTGTTTCAGAGCTCTTGTGAGGAATTTCAATCAATCTCTCTCTCTCTCTCTCTCTCTCTCTCTCTCTCTCTCTCTCTCTCTCTCTCTCTCTCTCTCTCTCTCTCTCTCTCTCTCTCTCTCCTCAGAGACGTCTCCCCTCACGCTTACTCGCTCTTTGTTTCCATCTCCATCTCAGTCTATTCATTACGGTCAAAAGATAATCTAAGTGTTGACCCATTTGCGACGCTTCCGGTTGACCTGGATAGACACAGCAAACGGATGATGGAGTGAAGAAAGAGAAGAAAGAGAATGTGAGAGACAGACATATATGTATATATATATATATATATATATATATATATATATATATATATATATATATATATATATACATATATATATATATATATATATATATCCCACATATTTTGCTTACTTCCACTCCCCATCTGAGACTTCTATTCACCACCATCCACTTCAAATCTCTATCCGCTAGCCTCCATCCACATCCTATCTCTACACTAACCTCCAAGCTCCATCATCCACCTACAATATTTATCATCTAGCCTGCAATCTTCATCATGCTCTTTTAAACTGTATCCTTATCCTCCATCCACCGCCTAAAACTCTACGCCCATCATCACACAGGGGCTCTATATCTTATCCATTTCGAAGAGCATTACTGCTCTTTATTTCATCCTTTCTTATCAGTATTTATCAGACTTTCTGCTTTATCTCCAGTTTTTAATAGCCTCTATCTTCGTAACTTTTTACCCAGAAATTCCTTCTTTATTTTGATTTAAAATCAATGTTTAAATTATTATTTGTCTCTAGTGTTTATTATCGTTTATATAAAAATACATTTTATATATTAAGGATGAAACTAATTGTCATTCCAAATGCTTATACAGTGTTTTCGAACGAATATGTAATTTATTAAAAGGACAAATGAATAATAAACGCCACTTAACTCCAGTTTCTTCTATCCAGAGTTTAAAATTAAATTTATTCAGATTTTTTCTTACGTGGAACAATTGAGGTTGAAAAAAATATAAAAAAAAGTGACGCTTTGTTCGCACGCTGTAACGATGTAGGTAATAAAATTAACCCATTTACTTCACAGGTTATAAATTAATTAGCATTTTTTTCTGTGAGTTAAGATATTTAGAGTAATTGGATTTTCTAGATGTCGTGGAGTGTTTCGGAGATGCTTACGCTTAGTCTGTTAGTTTCCTAAAGCCTCTGTCATTTATGTATCTGTGGATGTCTCTCTCTCTCTCTCTCTCTCTCTCTCTCTCTCTCTCTCTCTCTCTCTCTCTCTCTCTCTCTCTCTCTCTCTCTCTCTCTCTCTCTCTCTCTCTTGAACATCCTGGCATCCATAAGCCATTCCTCTCGTAAGATGTATTCAGGAAAAGGGCCGATACAAGAAGGAAAACATATTTGTGTACGTAAAGTCAATTAGGTTCGATTAATAAATCACTTCGTACAACAAGGTGGCCGGATGATCCCAGATTAATGGCTGGAATATTCGTTTACGATCGCCAATCTTAATCGATACAAGAGCGGCTCGAGGGAAAATGAACATACCTGGTCGACTAGCATATAAGGAGTGAGTATACTTGGGAGTTAGCATCATCGCATACCCTGGGGATGTGTAATCTGGGGATGTGTAATCTGGTGTTGTGTAATCTGGTGTTGTGTAATCTGGTGTTGTGTAATCTGGTGTGGTGTAATCCGGTGTTGTGTAATCTGGTGTGGTGTAATCTGGTGTGGTGTAATCTGGTGTGGTGTAATCTGGTGTTGTGTAATCTGGTGTGGTGTAATCTGGTGTTGTGTAATCTGGTGTGGTGTAATCTGGTGTTGTGTAATTGCAAGTGTGATCGAATTGTTTACCGAGATCCTGATTACACTCCACTTGGCATCGCAGGAGGCACACACACACACACACACACACACACACACACACACACACACACACACACACACACACACACACACACACATAGACACTATGCCCTAAGCATGTGCCAAAGAGGCACCCTTCCTGAGCCCTGATGGGTGTTTGAATAAAGAAGAAGATGGCGTAGCAATGGGTTCCCTCCTTGGTGTCCTATTTGCTAATTTTGACATGGGTACCGTTGAACAGAAAGTTCTTGATGACATGACCTAATATGTCCTGCAGGTATGTTGGCGACATACTCAAGCAGATATACCTGTTGTTGGCCGCTTGCGACAGCTTAAGGAAGCATTCGAACGAGGGTCCGTGCAAAGGTTCACTTACGAGATTGAGAGTGACGGTAAGTTACCTTTTCTGGATGAAGCAGTCTCGGAAAGGAATGATGACTTTCACACTGCAGTCTACACTAAGGAAACCAACATAGGTTTCCTTATGTGACTTAATGCTAGTAGAGAGCGCCCAGCTTTCAGGTACAAGCAAAGAGTTGTCGACGCCTATGTCAACTGCGCCCTCTCACACACACCTCCAGTTGGAACAGGTTGACGAGGAACTCGGTAATGTAAGACAGGTCCTAGTCACTTGTGAATACTCTGACGGATATCTCGAAGAGATCATTATAAGTAAGGGGAACTGCAATGCTACCTCTGGCAAAAAATCCAACAATACAGTATCTACATTAAGATATTCTACAAGCAATTCTTTTCCACTGTTCATAAAATGGAGGAAAGAGAGCTGAAAGATATTACTGACAGAAACGTGGCCCCTACCGACACCAACCAGAAGTTCGAGTTAACAATATACTATAGGAGCAAGAAGGACCGCCAGCTAGCTCAGGAAAAACTCTCCTGACACCAAGCAAAAAGCGAAAAAGTGAATGCCGTCTATGCCTTCACATGCCCACCTGGGGAACTGTCAGCTCTCAACGGTCTCAGTATATAGGCAAGACAACATTATCATTTAAAGGCGACTGACATTGAACAAAGAGCAAGCCTTGATTACAGAATATATATATACTCCCTATCCTCAGCCCGATCATCACCAGAGATATCCTAACACATGAGGGTGAAATAAGCAACAGATACTACAATAGATAATTAAACATTGGCGAAGCACTATATATCAAACAAATCACTATCAACAGCCAGTGTACACCCCATTACATTCTACCATCTTCATGACTAACACAAGACATCCAACATCCCCGGCCACCATAAGAACACAGGAAATAAGGAGGCTGCAGTGGGCGTATGGACCCAAGCGACGCCATACTTCCCAACACTCTCGGGTAATATATTCAGTGGTTCCAGCTAAATTTAATTCACTAAACAATACACACAGCATGTACCACTGCGGCTGTCTGCTTTACACAAG
Organism: Procambarus clarkii; assembly: GCF_040958095.1. Classification (NCBI taxonomy): domain Eukaryota; kingdom Metazoa; phylum Arthropoda; class Malacostraca; order Decapoda; family Cambaridae; genus Procambarus; species Procambarus clarkii. Next base: position 12,895,089 of record NC_091213.1, read on the forward strand.
ACTATCCTTATTTATGTAATCGTCTTCACTCAATACGTCTTCATCTCAGTAAGGTTATGTGGATGTTTTGTGTGTGTGTGTGTGTGTGTGTGTGGGCTTGTGTACCATCTGACGTCTCTCTATCCCCTCACTTAGCGATGCCCCCCCCCCAATTCCCTCACGATGGCCCCCAATTCTCCCATTTGCCCCAATTTTCCCTTTCCCTTTCCCCTCTTCATTTTTCTTATTATTTATTTCTTCCCCTGTCTTTCATGCTTTAATTAATGTCTGCTGAATCTACCCTCATTAATACCTACAAGATCCTCACTCATTAACACCCATCAGATCTCTAATAACATTTCCCAGATCTTCACCTCATTAATATCGTCCAGATCACCCCTGATAATTATCTATCCCTCCCCATAACTACCCACAGAATAAGTACACTTCCAGTACACCCTTTACCTCCCCGTTTCCTAATCCAATTGCAGCTATTGTGGCCACCCCAATACTCACAAATTTCGATAAGTTAATCCACACCATCACCTCACACCGTCTTGGAATCCATATTAATCCACCTCCCATTCTGTATCCATAAATTGATGACTTCAACCCTAGCAAAATTTCCAACTGATTTAGGCAGCGCATTAATAATCCACAACTATTCTACTTTACCAATCAATCCATACCCATTAATCTACTCCCATTCGCACGCTTTCAATCATCTTTTTTGTACTGGCTAATCCCTCGTATCCATATCATACCCATACCCTTGTATACGTCAGCTTCAATGCCACCTTTATCCATGAACAGTTATTCTACCCACTCTCCTCACTTCGTCAGAGTCTGGCAATCAACCAAAGAAAACTTTGAAGAATTCTGAATCCAGTCAATTCGTTTCCTTGTAACTGTTGTTGAAGAGTTAAGAAAAGCATAGAAAATATGGATTTTTTATTTAATTAAAATGTTTGCCTCTAGTTGATTCTTGTTTACCAGTGAGATTCTGTGTGTGTGTGTGTGTGTGTGTGTGTGTGTGTGTGTGTGTGTGTGTGTGTGTGTGTGTGTGTGTGTGTGTGTGTGTGTGTGTGTGTGTGTGTGTGTGTGTGTGTGTGTACGCGCATCGAGGACTGAGTGCTTTGTGATGTAGGTGCAATGTACAGTGTCCAAGGAAGTTGATTTATTCCGTGTTTATTTTTTTTAAGTCAGTATCTCTCAGACTTGTTCAACAACCATCCATTGAGGAAACTTGAATGATGATAGGATAGTGTAAGAGAAAGAAGAGAGAGAGAGAGAGAGAGAGAGAGAGAGAGAGAGGGGGGGGGGAGGGGGGAGGGAAGGAATGGAATTATCAGGTGTAAGTGCCAAACCATTAGGACTATATAGCACTTGGAAGGGGCCAGGATAAGGATTTGGGATGGGACGGGGAGATGGACTGGTGCCCATGGACTGGTGCCCAATCACTTGGACGGGTCGGGAATTGAACCCCGACCTGCATGAAGCGAGACCGTCGCTCTACCGTCCAGCCCAAGTGGTTCGACAGAGAGAGAGAGACAAACAGACAGACTGACAGACAAATAATAAACTAGACCACCTGCTATTCACCTGTCCACACAACAAATCCAGCGAGCTAATCCTCCACTCCAGTATCTTAAACATATCTCACAGATAAGGTTTCCATTTACGTCACTCGTCCTCCTGACACTAGGAGGAAACTATAGTACTTTGATAAACTAATGCTATTTGGTCGTACTTGTCATTGGGTTCAAAATATCTCGATATTTCGAAGCAGTTAACTTGATACCCCTGTCAGAGACAACCCACAGATCGTGTCAAGATCATTCCGCTATTTGACTATCATTTGCAATTGTGTTGCCGTAGGGATGTTGCGATATCTAAAGATGCTCCGATAATCAGATGTCCTGCAGAGATAAAACATGTTTAGAATTCAATTTCATATCTCCCATTTATTTTGCGAAAGACTTGTAGGCGATTGAAATTGCGATTTTTTTAACAAGGTAAATTAACATATTTCAAGACTGTCATTTGTAATTAGATATTCTTATATTTGCACTATTATGAAAAGGATTTGATAGAGGTCTCGCTTTAGCAGTATTAAGGTGGACTTATCATCGACGTTGAACCCATGAGAGTGTTGTAAGGACGGCAAAGTCGTCCAATCAGAGAGCGAAAACTAGATCAAAGATAGTGTTATCAGCTCTATAGGGTATTTACTATCATCATGTTAGGATAGCGCTTTCACGAAGAAGAGATATCCTCACAAGTTTATTAAAATAACGATTATGAGGGGAAACGCATAAAGTGTAGCAAGATAACAGGTGTTATTGAACATGACAGTACAAGAACATAACATGTCCCAGAAGTAACAGCATAGAGTGTAGACAGATAACAGGTGTTGTTGAAGCATTACAGCGCATGAACAAAGCATATCATATAGGAAGAACAACGCAGCAGGGTACTATAGGTCTTTACGGGAACTTGATTTCTATCTGAAGAACATACTGTGACATTTGCGTATTTTTTCCATCCATTGAAAGTAGCATTGATATTGATATTTTAACTTTGGTAACAGATCTCGCTGATATATTAATTTTGTTTACTGAGAATAAATATATATATATATATATATATATATATATATATATATATATATATATATATATATATTTATATATATGTGTATATAGATAGATAGATAGATAGATAGATAGATAGATAGATAGATAGATAGATAGATAGTTAGATTAGAGGGGGGGTAACCGGGGTTGCTCGGCCGGTTATCTTTATCAATGTAATTCTCACTATTCATTTTCTGTGTCACTGTCACTATCATAACTGCACACAGTCATCATCACTGTTACTATCTTCATTACAAATCACCTTCTACACCGCAAACAAGTCAACTACAATCATGTAAATAGGGGGGAGAGTCGATGGGATTCGACCCCTGACTCGATTATGATCATACCTGGAAGGGTAGAGAAGGTGGTGAAGGGTAGGAAAGGAGTTGAAGGGTAAGGCAGACGGTGAAAGGGAGGGCACGTGGCGAAGGGTAAGGCAGGTGGTGAAGGGTAAGGGAAGTTGTGAAGGTTAGAGAAGGTGGTGAAGGGAAGAGAAAGTGGAGAAGGGTAGGGCAGGTGGTGAAGGGTAGGGCAAGAGAAGAGTAGGGCAGGTGAAGAGTAGGGAAAGTAAAGAGTAGGGCAGGTGAAGGGAAGGGAGGGGTGATGAAGCGATGAATGGGAAGGAAGAGAGTGCAGTGTAAGGGTGGTGGTGAAGGGAAGAGAACGGTGGGTGGTGAAGGGTGGAAAAGGTAGTGAAGGGGATGGTAGGAAAGGTATGTGAAGGAAAGGGAAGGTGTTACAGGGTTAACCAATAGGTGAAGGG
>NC_091213.1:12903469-12920969 GCF_040958095.1 Procambarus clarkii
ATGTAAGGAAACATAGAAGATAGCCCAGCGTATCTGTCAGAGCTTCACAGAGTGTAAGAGAGAGACAAAGAGTTAAATGCCCGACTGTCTGCTCTGCTGAGTCTGCTAGTCTGCTGTCTGCTCTGCTAGTCTCTGCTGAGACTAAGAGTTGAGCTCATTCGGGCCCCGGCAATCACAAGGGGCAATTGGTTGTTGGTGGGGGGGTGATAGAGGGAGAGGTGGTGGGGAGAGAGTGGTGTTTTCCTGGTGCCGGAGGATCGTATAACCAAGGCAGTAAGAGTTAATTCCCCGTGATACATTGATCAAGTACTCGTGAACGATTTGCCGCCCCACGGCGCTCCCGCCAACCACCCCGACAGCTTTTAAGCGTTCAGAGTCAGTACAAAATATATCAGCGAAAGAGATAATACACAAATAAAATATTGTATTTTTTTTCTCGACCTCATCATTTGGTTTTATCTCTAATATTTTTCGGTTTAATTTCTTGCGGGTTTTCAGACTTATTGATATTATCTTCTTCCGGTGTCCCATTGCGATCTTGACTCTGTTGCTCCAATCATGTATCCCTTTTGCTCACTACCATATTAAATGCATTTAATCACCTTGATATAACCTGTGAAATTCCATAGAAACGAAAATTTATACTGGCTTAATGTACTTTTTTATCTGATCTTCAGTAGTTTATACTGTATATTTTTGTATCAAAGTTATACTGTTAATGTCATTGTCAAAATCGTAGATTCTGGTGTAAAATTAAACCCAGTGTTTAGACAAATCTTTCTTTTATTATTCATAATAAGTTTAATACAAGGTTATGTACATCTCTTGACTACAGATTTCCAAGTAATTCTTACGTGGATATTCAATTCCTCTTTGACGTGATCCTTTGTACTTTAACACACAAAGAAAGTTCACATGTGTAAAAAGATTTATTTTCTGCTCCTATCAAGACGTTTTCGTTAATGAATGAAATCATTATAGCACTATTATAAGTCCTGATAACTCTTTTTTTTAATATATACCCGTGAGGGGCTACACGATAGTAGTGGTAATGGTAGTTACAACAGTAATAGCGGCGTGTAGTCGTGATGTGAGGTCAGGATCACGAGTCCAGCTACTTTACTAGAGCCTCTTACAGACATTCAGAACATTAATAACAAACAGAGACAGGGTGCGGGGTTGAGCAGGGGGCGCCTGTGTCACCCACCACCACTGTGGCTACCCACACACCACTGTGGTTACCCCACAGTGGTGGCGGCCATCCTCACCCACCACCACTGTAACCGCCAGTGGGGCGACCATCCATACCCGCCACCGACCCACTATTCAGCCAGCACCATCACCCACCAGACCCACTGTTGTTGACGCGGTGGGCAGCCGCTGGACGTTGAGGAGTTGAGGATGAATAGCGCTCCCAACCCACTCCACTCCTCCGCTGATCACCGGGATGGACCCCCAGAGATGGTTCCTGCAGGACCCGAAATAATCCCTCGACGAGGTAGGATCAACCTGCAGGCAACTGCAGGAGCAGCATAACACACTCCCGGATGAAGTAGATGGTGTCGACGGGTCAGTGGTGGGAGACTGAAGGGGGGTAGCAGAGGAGCGGTGGGCAGTGGTGGGTCGCTGGTGTTGCATGGGAAGGCAGCTCACCTCACAGCTGGCCCGCACGCCAGGACACTCCAGCTGGCGTCGGGTTTCCCGCGGGTACCACAGGTGGTGGTGGCGGCGGGCCTCAAAGGTGGATTAGCTTATCCGGATCCAAGGAGGTGCTCCAGACGCGGCGGAATCCGGTTTAGTCGAAGGTTGAGAAGTTGCAGTGGGTCGCCAGTGAGCCGCCAACGCCATGGGTGGGTGAGGGGCGCGACTGTGGCGGCAGGCGGCGGCAAGGATGGCAGCGGCAGCGATGGCAAGGATGGCAGGGAGCGGCGACGGAGGCAATATTTACACCACTACACCACCACCGCACCTCGACCGCTCCGACGTATTAGCAACAGCGGGGGACAGTCAACACAAACTAAATATACTCAGGGGGGGTAGGGGGTTAATCTAAGTATGAATGATACATATATTACAATGAAATTATTATAAAATCAGCTCTTGAGACATATCACAAGTGCGGCGCGCTGGCTAGCGGACACCGTCACGGATTCTCCAGTATTTACACGGGTGACTATGTACAGGGTGGCGGGGCGGCGGACACGGGGGCGGCCACACAACACTCACCAGATGGTCGCCACTTGCCCTCACCACTCACAGAAATAGTTCCCAAGAGATAATTTCTACTTGCCACATAGAAATAGCTGGTCGGGCGTGTGAGGAGCGGCGAGGGTGGGCTGGGAGGCGCAGCGGTGCGTGTAGCGGGGTGGTGGCGGGGGCCCCTTGTCACCACGGACGGACCCACAACATTCCGGACCCGCCAGCACCGCCAAACAATCTTTTTAAATTTCGTGATAAGAATGAGTCAAGCGTGTGGGTGGGCGGTGTGGGGGCCGCCCACTGGCCGCCCACAGGGGCCAGGTGTCGGGCGGCGGCCGCCCAGCAGCCCGCCCGCAGCAGCTGCCACCCGCCACTCACCACCACTGGAATGTTTCAAACACGCGCACAAAAAACTCCGAGGTAACCGCTACATAATGTTCACACGTAATATGAAGCTCAGTCTTTACACTACTACTTATCGTCTCACTGAGGAATCGTAGCAACAATCTGCGACTCTGCGCTCCGAGGAGTCAGTCACATTAACTTATGGAATGTCTGGCGAAGTATGGAATGATGGATCTGCTACAAGTTCATGTTTATACACTTCCTCAGCACAGCTCGAGGTTAGTCTATAGAAAATAGGTTTATCACTGAAGGAGTTTTCACACGTATGGACACACCAGGTTTCTCCCTGGTAAATATATCTGGCTTCGTGTTACGATCTGGCCGCTCGGGGGCCGCCCTCCTCCCGAAGAAGGGCCAGGCTGGCCGGCCCGGGGACTAGAGGTGCTTAAGGACTCTCCTACTGCCGGCAGGAGCGGCGTCAACGTTCAATGAACGCCGGCGCCACGACCCCTCCATTAACCCAGGTAATATTGGCTGGGGGTATGGCGAGGGGCGGTAGGTGGAGTCCTGGGGGAGCACTCGCGGCTCCCACTGATTGCTGGTCAGTACGCTGGCTCCTGCCACAGGTTTAGCGACCATCAGTGGGAAACCGCATGCGAAGGCGCCACGCTATGAGGTGGCATTTGTGGTGAGAGTAGAGGTCCGGGCGGCGAGTGCTGCGGCGGGAGGTGGGTAGGGGAGCCGTGCATCGTCTGGTGAGTGTAGCCCGGGTATTTTAGTTCCCTGGGAAGCTCTACTGACCTGGGCTGTCCGTAGTCTGGCGTGGGCGTGATCTGTTGTCCTGGGCCGGGTGGGGTACCGTTGACACCTTGGCCGTCAGGCCCCTGGCCGAGTATTGGAGGTGTCATTCGCTTCTCCTTCTGTCGTCTGTTGCAGAACCACACTCGCACCACTTCCTTCTCCAGCTGCAGGCTGTCTGCCAGTTGTGTTATTTCCTGTGCTGAGGGTTTGGGCTGTTTGTGAAAATGTTGTTCCAGGGCTCCTTTCACCGACACTTCTATGGAGGTCCGCTTTTTGCGCTTCCTTCCTTGGGCGGCGATCTTGTCGATGGACGTTGGGCTGCCCGTGGTGGAATCTGCCTCCTCCAGCCACTTCATCAGGAGGGGCTTCAGCTTGCACATGTTCTTGAAGGATAATTGTAAAGCTTCGAACCTACAGATGGTGGTCTGGGAGAAGACGTTGCCGTAGAGCGTGCCCAAGGCCAGCCCCACATCCGCCTGTGTGAACCCCAGCTTGATACGCCTCTGTTTGAACGACTTGGCGAACTGTTCCAAGTCGTCGCTGGTTGGGGTCTCCTCCTCGACTTCGTGGTGGACGTGGTGATCTGGCGTGACGGGGGATTCGCAGTGCATGTCCCTCAGGTGCCCAGGGTGCATCTGATGGGGCAGCATGCCGTTCATGGAGGCGTAGGCGGCGGCATGGTGACCCAACGGAGACCCGCCGTTACCCGCCGCCAGGCTACTGTAGGGCGAGGAGACAGGAGTCTGCCAGCCGTGGGTCATGTGATGGGGTGGACGGTGGTGGATGGCCACTTCTGAAGGTTGAGGCTTGATATCCTGATGGAGGCCCGGGTGAGGGTGCATGGCCCAGTGACTTGGGTCTGACGGAGGGAGACCCACCCACGGGTTGTGGGCCATGGGCGCCTGGTGCTGGGGCATGTACTTCATTTCGTGGGCCTCACGCCCGTACCCTTGAGTGTTCACTATGTTCATGGTGAGACAGTCTGGCACACTGACTGGATCAGAACACACTGCACTTGATGCGATGTAAGTTGTTGTAGCCATTACACAGCAAGTCTGATCAGACTTGCAAACAGTCTGACCGCGACCCTGCCTACAAACTCACAACTGAAGTACACTTGCGCGCTACGATCCACCAACAGTGGCAAGCCCCGCCCACTGAACGCATACCCACCTGATTGGTCCATCCTGAAGTTGGAACCTAGCCGTGCGTGACGTCATGCTATCCCGTCATCTCATTGGTGCGCTGGCGGACAGGAACCGTAGACGGATACTGTTGGTGTTTTCTGTCCCGACTTAGTTCTGTCCATTCCTCTGAATGATTTTCATAGTTGGCCCTGCCGATGTAGCTGTACCGTGTTGCAGAACGCAGGAAAACACCCAGAACCTCCAAAATCTCTTGCATTTGGTGAAAATTCGCCGAGGAAAGAAGCAGATGTTCCGCTCGAGTGAATGTGGGTGGGGCTAGTGATGCTGGAGAGTGATGTACGGCGCTGCGGGGCGGAGCTAAGCCCGGCCCCTCCCCCCAGTGTCCGCTTCTTGTTTACTTGCAGGTCGGCGGCACCCCAGCCTGGCGCGTGCCGACTCGCCGCCGCTCTCCGCCTACTACCGTGGCAGGTGGGTCTCCGCATGACCACCGCCACCATCACTCACACGCAACAACCAATTATTCAAATAACTTGATAATCTCCCGAAAGGATTATGATCACTCGGTGCAAATAATTCTTCTAATCGCACGAAGTCACTTCTTAGGGTCAGTTCCCCTTTTTTTCCAGTTTGTTTTGGGTTGATAGCCTGGAAATCGATGGAAAACACACACACACACACACGGTTTATTTTGGTCGCTTCCGGACGTTGTACCGGATCCCTGTCGCAATTACAGCCCACAATTTTGTTCTTAAATACACCGGTGAGAATTTCAGCTTTCCTAATACACTGCCGTCTTCAGCAAACCACGTGACATACAGAAACCAACTGATTCTTGCGACTTTGTGTACGTAATCCATTTACGATAATTGTATTTACTATAAATAAAAAAAATAGGGGTGGGGGAAAGGGCTCATTTAAGACGCATCTATATTTTGTTTTTGTTTTTAGAGCGGAAGCGATCTTCTCAAGTGTGAGAACGAGGGTGAGGAGGAGGGGTAGGGGGGGTAGGAGGGGAGGTCTTAGAAACGTTTGGGTATTGTGACCTGAAGAGGCTAGCTAGAAGATCCCCCACATCGGTCTTCGTCTTACTATGTCATTTATTCATTCTTTTTTCCTACCGAGGGGAAGAGGGGAGGAAGAGGAGAAGGGGAACGGAAACATTACGAAGCGTATATGTTTTTTATTGCAATAGATTTGTGTTTTTTTTTTTTTTGCGGGCAGCGGTGGCAGGTGTCACCAATATGGTAGCTGCGTGTAGAGTGATGGTAGTGGTTCGTGGTCCCTGTTCTATGTCTACTGTAGTGTTGTTCTATGTCTATTGTAGTGTTCTTACTGTTCTATGTCTACTCTAGTGTTCCTGCTGTTCTCTGTCTACTGTAGTGTTCCTGCTGTTCTATGTCTACTTTAGTGTTCTTACTGTTCTATGTATATTGTAGTGTTCTTACTGTTCTCTGTCTACTGTAATGTTCCGGCTGTTCTATGTCTACTGTAGTGTTCTTACTGTTCTATGTCTATTGTAATGTTATTACTGTTCTATGTCTACTGTTCTCTGTCTACTGTAATGTTCCGGCTGTTCTATGTCTACTGAAGTGTTCATACTGTTCTATGTCTACTGTAGTGTTCCTACTGTTCTATGTCTGCTGTTTTGTGTCTACTGCATTAAGCTGTATACATTACCATATATTGTATATGTTATGATAACGGTGTTTCAAAAGGTTTGAACATACTTTCTGGAAGTACTTCCGCCTTACACACACACGTATACCTGCGTTCATGAGGCAAGTACTTACTTCTGGGTCTCCGAAGCCATAGGTAATTACCCGCTGAACGGAGTGGCACTTTCCGTTTTAGGGAAGGAAATACCTGGTATTGACACTTTCCAGAGCCGGATGACGCATACGTCTCGTTTTTCGATCTAGTTTTAGAAGTTGGTTGAGCTCACTGAAGTTGGTTGAGCTCACTGAAGTTGGTTAAGCTCACTGAAGTTGGTTGTTGTTGTTTAAGATTCGTTAACTGGAACAAAAAGTTCCAAGTAGCACGGGCTATGGTGAGCCCGTCGTGACGGAAGTTGGTTAAACTCCCTGAAGTTTGTTAAGCTCACAGAGGACGTCACTGGCGCCACGGTGGGCCGCTTTCCCGACCGCCAGTGCCAGAAAAGTTGTTATCCTGAGGACAGTGCCACATAGCCTGATACGACAGTGCCCGCGACCTCGTTTGGGCCTCGTTGTGGCACTAACTGTTCCGTCGTTAACGAGAGGTAGTTGCGATCGATCAGCGCCCGGTCAAGAGTATGCTATAACGATAATTTTCCGCAGATAAAGCCCCACTCCTGTGTCAGGTAAGTCAACTACGGGCTCACCATAGCCCGTGCTACATTAGAACTTTTGTTCTAAGTAGCTGAATCTAAAACAACAACAAAAACAACGATCATTTTCGCGAGTGTGTGAACGCTCCTCCGTGAGAATAATTAGAACACCAAAGCTGTTTAAGATTATTAAAACGCGGCATCGCTGAAATAATTAAAAGGCTCCGCTATTGAAATTATTAGAACTCATCCTAGTTATAAGCTTGAATGCGCTGAATTAAGTCTCGTTCTCTGGGACACTAAGGTTCCAAGACTTCGGCTTTAAGGACTTCCGAGCGCGCTCCCATGAAAGATGGAGTGAACGCGATACCTTTAAAAAGCGTATATATACAGGAACTCTGAACGCGTCGCTGTTAAAACGTATTGGGAACCCGCGCTACCCTTAAAGTGTCCCGAAGGCAATGCGTTTAAAATTTTATGAACGTTTTGGGCGGGTCGTCGTAGAAAAAAGACGAATAGTACAAAAAATATATATATAACGCGCTATCAAAAGATATTGCGAACGCATTGCGTGTGAAATAATTGTTAAAGTGTCACTTAAATGCTCAGAATATGAACGCGAAACGTGTTAAATGTCAGAAAGGATTAGCAAAAGTGAACGCATCGTGATAAAAAAGAGAAGACGGATCTATTTTTTTAACATAATTGAAACTCATTTACGCCATTTACAAAAAAAAAAAGTGAACGCTATTATTTTTATTATATTGCATTTGTCATAATATGAACACACTTCTCGTTACTATTTTTGGAACAGGTGAACGCAATTTTTTTAAATTACGCGAATAAATACGATAAATATTACAATATAAATGTAAAAATATGTGTACACTACCCTGATTTCGAACGCTAAATTATGAATATTTGCAGTGATTTCGAACGCAAGATCCTAAGAACATCGCGAATTAACCCTTTTGTATGCATTATAAAAATAATGTGTCTGAGAACGTATTTGAATTTCACCATATCAGAACAAATGAACAAGCGATAGAAAACAAAAACGACCGCGCGTTAGATGAACAGGTGAACAAAACAGTGATGAATTGAACGCTTGAAGATAACATAATCTAACATAACTTATCGTAACTTAACCAAAGTAACCTAGCCAAGCTGACTGAAATCTAACCTAACCAACTTCCTAATCAAATCTATCGTAACTAATAAACTTATCCTAAGTTACCGTCACCTAATTAACCTTCGTTATCACGATATCAGGTTATCACTTCCTCTCGCCTCCTGTTGTTGCGATAACTGATTTCTTCAGAAAGTTTATTCGTATCGATTCGTTCAAGTGAGAATACCGGAAAATATTGTAAATCTTTATATAAAAGTTTATTACAATGCGTAGTGAAATGTATATTAAAATGTTGAGTGAAATGGGTATTGAACAATTTCAATGTTTATTGAAAAGTTAACTTAAGTACGTATTGCCTAATGAAATGTTTATTAAAATGGAAATTGAAATGTTTATTGCATTAGATAGTGTAATGTGTATTGAAAATGATATCGATATGTTTAATGAAATATATATTGAAATGCTTATTGAAATAGTTATTGAAATGTTTATTGAAAAGAACTTTAACAAGGATATTTAAATGCTTATTGAAAAGGCTATTGAAATGTTAATTGTGTTTAGTGAGTGACTCTTCGCCTTACATCAATACGAAATTACATTCTCGATTACATCTAGCATTTCGTACACATTCCAACTTTCAATGCTACACCGTACCTTAGAAATGTGCTTGTAAATGACATGTTGAAATTCGAACATTTCAACCATCTCGGTATTTATTTTACGTTGGTAATGGGAGGGGGGGGGGGGTTGCTAATTCGATTTGTTATCCCGTTCTTCTTCGGAAATTGGTGGTTAATAACGTGTATTCGTTTTGTTTTATCACCGTGAAATCAGGTTATTGTTGTAAGTTTCTTGCAATTGAGGACTGAAGCAATACAAGTACTTAATACTAAGCACCGGTACTTATTTATAAAGTGCTGGTGTAGTACTTTATATATATAAACATTATTCAAATTGCAAGCTAAATGTTATTTAATTTATGCAAAATTTTTTTTATTTGAGATACACTTGAGTTACACTTGTTCAGTCCTCAATGTTATGATTTGTATTAATTCTGACGAATGCTCTAATTCTAATTTTAATTGAATATACTTGCTTTGTTCCAAGACTTGAGCTGGCCATTGTAAAAACGCCACATATGTTCTCTGATTATTTCAGTGCCATAAAACTGCCGTAAAAACCATTGATTGATCACGGTACTGCAATTGCATAACTTATATGCAACATAAATTAGCATAACGCTGGTGTAATAAGTAAATATCTCGTGGGCAAGAAATTATAGCTTTTTATCGGTTGTTAGTGTGAAGTTATTCGGATGTTTTTGTGGGCAGAGCGTATATACGCCGACGGGTTCACCGTTGTCTACACCGTTGTCTACACCGTCGCCTACACAGTCGCTTTCATCGTCGTCACCTTTGTTGCCTCAAAACAAGATCATAATCACCGTCAGAGCCACCATCGTCACCATAACGACTATCGTAGATACCTCCACTACCACTATCACCGCTATCACCGTCATCATCCGCTCCAAAACTGTCACCGCCAAAACCACTATTACTGCTAACACCATCACCACTACCACCACTCAACAATCACCACCACTGACAACATCACCATCGCCGCTTCCTCCAACATCACCGCAACTACTGCTACCGCTTCTACCATCAACATCCCCATCACTATCACCACCACCACCACCACCACCACAGGCCAGGGAAGTGCAAGTTGAAGGTGATGATCAGCGCTTGATGAGTTTACTGGTCTGTGAGGGGAGAGGAGGATGATGGTGAAGAGTCTCCCCTCTCTCTCCTCTCTTCTCTCTGTTTCATCGTCTCTCTCTCTCTCTCTTCCTCTTCCTTCTAATTCATGTTCTATTTTAAATTATTATTTTGCTCTTCTTTTGTAAGTATATTTCCCATTTCTTACTTTTTACAATTCTCTCTCTTCTTCATTTTTACACTTACTTGTTCTTATCTCTGACTCCTTTATGTTCTCTGTCCTACTTCCTTTACTTATCTCTTCCGTTTCCTGTCGTTTTCAGCTCTCTTGCTCCTTCTATGCTATCTTTCATCGCCCTTCGTTCACCGCCTTGCTCCTGCTCCCCTCTCTCTTCGTTGTCCCCCCTCTTCCCTCTCATCCCCATCCTCTTGTTCTTCGTCCTGCTGCTCTTCCCTCTCCCCTCGTTCTCCTCCTCCTCCTGCTCCTCTCATCTCTGACTCCCCCACGCTCCCACACGGCAGGCTCATTATGCAGCCTGGAGGACGAGGGGTGACAGCTGCGTACCTGAGCTCCACTCCCCTACTACTCCCAATCACCGTAGCCTTCTGCTACTCCTTCAGTAGCGAGTGATTGTCCTCCACAACGTACCGTCCCTAATGCCTTGAACGAACCACTGACTGACGTCGAAAAATGGGAATATAATTGCGTAGCAATGCGTAGTGTGTAATTGAATCAGGATTATATCTTCTGGCATTGCTTCAGTGGCAAGTTGATCGTCAGGAGCCAGCAGGAGCCCCGTCACAATACAGTGTTCCTGCCACGAACAAAAAACAACAGAAAACGGGGAAACTCACAGTTGTACATCTGAAGGAGTATATATAAGGGCTTAACTCTCTCTATTCTCTGTTTCTGTCACTACAACTACTGAATCATCTGTTCCGCCTTCAGACGTAAACAGCGATCACTCTTGTCCTTTAAAGTCCCGTCGCTAAACCATGAATGTGTCATTGTATTATCGCAAATTTGTAAACATTGAGTTTGGTTAAAAATCAACGTCTCTTCCCATTTATTTTTATCCTCTGTCGCTTCTTCAGCTTGTAAGGAATGACGGATCACTCGAAGTCTCGTAAGGTGCTGTCCCTTGTACTCTGAGTGGGCCATTGTTTTGCTGTTAAAACTCAAGGTGCAGGGTCATTGGTTGGCCTTTTTCTGCTTCTCGGTTTAGTGTTGGACTTAAGGATCATCGAACTCTTGAAGATTTATAATCCACCACAAGCCAGCAATTATACATTAGTATTGAATGCAGTGCTTGGCTGAAGAAAACTCATTTTATGTTCACCGAAAAATCGGGTATACATCATTCGGTGTATTGTATATCCCAGTCTACTGTGTATATCAGAGTGAGTCTATACAGTATACTGGGTGTATATCCACCCCCTCCCACTGCCGCGGCGTCAGTGGTGGCAGCACTGACTGGGCCTTTTGTAAAGTGATAATGTTATTGAAACCTTGAGGTTATGTTGTGTGTTTGCTGGGCGATCTGTGTATGGTATCTTGTATCGTAGCATCATCTTCTGGGCGATCTGTGTATCGTAAGAGCAGCATCTTCTGCGAGAACTGTTGCTGTTGATGATGCTTTTCAGATAGCTAATGTTACTCTCAGAATTGTTGTTGTTTTCGTTTTTAAATGGAAACTGCTGATAGTAATTATCACCACCAATACTGCTTCTACTACCACTGTAATTACTACTACTGCTGCTGTTACAACTACTTCAAGAACTACCCCTACCAAATAGTGATCCAACCACTCATATTCTACGACGTCTTCCACTGCTACAAATCTTTATATAATCACTTCTCGTCCCACTAACTCTCCACTACGAACGACCACACTTCTCTCTGGTTTTCCACACACTAATCTAGCGACATCCAGCGTACCTCTCCACTGACCGCAGCGCAGGTGAGTGGAGAGAGCAGAAATATTGTTGATATTTTGAACACCTTGAGAAGGTACATTTCGAGCTGCGGCAATGCGCTCCGGGCGAAAGCACCCTCCGAGCTGCAACCCCAGGATGAATACCGAGCTCTTCATGACTTCCCTACGGGTATCCAACCGCTCGGATACCCGCGAAGGACAAGAACACATTCCGGGCACACGCTCACACTCCAGAACAAACTCTGTAGATTTAGAGTATAGAACTCTATACTTCTATACGTGGGTTCATAGAACTCTACAGGACTCATCTGCCGAGAGCTCGGACCGTTCGCTCCGAAAAACAAAAACAAAAAATAATTCAACATCGAAGCTGACCCCACTGCGCCGCCGCCACTGTCCGCAAATCCTGCATATCTGTTTTAGCGAAAAAGCGGATCCTTCGATCAACGGATGTCCCGTTGCTGCTAACACTGTTCCTCGCTCTAAGTTGAGATATATGTATATTATATTATATTATATTATATTATATTATATTATATTATATTATATATATATAATATATATATATATATATATATATATATATATATATATATATATATATATATATATTATATATATATATATATATATGTATGTGTGTGTGTGTGTGTGTGTGTGTGTGTGTGTGTGTGTGTGTGTGTGTGTGTGATCTCAACGGAAACACTTTCGAAAATCAAGCGATAATAGATTTTAAGAAGTTTTAATATATTGTTTCTACCTCGTATGTCGTATAGTGTACATAACAACTAATGCTTGTCTTTAGACAAATTGATTTTATAAATACTAATCTTATTTTATTTTGTTGGTGGGGAGGTGGATGAAAGAGTTTTGTGTGTTTGCTTTTAGTTAAACACAGCATGTTAACGTGTTTGTCTCTGTGTAATCTTATGTTTGACTTCGTGTCATCCGGTGTTTGATTCCGTGTCATCGTGTCTCTTAATGTCCTTGCGTGTTTACATTCATGTTATCGCGTGTTTGCTTTAATTTCTTGTGTTTTTTATCCCATACGTCATATGGCTGTTTTTGTCATCGCGCGATTCTCTGAGTATCATCCTGTGTGTTTGCTGTCACGTCGTGGTGTGTTTTTTGTTTGGTGTCACGTTGTTGTGTGTGTGTTGTTTACAAGTTAGTGTCGGGGTACAGGTGCCACAGGAGGTCACAATCCACCGGCCACAGATAATATCACAGTTGCGATTGGTACAGTTAAATTACAACAGTTGATCTAGTGGAGAGAGAGAGAGAGAGAGAGAGAGAGAGAGAGAGAGAGAGAGCTTTCACTCATGCGATACCATTCTCAAGAACACCACTCCATCAGCGATCTCTCAGTTGACTCTCATTTGAGACACGCTAATGCACCATGAAATACTCAAGAATTCCTATCAGCTGGCCTACATTACGGTTCATCGCTCTTGACACAGTAGCCTTAAGCAGGCAGAATAACTTCAAATAAAGTATCCCACTGTGCATAAATAATCAAAATGAAATAAAATGAGCTTCTGGGATCAAGCTTCAAAATGAGCTGATGTTGGATAATATCCTCGAGCTTCAAGTATGCATGAACGAATATCAATGTTGATGTTGCTAGACCCAAGACACAGTTCACAGCAAGGAGAGAGAGCCCAGTGCTCTGACACTAACGTACCTCAAGGCGCTAGAATTCACAGTACACTCTGCATCCTCTCTTTCCACAGTGAAGATCCCACATGTTGAGATAAATATATGTAGTCGACATAATAGTGAAAAAATAGATCGGTTAGAAAGGCGAGGTCCAAGAGCTAATAGCTCGATTCTGCATACACAAATAGTAAATACCCGGCAGGAAAAAGACAAAAAACTAGCTGGAAGCGTGTGTCACGAGGCTTACCGAGCGTAACGCTAAATGCCAGGTATTAATTAGCACTGTGAGGGAGTTTGGTGTTGAGGCAGCTTACTGGAAGGGCTTGGAAGTGGTTTGATGGTGATGCTGAGGGGGGAAGGTGGGGGTTGGTTGTTGGGGGGAGAGGAGGGTGTTGGTGGAGAGGGAGAAGTGAGTGTTGGTGGAGAGGGAGAGGTGGATGCTGGAGAGCGGAGAGGTGGAGGGAGGTCGTTTGGTGTATGAGATAGGAGGAAGTGATTTGGGTTTGTGGATGCAAAGGAACGTCGGTGGAATGGAATTAGGTAATGAGGTATTGGTTAATGGGTGATTGTAGAGAAGGAGGTATATTTGGAAAGGGATGGAAGGAAGAGGTGGGAGGTAGATAACGTTGGCTTAGTTGGATAAGGGAGAGATTATAGCAGTGATGCAGGTGCTTGGGTATACACAGGAGGGGTGATTGATATTGGGGGAGGGAAGGAAAACTAAGCTGGTTGAATAGGGGGGGGGATATACCAGGAGTAAAGAAGAGGGGGGGGGGGAGTTGATCCGAAGAACCAGGAGTAGAAAGGCTTCTCATGTTGACTATTTTATTTGTAACAGAATAATATTCAAAGTACTTTTTGCTGGCTAATCATTATTATTATTATTGATTCTATTATATCTGTGATTTGCTTCAATTATTAATTTTATTATTATTCTGGTTACAATTAATATTACTATTGCTACTACTACTTTTACTACTACGACTCCTGTTTCTGAGATCTTAGATGATTCCCCACGCTTAGCTTCTCATCTCAAAGTGTGACTACTTAGCTCTGAGCAATCGACCCTACAATAAATATTGTGATGGCTTAGGGAAATGAAAATCGGTGCAATATTGACGCTGCATGAGGTCTAATGATTAGCGGCACCGGTAGGCTAGGTGGGCTGCATGAGTTCTGACGCTTCCGGTTACGCAAAACCACTGGATTTGGCAGACGAGGAGTCACAATAACGTGGCTGAAATATGTTGACCAAACCACACACTAGAAAGTGAAGGGACGACGACGTTTCGGTCCGTCCTGGACCTTTCTCAATCGACTTAGAATGGTCCAGGACGGACCGAAACGTCGTCGTCGTCCCTTCACTTTCTAGTGTGTGGTATGGTCTCAACTACATTTTTTTTACGAAGTAGCAACTGGTTAGATAACCAGTTGGCCTTAGGTTTCCTTTCCCAGAATTCTATAGCGCTCACCTTTTTAACTCCGATACTAGCGAGGTCCTGCAATGGCTAACCACTCCTCCGAGATAACTATTCTTTAACTACTCTATCCGGAGAAACTCTCTGGGACAGGGCAGCGGGATAGAACCACCGTACTGGGTCTTCCCCAGACGCGCGCTGCTTCTCGTAGATTCACCAAGTTGTTGTGGTTTCATTATGCACTCCCTCCCCCATATCCGCCACCGGCCCCTTAATTAAGAATCTGGCATAGTTAGTCCTGGTTTTGACTTTGATTTTCCTTTTGGATTTTTGTTTTTTCTTATTTTTCCATTTTCTTTTAATTAGTTTTCGAATTTCTATTCGTTTTTGTACTGTGAAGATTTGGAGTTTTTATTTTTTCCAGACGCTGCTTCAGTTTTGTTAGTGATGGGAGCCACCGCTACGGCCGCCGCTAGCCTTAGCACCGCCAGCGCTGACACCGCTACGGTTAGCGTTACCACCGCCAGCGCTGACACCGCTACGGTCAGCGTTACCACCGCCAGCACTGACACCGCTACGGTTAGCGTTATCCCCGCCAGCGCTGACACCGCTACGGTTAGCGTTACCACAGCCAGCGTTAATACCGCTACGGTTAGCGTTACCACCGCTAGCGTTGGCACCGCCAGCGCTGACACCGCTACGGTCAGCGTTACCACCGCCAGCGCTGACACCGCTACGGTTAGCGTTACCACCGCCAGCGTTAGCATCGCCAGCGTTGACACCGCTACGGTTAGCGTTACTACCGCCAGCGTTAGCACCACCAGCGCTAACACCGCAACGGTTAATGATAGCATCGCCAGCGTTACCACCGCCAGCGTTAAAATTGCTACCGTTAGCGATAGCACCGCCAGCGTTACCACCGCCAGCGTTAAAATTGCTACCCTTAGCGTTACCACCGCCAGCGTTACCACCGCCAGCGTTACCACTGCCAACGTTACTACCGCCAGCGCTACCACTGTCAACGGTTGCACCGTCAGCGTTACCATCGTCAGCACTATTACTATAATCAGCACCACTAGTACAAACTGCTACCACAATCACCACTGCTACCACAATCACCACTGCTATTACCACCACGACGACCACCACTGTAACAATAAATTCTTGCATTGTAACCTCTCTACTGTTTCTGGCAACACATCACTACCACAGCACGCCACTTGAAGCCACTACATATCACTCTCCTACCTCCTACTTCAACCACACAACCACCACCACCACACACCAACCACTACGCACAACCACCACCATCATATACCAACCACCACACACCAACCACCACCACCACCACCACCACCACACACCACCCCCACACACCAACCACCACACACCAACCACCACACACCAACCCCCACACACCAACCCCCACCACCACCACCAACCACCACACGCCAACCCCCACATCCACCACCACCACCACCACCACTACACACCAACCACCACACACCAACCACCACCACTACACACCAACCACCACACACCAACCCCCACCACCACCACCACCGCCACACACCAACCACGACCATCATCTCTGATCGATACAAGTTAAAATTCTCAGTGCTTGCTGCCTGCCCGTCTCGCATACAAACCACACACCGGGCTAGCGACTGCAGAGCCTCTTGCCCTTGACGCCAAATGCTAAGAAACAAAGAGGGGGAATAAAGAGAAGGCAAGAAAAGAGGAAGGAGTAAAAGAAATTAGAGTACGTGTGTGTGTTGTTAGAAGAGAGGGAGGGCTAGAGTAGCTCTTGAGCAGTTGTTGTCCTGTGTGAATTAGCCGGATTGCAAACAATAACATACCTCAGGTTCCAGCTTTACATACAACGTCAAATGTTCCTTGCCATATTGGCTGTGAAAAGGTATCACTAAAGGTATTCAAATATTTCTTCTTATAGTTGGTTCCCCCTTTGCTTACAGCCATTACTCTGAAGACGTGTTTCGTCATAGTCCCTAAGTGGTTCATTCTAGCTTCCATGTTGTCCTCTTATTTCGATACTCATTAACCGAAATATTTTATTTATTTCCTCGATATATTGATGAGTGTTTTGTATGACTGGAATATGACACTGAAGTTGATCATTAGATTCGACTCCCTCAGTGGAGAATTGTGTGTGTGTGTGTGTGTGTGTGTGTGTGTGTGTGTGTGTGTGTGTGTGTGTGTGTGTGTGTGTGTGTGTGTGTGTGTTTTATTATCTGTATGGCTTAGTTGGTTACCTTTTGTCCCCTCTCTAAGGACCTTCTAATATATCTTTACGTTCAGATCCTTGCAGTGTGTCACTTCATCCAGGCTTCTTATTTTCTCACACACAAACACACACACACTCACAAGCACACACACAAAAAAAACACGCAAATAAGTAGGTACAAAAAGGCGAGTACTCACAAACAAACACCCACACCAAAAACACTCAAAATACACTCACACACAAACACTCCCCATCCACACACATACACACAAACACACATAAACACCGGTACGGTATCCTGTAACTGACGTATATATCTCTTTAATTATTTGAAAAGGTTGGCGAAGGTGAGGAGAAATTGGAGGTAACTACGCGGTAATTGGGTAATTTAAGTCATTATCAAAACTGCCGATTCCTTTTTGTTTATTTTCTGTCTCTCACTTGAAACTTGTTGGCTGTATTGTCTTTTGTTGCAGAACACATTTTTACAGAATATATATATATATATATATATATATGTATATATATATATATATATATATATATATATATATATATATATATATATATATATATATATATGTATATATATA
>NC_091213.1:12923469-12993469 GCF_040958095.1 Procambarus clarkii
GCCTCCTAACAATTCCATTCCTCGTGTCTCTAAACTCTTGGGCAGTGTAAACAAAAAATAACTTCACAATCTTCACACCAAACACGTAAATCTGCATGATATGAATGGCTGAATTATAAAATCAATGAGTTTCCCCTCTTCCCCCCCCCCCGTCCCTGTATCCCCTCACCCCTCCTCTCCTCTCCCAAACCATTTTTTTTAATATTCTTTAAACATGAATTGCATCATTTGTAAGTCAATCTGGGACATAAGTTGGACCGGTACCCTGAGGTTGTGTGTTCTGCTGTGTAGTTACTCAATGTAGGTGTTGATCATGATTTGTGAATGGATATTTTGGTGTGTGTGTGTGTGTATGTGTATGTGTGTGGGAGAGGGGGAGGGGAGGGGGAGGGGAGGGGAGGGGAGGGGGAGGGGAAGGGGGAGGGTTGGGCAAGGAACTAGGTTAGAGTGTGAGTGTGGGAAGGGGGGAAGGGATTGGCAAGTGGATAGGTATGTGTGAATGAGCATGTGTAAGCGGGGAGGGGGTGAATGTGTGTGTGTATTTACTATTTATATTTACTATTTGTACCTGCACAATTGAGCTACTAGCTCTTGGACCCCGCTTCTGTAGTCCACCTATTTTTCCTCTATTATGTCTACTACATATATTTCTCTCTAACACACACACACATGGGGTGTGGATGGACGTAGCTGAGTGGAATGTGCACTTGTAAACGGATGCCTTTTTTTTTTAATCGTGGTCAACATATTCCAGTGTGAAGGTCTCAGCACCGGCCCGGGTTCGATTCTCAGAGCTTATAATTGAACACGGACCCTTAGGACTACGACCCTAGAGCGCTGTCTACTCCGCCGTGAGGCTCACATAATATGTGTGTGTGTGTGAGAGAGAGAGAGAGAGAGAGAGAGAGAGAGAGAGAGAGAGAGAGAGAGAGAGAGAGTGTGTGTATGTATTATTTACAAAAACAAGTGTTGACAGTTTGAAGTTTTAGTGAATAATTTGTTTATCGTTTATTTAATCATATTGTTATTATTATTTTAAAAATATTATTAAGCTAATCATAAATTATCAAAGTTGTCATGCTCATTTTCTATTTTTTAAATTGTTATCATTATCCTCATCATCCTCATCCTGGTCATCATTAGAATCATCATTATCATCTTCGTCATCATCACCATCCTGTATACATCAGAATATTTATCGGTATATAATTTATTTTGACATGTGCTGCATAATTATTTCACCTTCCGATATATTTATTTATTAAATTTCCATTTATTAAGCTGTCAGTCACTCATCTCGCTGAGATTAAGGCTTCCGATCCTAAGATACAAAACAAATAGAGAAAACAAAACGAAAAATCAACAACTAAGTCGAGACGCGCGTGGATCGTAAAATACGTAGTATTAAATCATATTTAAATTCATAGATTCTTGTGGAATGCATTATATTTGTGTATAAATCAAGTTGTGTTTATAAACCTTATGAATGAGAGGGTGGAGTATGTATCTCTGCCGCTGGGTCAGCCTAACTATATTTAGCACTTGTGTATGTCTATTTAAATAACAAAAAATATAGATATATATTGCCAGACGATACAACACAATCACGTCAATTCATGTGTCTTCTCAATGAAGCTTCGTAGATTGACACATCAGGATAATATCTCTGAATGAAGTTGAAATTTTACAACTCTGTCAGCTGACCGAGGCGAGAGGATCCCCCCTCTCTCTCTCATCTTATAAGCAATGCAGTGTGGCTTGCAGAGTTATGTAAATATCAGCTTATTTACGGAAGGCTCATGTATATGTTGTTTTGTGAATGAACCGACAGCTTACGCTCACACCTCGTGCTGGACTTGAGTACAAGGAACTTCTTCGTAAGACAGCTGATCGAAATTGACTGGAATCATATGAATCAGATAATGAATCAGTATTTATGCGTTTATTTATTCAGCTTTTTTGCATTCATTGCAACTTAAAACCCTGAATATAATGCCCAGTTTGAAAAACAAACAATACCCGTATTATTGTATTATATTTAATGAGAAAAATAGATAATTTCAATTAATTAATAACAATAACACTACCGCTACTACTAATTATAATAATGATGATAAAAATGATAATTATAAGGGTAAATGACAATGATGTTGTTATAATGATGTTATTTAACTTCTGTTATCTTATATATAAATTATAAGATGTTAATAACAATGAATTTAATTAACATGCTAATGATTGATAAAGACTGAAATACCAACAACAAGTTATAACAGTAATAATACCAAAAAATACCAATAATAACTATTTCCACATCAACAATAATAACACAATTGAGAAGCTAAACAGTAACATTAAAAACAAAATCAGAGAAAAGTTATTAAAACAGCAAAAACGAAACACTAAAAGCAACATTTAAATTTTTTGGTATTAAACATTCACTAACAAAACAAAAACAATGTAATGGACATAACTACAAGAAAAATAACTTTAACAAATAAATATATTCAGATATATAAAAAATAGTAACATTTTATACCAAATTATTAAATTATTTACTAAACAATTAAATAATTTACCAAATAATTAAATAATTTGCCAAATTATTTAATAATTTAAACATTTAAATAATTTCGCGAATGATTAAATAATTTACTAATTAATTAAATGATCTAATCAATAATTAAATATATGCCAGAAGACTTAAATAATTTAACAAATAATTAAACAACTTACCAATTATTTTTTTTAAATAAATTAATGTTTTGTTTACAGTTAAATAACTTGCCAATGTAATTAAATAATTTGCCAAGTTAATTTAAATAATTTATCAAATAATTAAATACTTGGCTAGACTTTAAAGTAATGGCCAAATTATTATATTATGTATCATCAATAAATAAACAAATATTATGTATCATATAACTAAATAAACACGTAATTAAATAAACTAATAATTAAATAAATAATTAAACAAACAATTAAATAAACAAATAATTAAATAAATGAAAACAAATATATAATCAAATAACAAATATAATAACTACAAATACATTTGAAATACACAAATAAATAACAAAGTAAATGATTAAATAAATACGTAATAAAAAGGTTACTATTATATAACTAAATACAATATGAAAAAAAGGAAAAATAAAGAATTTACATTTCACCATTTACAACAATTGTTATTTTTAAATATAAATAATTATTTAATTTTATACTCATTCAATGGCAAATTGGGGAAAGTGAAATGAAAATGAATACCAAAATTAGCCGAATTAGCAACCGTAAGAGAACCAAATACAACATACGTTACTGAATATTGACAACGTACAGTTACTTGATTTTTTCTGGCTATTGTTTGGATTGCATCGGAAAGCACACACACATATATAAACACACCTTAGACACGGGTTCAAATCCCAGAACATATTTCCCCCTAGACCATAGTATAAGCCCAGTAAGCTACTCCTTAAACCCGGGTTTAAGATTACACTTCAAAAATTTTTTGCAAAACTCTCCAAGTTCAAAACCTTTTTCATTCACCCAGCGACTCCTTTGCCGCTTAGCACACTAGTTCACACCCATTACATTACTAATGCGCTAATTCTCAACATGTCCTCTCACCTAATACGTTGCATTTTTTTTTACGGAGTCGACCAAGCCATTAAAAATATGCAACGCATTCGTGAAAATTTAAGCACCATAATATTGGCGTTTTTGTATGTCGGCTTCGATAGGTTAAGGGGGTTGTTTGGGCTCGCACGTTTCTAGTTAGGTGAAAATAACTGTATTTGTTTACGGAATGACAAATCGAGAGGACGAGCAGGTTAATTACGTAAACACACTGATGCTGCTAATATATCAGGAGCGCCAGAACGCATGCCGTTGCTGCCTTGCCAGAAAG
The DNA here is from genome assembly GCF_040958095.1 of Procambarus clarkii. NCBI lineage: Eukaryota > Metazoa > Arthropoda > Malacostraca > Decapoda > Cambaridae > Procambarus > Procambarus clarkii. Next base: position 12,927,380 of record NC_091213.1, read on the forward strand.
ATTTCAATATGTAATATTGCTATAGCCAACAGCCTAGAATGATTGCAACAACGGCTGCCCAATAGGTGTTACGCTAAAGGAATTTCCGCTATCTGATGTCGCTATAGTTGCTTGCTAAATTGGATTGCATCATTATATAAGAATTTTATGACAATTTTTTTGCAATAAATATTTATACAAAATGTAATTTAGCAAATATAACTAAAATAATAATATAAAATACAATATTCCATATCTATTTGGAAATAAAGAATTGAGTAAATAAATAATGTATATCATAGAAACTATAGGAGGATATATAGTAGATAAAACTGCATGCCTGTAGGAGGTAAAGTATATCCTCGGTACCTTATACACTTCGTACCTCATACCCTGTGTACCTTATTACCCTCTTGCCAAATACCCTCGGCATGGTATGCGGTAAACTGGTATACCAAAAGTGCCTTATATCCGCAGCACATTGTATTCCCGACGCCTAATACCAGCAGTGTCTTATATCCCAACTACAAATACCTACACCACCTCATACCATCAGTATCTAATACCCGCATCACTTCTTACCTTCAGCGCCTTATACCACAGGCACTTCAAACCCACGACCCCTAATACTCTTCGCGCCTCATACTCTCAGGACAAAATACTCGCAACACCTCATACCAAAAGCGCCTTATTCTAACGGCGAACAGATGACCAAACACCTGAACCGCCCACAGATACCTAATACCTCTCACATATATTTATAAGAAAGAAATTATAGATTTATAACAAGGGATACAATAGTAATAACATATATATATATATATAAAACACAGGGGGACAAATTTAATTAATATTACGAACTATTATAACTTAAGATTTTTGAGTGAAAATGCAATTCACGACTTTCAAATGTCAATAAAATAAATAAATCGCTTTATAGCCAGCGACAAAAATCAAACACTGACAATAAACATGAGATATATAATTAAGTTTTTCTCCCACATCGGTGTTTTTCTCGTCCGTCCTGCTGTGTTTTTTGTGTCTTATTTTGTTTTATCTTCATGAATATTTAGGTGAGGATATTAAAGCTGTTTAAAACTCTTTAGTTAGACACCTTGACTCCGTTTTTCTCAGCTTCCGGATATTTAAATCCGCTTTTTATATACACTAAAATCCGGATTGATAAAACAAAGCGTAAAAAAGCGTCATTATTTATCATCATTTCAATGTTTTATTTTTTTATTTCCTTCAGATCGTGGGGTAGATGTGATTATTTTGGGGAAGACTGAGTGTTGGAGACAGTTGGTGTAATTATTGTGGAAGATTTATTTATTGGGGATTGTGTTGCTTTTTGGGGTTGGAGATTGTTGTTGAGGATGGTGATGGTGGTGTTGGGGATTGTGTTGCTGTCGGGAATGGTATATTTGATGGTGACTGTATTGTTGCAACAATACAGTCACCAATTTATTTTATCTTTATCATTCACCAATTGTTGTTGCGGAAAGTATTACTGTTGAAAATGGTGTTGCGGTTAATGATTGTGTTCACTTTGGCGATTGTGCTGGCGTTAAAATTGTTGTAATAGATGGCACGATTATTACAAATGGTTCTAATGCCGGAAAAGAACATTATTTGCGGACCCCCTACGAGACAAGATCTTTGTCGAGGATAGAACAGAATTGATGATGGTATTGGTGATAGCTTGGCGTGTAACTAATAGGGGGCGGATGATAGAGATAGCTGTTACCATGAATGGTAACTGTTGGGGGATTAGCAGGAGATAGATATGGCAATCACTGAATGTGGAAATTATATCAGAAGAAAAGGTCTGGCACTTGAATTCTACATATGAATACACAAAGGGTTCAATCCTGTACAATGTGATCCAGCAGCAAAGTGCCACGAATGATTATATGATACTGTCCTGAATACCATCGTATGATGGATGTGGAATCTGATCTCTTTATAGCAGATAAAAAATCTGGTCGCGTATCTTAACACGTGGAATACTTAAGAATTTGTTCTACTCATAACGAGTAAGACAGAAGATTTAGTGCCGCTATTAGGACACGTTAGAGAGGATTCCTTACTCTATAAATAGAGGTGTGAAAGCCTCGTTCTTTGTTTAGATGAACAAATGTGTGTTCTCTCTGTTCTACAGCTCTCCACCTGGACCTTCTTGGTACAGCGAGGTTTGATCGCTGATGGTCCAATTGGTTAGTACATCACTCCGTCATCATATCACTAGCATGTGTAATATTGTCACACTGTCTTAGAAATTTCTCGTGGTAATTACCTTACTCTAACTCTATTCTGTGCTTGAGCCAGACGTAGATCAGTCCACTGCTTGTCATTCCCGTATAGTATAACATTCAATGCATTTGACGATCACGAAACACTGATCATTTGTATGCGGAAAATCCACAGAGAAATGGAAAAGAAAGATGAACGTTTCGGCCAATCTGGGCCTTTGTCAACACCGGACTGGCAGATCCGATCCGGCCCAGATCGGCCGAAATGTTCATCTTTCTTTTCCATTTTTCTGTGGATTTTCCGCATAACATTCAATATTATAGGTCGTTTGCGTATCTTTCTCTTCATTTAAACTCAAAAGATAATCCATAACTTTATTGCAAGTTGAATAGATCACAACTTCATTTGAGATATATAATTCGCGTTCATCTATAAGGTGAAAACAAAACGAATTAAATTACATAATCATGCTGTATTTTATTTCCATGGATATTTGGAATTTAATCCAACAATACAACGTAAACATGTAATTAGGGATACCTCGAATTAGATTTGTTTTCTCACTTAGATCGTATATGGAAATGATTTGTTGAAAGAATAGGAGTTCTAAACCTGGTCCTATACTGATATAGGATATTCTGGTTTTCTCTCCAATGTAGGATAGGAAATACACGCGTCCCCTATTTTAGTCGAAACAGAAATTCTGTTCTCCCTTCCACTTGTAGTAGACGATCCAGACAATTAATTCAAGTGGGACAGGGAATTCGGTCCAATATTTACAATAGGAAAAGGAAAGCGCTTGTGTGTTCAATCCATATGACAGAGAATTCAGCCCTTAATATCAAGTAGGGTGTGAAATATAAACCCTAAACCCAAAATTGTTTACAATAATTCATGTCTTTATTGTAATAATTATTGGGAGTATTCAATCTTATCATCTGTTCGGAATAAGGTATCCAGTACTATTCAGTTAGATCATGTATTTCAAGGTTCGACAGCCATGATATCTCCACTTCTGAGCGATCAAAATATTGTGAATATATTCGCTATTTGTATTGTTTCCATATGCACCTTAAAGTTTGTACAGACACAATATAAATGAGAACCTCATATGTACGTAAGTATATATTATCCTCAGAAATATATACGTACACATAAAGATATAGACACTCAGATATAAATACACACGTACACCGTAGACTGTACACCGGATGATTGACAGTTGAGAAGCGGGACCATAGAGCCGAAGCTCAACCTCCACAAGCACAACTAGGTGAGCACGTAGCTTACACAGACACATGCACAAATAATCGCCGGCACGCCCAAACGTATCTAACCCTTTCTTTCAGATTCAATAGCATTTGTCTAAATGAAAGAAATCTACCAATATAGTCATTTCCTGGTCTATGATATAGCCGTTATGTACATCCTTTAGGTTATACTTCGGAACATCTGCATTTATAAAGCCGCTTATAGGCTATATGAAGGGCTACATAATTGTAAGAACTAGCTATGTAGAACTAAAAAAAATCCTCATGTCATAGGATAGTCATAAAGGACCATGTGATCAATACCCTGGAATGGCCAGCTCTGGATGTATTATTAGGACGTCCTCATGAACAGGAGATACTTAATAAAGTGACTGCATAGCTCCAGGTACCTCATACCGACTAGTCGGAAGCATCTAATGCTGGATATTCAATACCACAGTATGAGATCATGACCGAGTTTGTGATCACTGAGTTTACGTAGTGCCCAAGATTGGGAGACCCGTCACCTGTAGCCACCTGCCATAGGTAATGGTAACCTAACCTGATCCTGGTAACCCACTATATTCGCACTGTCCGGTGGCCTGTGCTGCCTATGTATGTAAGTATCAAATGTAAACAAATAATAACTAGTTTTTCTTTAGTGAGGCTTCCGAGAATCTGTAATTTCTCTACTATTACACCTGCATATTTGGAGACAACTAAGGGTGCTTTATGACGGTATCTTCAAGAACATGAGATTGAATATAAGTAACGACCGTTGGACAAAAAAAATATTGCTGCGACGCTTGATATAATTCTACGGGAATTACACACACTAATTCATATAGGTATTTTTTCTCCGTGTTTTTTTTTTTTTAATTGCTAAGACGGAGCCGTACCAGTGTATTGTTTTATTTGGTCTGTAATTCGATTAATCATGTTATGGGGACGTGGGACATTTATGGTAATCCTAAATCCTGAAATCCTTGATTTCTGGTCTTCGAATCAGGTGTGTTGACACACACATAAACACGCAAACACACACACACACACACACACACACACACACACACACACACACACACACACACACACACACACACACACACACACACACACACATATACACACACGCACAGGCGCACTAATCCTCCGGTACAATGAAACAAGGACAGCGATCTACCACCAGTAACATAAGAACTGGCGATTAGTGATATGCTTATGAATACAATGATATATTCCTGGATACAAGGACACACTTCGGAATTCAATGTCAGTTATCCATAAATGGAATAAAACATACCCATGAATACAATGAAACAAACTACTGAATTGAATGACACCTATTCCTGAATACAATGTCACCTACTGCTTAACACAATGACACATACTTCTGAATACAATGACACATATTCCTAAATACAATGACACATATTCCTGAATACAATGACACCTACAGCACAACACAATGACACAAACTGCGGAAGACAATGACATACTCTCCAGAATTCCCCGATACGTACTTCAGAATACAATGATACATTCTGCAGATTACAATGAGAGAGTTAATGACATATACCGGAAGACTGAGGCAACGTTCAGTAAAGTTCTTCGACATTCACCATATCTCTTACGACATTCACCTCATTTCCTACGACATTCACCACATCTCTTACGACATTCACCACATATCTTACGACATTCACACATATCTTACGACATTCAACACATCTATAACACTCATAAAAGAAAGGAGTCTGTCTTGATAACATGTTGTACATCTGTATTTACACAGCCCCACACTTCAACCCCATGCCTCTACTTCACACCCCAGCGCCCAAACCCCACACCCCACACCCCAGCCCCACACCCCTCACCCCAACCCCACCCTGCATTCCTATCAACCAATCACATTTCTCCCCTCTCAATAACCCCAGCAATTAATGAACTTATGAACTAAGGATTCACATCCCCGCCATCAACGTGACAGCTCCCACCTCTCTAATTCTCCCTCTCTATTGGGCTTCCCTTTCCCTCCCTCTCTCTCTGTCCCTGTGACCTCTCCTTCTTTCTACCATACCTCTCTCTCCATCAGCCTTATAACCTACACTTCTTTCACTCATTCTCCTACCTCCATCGCTCCCTCCCTCTGCCCTCTAACCTCCATTTCCTTCCCTCCCATTCCCGTTCCTTCCCCCATTCCTGTTTCTTCCCCCATTCCCCCTTCCTTCCACTTTGATATATTGACCCCTGACGTCTCATAATAGTCATCGCTTCGTTCCGGCTATACTGCTCTGCAAAATGATGTGCTGTATTGGGTACACTGATATATTGGTTACTGTGCTGTATTGTACTGCTCTGTAATGGACATAAATTGGGTAAGTTTAGATTAAAGACCTGGGTAAATACTGGTTTGGAAACAATGTTGTATATTTAAGGAACAAAATACCGGGAAACATGACTGATGCTAGAGTGTGTTGTCCGGTAAAACAAACGTTGGACTGTTTCAAGAGTAGGTTAGATGTATATATGAATGAGTTATAAAACAAAAGTGCCTCGTATAGGTCAATAGGCTTAATGAAGTTCCCTTAGTTTTAAGTACTGTTACTGCAACGTGGGCTACTACTATTACTACTACTAATCATAATTCTACTACATATATATTCTTATGAAATACTAATAAAACATATTCACAAACAATAACATCAAAATATTGCTTCAAATACATCCTAGAAACATTGTCTCAGGACGTCTTTCCAAACAGAAAAACATCAATACAACATCAATACCATGGTCCATCAGGTTAACAATGCACAAGTTAAATGTCAACTGCTATTACAAGTATCCATGTTCGAAGCTGTGACTCAAAGCGTGCTTCGTTCACTTTCTGATTGCATTGTAAATACTCCATACATTTACGTGAACAAAACAACATTCATAACCTTACCTAAATCAAGGCATAAACGCACAATTATTATTGATATTAGGTTATATTTGAGAAAAATGGCATCCTTTTTATATCGTAGTGTATCAGTTCAGCCCGTCTACATCAACATAGTCCAAATGCTCGTTAATCCAACCACCAAACACTATATATATATATATATATATATATATATATATATATATATATATATATATATATATATATATATATATATATATATATATATATATATATATATATATACGAACGAAAAACGGCTAAAATACGACTCTAAATTGATGACGTTCGAACATTTATCAAACAGTACTTCGCTGACGACTTCTGTTCGAATCACACCACTGTAAATGGTTCACCCGCGTACTTCAAATACAAATAATAGTTAACCGAACCTTAATTAAACACTTACCCTAATCTACGCCTAGCTATACTTAGATATTTAATAGAATTAACTTATTTGTCGGGGATTGAACGCCGACCTGCATGAAGCGAGACCGTCGCTCTACCGTCCAGTCCACAAATTACAGGATCATCAATTACATGCACGACCCAAACGAGACGCCAACACAGTGCGAGGGTTCGGTCGTGTTGTATTGGGGATGGGGGTCAAACGAGGTCGTTACAATAGCGAGAATCAGGAACGGTGTGTTTGGGATTATTTCATACGAGGTCGCTACAATAGCGAGAGTTAGTGGCGTTGTGTTGGGAATTGGGTCGTTGAGGTGATCACAATAGCGAGTCTGTCGCGTTGTCATGGGGATTGGGTCATACGAGATCGTTACAACTACGAATCATTCGCGTTGTATTGGGATTAGGTCGCATGGGGTTATCACAGACGTGAGGGTTATTCGTGCTATGCTGGTGAGTACCACATCAGGTTCCTACGACAACGAGCATCAGTCGTGCTGACAAGTGTTAGTCTTTCCATTGGAGACTTTCGGCGCGTGGAGAGGGGGGACTAGCTGCATGTGTAACAGCTTCTTCCCCATATCAACCTATCATGGTTTTGCGCCCTGGAGAGGCCACTCCAGACCGACAACCAGAGCGCAACTCCATAGTCTCCTGAGACTGATGAATGCCTACTACTACTACTATTACTACTTCTACTACTACTACCACTACTACTACTACTACTACTACTACTACTACTACTGAGAGGCTTCATTGTGTGTGTATTAACCTTCAATCTCCTGACAGGCCTGTGGATGATTGGACCTGCCTTTTTAATACAACTGTGCGGGTACTGACCTGGCTATCTGCAGAGTCAATAAGTATGTATACATGGCTGAAGATATGGAAACGGCGGATAACTTTAAGAGCTGATAGGAAATCAAATAACGAAAGAGGCAATAAACGATGAAAGAAGGAAATGGAAAAAGGGATAATTGGGTAAATAAAAACTAATCCAGGAAGAGGAATGGGAAAGAGCAAGAGAAATTAAAAAGTGTTGGTGTTTCGAAGGAGAGGAATAAGGAAGAACAGAGAGAGGCGTAGCTCCTGTCCCTCCCCCCCCCCGTCTATCCCATAACAGGATAGAACGTGAAGTCTATATTAGGCAGGAAGTAATGTGATATCACGACTTGTTGAAAATGACTCACCAGTTCTTTTGAAAACATTTTTTCCCGATTAATTTCAATGCTTGATGCTTATCATGCTGTAGGATGTCACAGTAAACGTGAGGAACCATCTTCTTCATCATTTTATAAGATGTCATCCCCCCAAAAAATGAAAGGCGGTAAATTGATAGCATAAATAAAAAATAAAGAACTATCATCCTGCTGACGAAGTCAACTATGTAAACAAAACATGTTTTTATACTATTTGAAGTTTTTTTTATGAAGATCTAGTGGTATATGGTAATTTTAGTTTATAGTTTCCATATAGTAATTATTTTAATGTTATTGTTAGGCAGGTTAAATGTTGGTGGCCAAACGAGCTATTTTATTGATTTGTTAAATTCTACAAGAGCAACGATGCAACACCGTCCTAAGTCAGGCCAATGAACACGTCTTAAGTCAGGCCACTGAGTACTACGTAACTCTGGAACAGGAAATACTTGAGCGCTTTCGTGTACATATCAACACATTTCAGTCCAGTTATTCACTCAAGTATTTCCCGTTTGTCCTCGGTAGTTATAACTAATCACATATCAGTAACCGGCGCAGTTGGTCCCGACTGAAAGGTCCCGGGTACAATTCTCGGACCAGTAATTAGGTAGGTACCGCGGGAGTTAGATAACTGTTATGGGCAGCAGTTAGCCTAGTGAGGACACAGTCTTAAACAGACACGGTTTTGTAATGCTCTTAGACTGTAACTGTCTTACGAGACTCTTAGAAGGACAGTCCTATAAAGCTCTAAGTAAGAGACTCTTCTTAAAGACTCTTAGAGAGTCCTTGTTCTATAAAATTCTCCGTCACTGTCCCATAAAACTCTTAGCCAGTCAATAGGAGTCGACATATTGCCTGTCAAGTTAAATAAAGAAGGGTGAGTAGTTAGGAAACTGAGGGTATGGAACGGCATTAAATTTTACCTCCTCTTCTTCCCACTCTCGCTCTCTTTTCCTCCTATCTTCCCCTTTCCCACCTACCTCTTCCTTTCCCCATCCATCTATTCCTTCCCCTCCCAGGGCTACACCGTACCTTCCCACCCTTATTTCTCTTCTCCTACGCTACATATTATTCTCAATTGTTGGAAAAGTACTTAAGCTCTCTCTCTAACCTTTCCACGAGCCCTTCCTGCACTCATTCCCTTTTCTCCTCTTGATCTTCCATTCTATCTCGTTCCCTTTTTTAAACCATCTGTCTCCTATTACTTTTCGTCTCAGTTGTGTTTCTATTCTGTCCGTTTCCTCTCAGTTCTCTTGTCATCTCTCTTTTATTTTCTTCCTTCGTCGTCAAGTTTGGTTGGTGGAGACTTGATCGAATCGTCTTGCTTTGTCTTACAAAGTATGTGATGGGTCTAGCGATCTTGTGGTTGAAGTGCCGTAGAGTGCCAATGATATGCAGATGATGAGTCACAATAACGTGGCTGAAATATGTTGACCAGACCACACACCAGAAGGTGTGTGGTCGACGAAGTTTCGGTCCGTCCTGGACCATTTTCAATAGACTTGAGAATGGTTCAGGACGGACCGAAACGTCGTCGTCCCTTTATTTTCTAGTGTGTGGTCTGGTCAACAGTGTCAATGATATTTTCTCTAACTAGGATTTGTATAAGTGTTTCGCTGGCTTGCTGAAGGGTGAAGGGGTTGTCTGGTTACGGTTCGTTAATTGGCTGGTTGACAGATTTGATTTGCAATTGGTTGACTAAATTGCTGACTAATGAGTTCTCTTGGCTACGTAATTACCGATCAAACTACTTTACCAAACTAACTAACGAACGAACCTAACTGCGCAGTAACTGGTTGAGACTAACCAGGTAACGATGAGGGGTAGTTGTGAGGGGTTGGGGGGGGGGATTGCACTCTCATTTTGCTGCCACGGGTCTGGTGTTCACGTGAGGGGTGGGGTGATGGGGTGGGGGGGGGGGGGGAAGGAGGGCCAGACATGCTAGCATTCCTGGAGCGCTCAGCTGACAGGCGGAGTTCACGCCTGCTCTACTGCTATTGGGGATTAGTGTTTTACGAGTCTTTTGGAATTTGCGGAAGCATGCTGATGTATCGTAATTTCTGGTGGTAATGAATATTTGGTGCGAGGCCGTGTGTCGGAGCTGTCCTTACTCGGCGTGTGCTTAGCTCTCCCCCCCACACACCCCCACCTCTGGCTGCTGTTGTGTGGGGGAGGTGTTGGAGGCGTTTGTTGGAGGTGGGGAAGGGGTGGAATGGCGGTGATGATAGAGATGACTATGTGGTTGGTGTTGGTAGCAATGGTGACGATAATAGTGGTGGTTTAGGTAGTGATAGTGGTGGGGATGATGATGGTGAAGGTGGTTGTGGTGGTGGAGAAAGTGGTATGATGGGGACGAGAGGTGGAGATGATGTACGTGGTGCTGTGGTTCGGGAAGGAGCTGAGGGTCAGTGGTAGTTGAGATGCTGGTGACGTCGGCAGAGATGAGATGCCAAGCATAAGGTTACTGATGCTGGGGAAACTGTTATGATAGTGGTGATTGTGGTGGTGATTGTGGTGGTGATTGTGGTTGTTCTGGTGTATAGGTTCTAGATGCTAATTGAGTAAATGGGATGTAATAGATATGGGATTTTGGAATAGAATGAAGTGGAAATGGGGTGTTATGGGAATAAGACATAATGACAACTAGATTCATCGCAATTGGGGATGCTGAAAAATGGGATAGAATCAAAATGGGGAGACCCATTCCCCCTAAAAAAAAAAATTAGCTGGGAGAATGATCGAAGATCGTAAAATGTGGGAGGAAATGATTAATACCGAAGGAAAGAAGGAATGCCGAACGAAAGAAGGAATGCCGAAGTAATGGAATGCTGAAGGCAAAGAAGAGGGCTGTGGGAGGTGGTGAAGAAAAGATGACAGTGGGAAATGGAATGGTGGAGGGAGAGATATGTGGGAGAGAATTTGAAAATTGTTAATAGGTATTAAAGGCTATTTAGCTAAAGTGAAGGGAGAGTTTGAGTCCGATTGAAGAAGGAAGAGTTGCCTAGGGTGAAAGAAATAAGAGAGGAGTTGAATGGGTTAAATGGATGGAGAAAGAAGCTGAATAAGATAAAAGGGTCGATGGAGAAGATAAATGGGAAAAGGGGGGTGAAAGAATGCTAAGATAAAGGAACAAAAGTGAGAGAATAACAAGGAACAGAAAGTAAGGAGTAGAAGAAGAAAGTAGGAGAGAGAAGGAAGAGAGACAACTAGGAGGAGAGATGGAGAAGACGAAATGGAAGTCAAAGGATGGCGTATGGGAGATAAAACAGAATATTAATGGGAAAATGAGGATCTAAACATATCATGAGAGAAGACATACTAAAATGAAAATGAAATACATAGAAAAATTAATAAAAATATATGATAGTTAATATAAATGCTTTCATTGCATTTCCGTGTATGAAAGAATATTCTAATAATGAATGGAAGTGTGCATAATTCACCAAAAAATTTAATTAAAAATACAAAAAAATACTAAAAAAAAAATACACAAAACTTTGCAAATATATTAACAAATTATAACAAATGCATTAATATTTTAAATCAATATAGGCATTTATTCATGTAACAATATTTGAAATACAGTAAAAATGGAATATACAAAAGACATAAAACAAATGCAATTTCAGTTTTTTTTTTTTTTGCATTTATAAACTATCTTTAAATTATGCTGGTATCGTCGAATACATGGGTGAAATGATCGCTGTCACCCATGTAAAGTACACTTAATTATCACAGCAGTGATAATTATGTATATATTTATGTATCCCAATCACGCCCACCGACACCCGCCCACAAACTCCTATACCCATTTCTTCCCGCACCAACCCGATTGATTGATGATTGATAAAGATTAAGCTACTCAAAGAGGTGGCACGGGCATGAATACCCCGTAACACCCACCCGGCTAACCCAAAGTTTATATACCCTGGGTATATAAAGGGGGCCTGAGGGGGCCTCGTAGCCTGGTGGATAGCGCGCAGGACTCGTAATTCTGTGGCGCGGGTTCGATTCCCGCACGAGGCAGAAACAAATGGGCAAAGTTTCTTTCACCCTGAATGCCCCTGTTGCCTAGCAGTAAATAGGTACCTGGGAGTTAGTCAGCTGTCACGGGCTGCTTCCTGGGGGTGGAGGCCTGGTCGAGGACCGGGCCGCGGGGACACTAAACCCCGAAATCATCTCAAGATAACCTCAAGATAACCCTCCGTTCCTATCTACATCCTCCATGCCATCCACCATCCTTTAACCCACCTCCATCCTCCATCCCATTCAGCATCTTCTATCCCACAGCAAGAGTGAATTACCCCACTCTATCCCTGGAACTGCTTTTAAGATTTATTATTTACAACCGCAACCAAAATAATTAAATCCCCCCCCCTCCCCTATCCACGACCCAATCCCTGACAACGTATCATCCAAGCGATATCTTGGAGATAGCCCAAGAGATATCGGCGAGCTGTAAATTCCTCTAATCACTCTAAATTACGGGCTCTTGCGCTAATTAAGTCATTATCAGATGTACTTCGTTTCTCATCGAGTAGGTCCTTCTGCCTGGCAAGTAGTGGTCATCGGCTCCCGGAGCTGAGGCCCCGTCCACAGCATAATAATCCGTCCATTTATAACGATTTAATTGTATAGTTGTCGATACCAGCCATTATGCGCCGGTCAGACAGGGAAATCAGCTGATTGTGGCCGGCTTTGTTTCCCGGGAAAACCCGGTTTTGTTGACATTCAAGAGACTTTATTGTAAAGAGTAGAAAAGAGAGAGAAAGAGAGGGAGAGAGAGGGGAGTGGGAGATGGTCACTAACCATCTGGAAGTCACTAACTATCTGGAAATTATTAATTATTTCGAAGTCTAGCTTGAGATATTTAGTTGAGTTCAATCAGTGAGTTCGAGTTCCAGTTAGAACTCAGTAACCATCTGGAAATCCAAACAATTTCGTCTAGCACGAAATCACTAGCAATCTGGAATTCACTAACAATCTAGAAATCACTCACCACCTGGAACTCATTAACCATCTGGAAACACTAACCACAAGGAAATCACTAACCATCGCCGGCTAGATATCAGCAAGATGAAGACTCCAATTAGACGTACATTTTATATAAAGAAAATGAGAGGCTGGCGTTTGGCATGCAGAGAAGCACAATTAAAATTAATAACAATAATATAAGTGCTTCGCCGCTCATAAAGTTTGGGGTATATATAGAAATAATTCTCCATGCTTAAATGATCAGGTTTCTTTTATATCTTGAAAGGGTTTAATTAGACCTCTCCCCCCTCCCCCTTTGTACACTTAGCTTCCTTTTTGTGTCTGTAATATATATCAAATTATAAACCTGAATAGTACACAGGACTCACTTTAAATACTTGTAAGTTCTAAATGCCCTTGCTGGGACTTGAACCTCCGCCTGCGTGATGCAAAGCCAAATGCTGTACCTCTATACACCACCCTACACAAGATTGTTGTTGTTATAGATTCAGCTACTCGGAACAAGTTCCAAGTAGCACGGGCTAAGGTGACCCCGTAGTAGACTTACCTGACACAGGAGCGATGCTGTGTCCGCTACAAGCATGGAGGAATATTTATGAACTCATTCAACCCCATACCCGAGTAGAGATCACATGATCACATCCCAAGTAAAGATCACATTTCCTAGTATAAGTCATATAATTGGTCCTAACTACCTGGCGATAACAGGCTTGGCTTGTATTATAACAGGAGTAATTTTGCATGCGCTTTTATTTATCAAATTAGTTTACACTATCTTATCATTCCTTGAGTACATTATAGAATTTATTTCACGTGGTCACCTTCAAATGACAAGTTATTTTCTTTATTTTCTATTTCCTTCAAATTAAAGTAAATTTCCCATTTGCATAATTTTGATTTGTCTTAGTATATAGGACTAAATATAAGCTAAAAAAAAAACATGTTTTCGGTCATAAAGATTGTTGTTAAGGGGAAGTGTAGACGCCTGTGTAGAGGGCAGCACACAGGGAGGGTAGGTTGGTCGCAGGGGACAGTGTAACGAGCCCTGGCGCCGCATGCTGCTCCTCGCATTAGTGACAATGACACCCAGGTTCGAGTCCCGTTGTTATCCCCTTGACGGGTAAACAGTGCGAGGAGTCACCTGCCGGAGGGGCTCGACCTAGCACGCTGCCAGGGTTTTGGGTTAAGTCTGGAGCGTGGCTGAGAGTAATGGCGCCTCCTCCCTCTTACGTTACAATAGCTCCTCTTCCTATCGGCTTATACGCTGTTCCTCCTCCATCTCTTCCTCCTCCTTCTATTCCTCCTCCTCCTCCTCCTCCTTCTATTCCTCCTCCTCCTCCTCCTCCTCCTCAAATTTATAATTCCTCTCCAAAATTTACACCATTTTCTCTCTCTCTCTCTCTCTCTCTCTCTCTCTCTCTCTCTCTCTCTCTCTCTCTCTCTCTCTCTCTCTCTCTCTCTCTCTCTCTCTCTCTCTCTCTTTTTACCAATCATACCTCTTTCATCAGCTTCTTTCTCCTTTATCTCCTTCCCTTATACTCCTTCCACAAATTTCCATCCCCTTCCTACCCTCTCCTCTCCCCTTTTTTTAATCCTCCCTCCTATCCCTCTCCTTATCCCATCCCCTCCACCAATCTTTCAATCCCCCACCTAAACTTTCCCCCACTCGTCACCCTTACCCAGTCCCTCCCTGCCTTCCCTTACTCCCACTCCATCCTCAGACGTGCACGACACCTTCCGCCTGCATCGTATTCATCTACACGCACTGCGCCTGCGCATGCGTTCGTGCACGAGCACGTGCGCCCCAGCTGCACACACTGGAGGTGAGGCAATCCAATCTGGCTGTGGTGGATCCTACACTTGGAGTGGTGAACAGATTCCTTGGAGGGGTGGTTAAGGAAGAACCGGTTAATTATCTTCTGTGGGATGAATCCACTCACTTCCTGGTGGAGTGAACTATCTCCTAGGGAAAGGGAGGGAAGGGTGTGGGGTTGTAAATCCTTTCCTTGGGAATATCCCTCTCCTGAAGAGGTGGTGGATTGGGTTGAATATGATCCTGGAGTGGTGAATCCATTCCTGGTAGGGGAGAGGTTAACCCACTCGTAAGGTGTGAGTTCTCTCCTTGGGGAGGGGGGGTTCTCTCCCCAGATTTCCACCCCAGGGGGGTGGATTTCTTAGCTGCTGGCCCTTAAGACAGTTGAGTATGTGGTGGCTGAGGGATGACCCCTTTGACTGTTCTGAGAATTTTCTCCTATATTCATTAATGTGATTTCAGTCTCTTATTGCCAGTCTGTGTGTTCTATATGTCCTTCACCCGTGGTGGTGTCTGTACTGAAGGTGGAGGACCTGTACCCAGTGACACCGATGTATTGGGAAGCTAATTGGGATGTGTTTTGAGAGGACTGTACCCGGTAACATCTCTATATCAGTCATGTCTGAATAGGCGAGTGTTCACACATAAATCGTGGCTCCAATTATTCAGACTTGACTTAAAAAATTGCTTGGGCCTATTAATGCCGATATTTCTTAAAGGATTTCACTTGGGACGACACCGACTGTTCTATGACACTCCTCTACCCAATATGATTCATCTTGGAAAGTTGGGTGAGGCTAACCCCGAGCGTCTAGCCTTCAACTTCGGACAAAGAGACAAACATTTACATATATAGATTTCAATGTGGTGTGTCGAGTCATTGTTAGGTGCCCCACTAGTGTGTAATACTGTTGTTCGCGTATGTTTTTGGTTAGTAGAACAGTTAACTCTTTCAGTGTTTTTATCGTGTTGATTAGGCAAATTGAGCCAGGATTCGTGTAGCATTTACGTGTCCAGATACGAGACTAGTACATCTTGACGGCTTTGTTTACAAGTATTAAACATATTATGAGTTCTGAGGTGCCACGAGGTTGGTTATAACAATGATAACATTAAGGTAAATTTTTTAGCTCGTAATCAGTCTAATATATGTAAACAAAGCCGCTTTGATTGTGGAAAGATGTACAGGTTTCGGAAAGAGGTGGGTAGATGCTTTGCATATCTTGACCCCTGGCTATAGTTCCCAAAGACAGCTTCCTCAACATTGACATAGCATGAAAGTAAACTAAGATCTACATGTACACTAACGACCTTTCCGTTTTCTCGATTTGTCCCTCCGTAAAAAAAACAAAATACAGCTGTTTAGCCTAATCATTATTGTACATATTGTAGCCCTAATACCCGCCTAATGGTTGATACGCCTCAATAACTTCCCAGAGGGTAAAGGTCATATTAACTATCTAGAGGTTGATAGGTCCTAATAACCCTTCAGAGGTTCATAGGCCTGATAAACCCTCCAGAGTTTGATTGGCTTCATTAACTCTCCTGAGGTTGTTAGGCCCTATTAACCATTTACAGGTCGATAGGCCTTAATAGCCTTAGAGAGGTAATAGGCCTTAATAGCCCTCCTTAGGTTATTGGCCTTAATAACCCTCCAGAGGTTGACAGACCTTAATAATCATTCAAAAGTTGATAGGTTCTAACAACCCTCCAGAAGCTGATAGGCCTAAATAACCCTCTAGAGGATGATAGGCCTCAATAACCCTCCAGAGGTTGATAGGCCTAAATAACCCTCCAGAGGTTGATAGGCCTAAATAACCCTCCAGAGGTTGATAGGCCTAAATAACCCTCCCGAGGTTAATTAACCTAAATAACCCTCCAGAGGTTGATAGGCCTAAATAACCCTCCAGAGGTTGATAGGCCTAAATAACCCTCCAGAGGTTGATAGGCCTAAATAACCCTCCAGAGGTTGATAGGCCTAAATAACCCTCCAGAGGTTAATTAACCTAAATAACCCTCCAGAGGTTAATAGGCCTAAATAACCCTCCAGAGGTTAATTAACCTAAATAACCCTCCAGAGGTTGATAGGCCTAAATAATCCTCCAGAGGTTAATAAGCCTAAATAACCCCTCCTCGAAAAAATTCAATAACTACATCTTTCGTGAGAGATATTTAATTTTACTAGAGAATTCTTGGTAGTTCAAGAGTTCAGAGGAAGAGTGAAGCGGCCTTTTATCAAGTTGCCATTTTTAACCTTCATGCGGGTCGATGGGCTGAGCCAGGATTCATTAAGCATTTACGTGATCACTTACGAAACCTTTAGATCTTTCCTCGGATCATGGCGGTGTAGTCTGCATTTATTAAAGAGTTTACGAGCAAGGGAACGCCGGGAGGTCGTTCTCGTCCCAAGGTCATTATTGTTACAGCCAAATTTCGTAACGCTTCAAATCTCATAAACTTCTCATAAAATGCAAATTAAGGCGCCATGATTGAGGAAAGATGTACAGGTCTCGTAAGGGGATACTTAAGTGACTTACGAGTAGATATAGTATCTTGCAACGTGAATGCCCGCGTAACTGACATAGATTTGGCCCGGACACTAACTTAAGGTCTCCAAAAATATCAAATACCTGAAGACCTCATACATGCAGTCCTCTTACCGCTTCGGAAGCTGCATAGATTACTCTGCGTCGCATAAAAAAAATACATGTGAACCCTCCTTCGATTCTAGCAGACGAAAACATGAATTCACAGATATGTGTATTCACCAGTTCTCTGTGTATATTCAGTTTAATTTAAACTTTGAACTATTGTCAGAAAATAAAAGTACACTTGTTAGCTGGTCAGTAAGCTCTTGTGTAGATCAGCAAACCAGAGGTTGATAGGCTTTATTCTCAAGACCAAATAACATATAATAAAATAAGTGTATAATAAATCCACTGTCTTGTTGCCACATTATTACAGATTCTCATAAAACTAAAATATGAGATATAATAGCTACATATAGGAAGAAAATGCACTTTTTTTGTCAAACTACAATACCGTTTGTTGTCATTAAACATAATGGGAGCCCATTTTCTTGCAAGAGTATACCTACATTAGACTGTTAATAGATGGGATGGAAATGCACTTATATTAAAAACCAAAATGTTTACAATATATATATATATAAGACGGAATGAGCTTATAAAAGCAATATAGTTATATTATGTGCCAACGGTCCGAAAATGCAGATATTTAATTTGAGAAATCATGTTTTGCAGTGCCAGAAATCATCACATATCATCTTGAATGTTTTCTTTAATATAAAATAATTTTTTAAAGGACTTGTCACAAAATAAATTACTTATTTAGCGAAGGTAACGCATGAGTTACAGTAAAAAAAAATTGTTGCGTATTTTGTGAATTAAAAGCGCAGATCATGTTTACATTTTAATAGTCAATGAGACATTGCAATGTCTTACTCCAACAGACACCGCAAGGACGCCCTTTTAAAGCCCTGATAACGACATCTCTTCTGTTTTATAAGGAGGCATGGCGCAACTTTTCCCTGTTTGTTTACTGAGTACGGGAGGATGCTGGAAGGATATGGCTGATAAGCTAAAAATATCCTTCATATCCTTGTCACATGCTCACAACACTTGCACACTTGTGACCAAGATCTGAATCATCAGAGACTGACACATCAACCGGTTCTCCTGATTGGCCACTCAGTTCAAAGTCCTGATTTGCTACTCCGTTCGAAATCCTGATTTGCTACTACGTTCGAAATCCTTATTTGCCACTTTGGTCAAAGTCCACAGTGCGTCGCCTTTTGGAACGGTTGTTACCTAAACGTACAAAACATGACCTATTAGTAGTGACGGTGGGTAGATTCGCATCGACCGCCTCGCTCATGCCCGTACACCCCTCAGTCATGACCAGGTTAATAGTTTGGACGGCTCAGTGACCTGTACTGTGTACTGTGCAAGTGATCTTGTAGCTGTCCCAATATATATATAATCAACTAACAAACATTTTTCATTTTATATTTGCAAACGATCACTAGAGTTTCCCCTTGATCATTACATTTCCCGTTCATCATTATTTATTACGTTTTCTTTTTTATCATCATATTTAGCAACTCATATTTGCATAAATACGTAATCGGGTATAATGATAAGATGGAAGAGAGAAGGGGGATGAATCACACTAACGTGGCTGAAGTATGTTGACCAGACCACACACTACAAGGTGAAGGGACGACGACGTTTCGGTCCGTCCTGGACCATTCTCAAGTCGATTGTGAGAATGACACAATCGACTTGAGAATGGTCCAGGACGGACCGAAACGTCGTCGTCCCTTCACCTTCTAGTGTGTGGTCTGGTCAACAAGAGAGAAGGGAAGAGGAGGAAAATGGGGTAGATGAAAGGGTTAAGTAAGGGAGGATGTGAGAGTAGTTGGAGAGTGATAGAAGGTGAAGGAAGATGAGAGAGAGGGAAGGGGTGTGTATGTGTATGTGTGTGTGGGGGGGGAGATCTCAGCCAAGGCCAGTCAGGCACCCTCTGTTTTGCACTCTGCACGCAACCAAAGATTCTGCAACAAGTTGTTTCCCGCCGTCTCTTCCAGCACCTCAGCATTACCCGGTGCTCCTCACCTCCGGAATTTATGACTTGCATAAACAAGAGAGAATAAAATGTTGAAACCGGCAGCTATAGTTGTTGTAAACAAGGCTGAGCGGCGTCTTCAAACACCCACATGACTACGAGGAAACAGAGAGGCGCCTGTTTGTGTGCGTGTGTCTACTTGCGTCGTGCTCTTGAGAGCGTCGTTCAGCTCTTAGTTATATAAGGTGTCTGGAGCAGATGAGTCACAATAACGTGGCTGAAGTATGTTGACCAGACCACACACTAGAAGGAGAAGGGGACGACGACGTTTCGGTCCGTCCTGGACCATTCTCAAGTCGATGGATCAGTTCCATAAGGTGTCTGGTGCAGATCCAGAAGTGCCTTTTCCGTCTTCTTCGTGGTTTGTCATGTTCTACCTCGCTTAAAATTCTTGTTTGTCATAGACAACTTCCTGCGCCTCCAGTTCATTCTGCTGGTTTAGCGTATCTTCCTCGTGAATACTTTCTTTTTTCCCGATGGCGAATTTCGTGCTTCAAGTTCAATCTATGTCTCTTTGTTCTATTTCCCTTTATTTTAAAGTGTCGTTGTGCACCTCCTGTATGCACCTCAGTGCCTTTTTTTACGTTATCCTGTTTTTAATGTTATCTTTTTTTATATGTTCAGCTCCCTTAACCGTTGGGAGTCTTAGGGAAAGTTCTCCAAATTGTCGGATCAGCCAAGTAGGAAATCTGAATTGTCTCTAAGTGCTTTACAAAGTGCGGGTGTTTTGCTAGTTCTGCATACTCTCAGACTGATCTAACGTAACCTGTACAAAATGTTCGGAATGAATGAGTATTTGGCTAGGTTCTAAAGTAATTTCTCTATATTATATATTATATATATATATATATATATATATATATATATATATATATATATATATTTATATATATTATATATATATATATATATATATATATATATATATATATAATATATATATATATATATATATATATATATATATATATATATATATGAATGAAAACTCACACCCCAGAAGTGACTCGAACCCATACTCCCAGAAGCAACGCAACTGGTAACTACAGGGCGCCTTAATCCGCGCCCTTAATATATATATATATATATATATATATATATATATATATATATATATATATATATATATATATATATATATATATATGAGAGAGAGAGAGAGAGAGAGAGAGAGAGAGAGAGAGAGAGAGAGAGAGAGAGAGAGAGAGAGAAGGAGAGAGAAGGAGAGAGATAGAGAGAGATAGAGAGAGCACGAAACCTGAAAAGCGTACTAATGTGTGGAAGGTTGTGGTGTTATCTTGTTGATGAAAGAGGCGTCACATATCTTGGTATTCACAGCACATGGCAGCTTCGGCAGAGGGTGGCACCGAGTTGCACAGTGTGGCAAAGAACATGAAAGAGCGCCCCAAAGTGATACAAAGCAGTTCTTAGCGACACAGGACAGCAGAGCGGTGCATATTGGCAATAACAGCGTAGAGCAATCACTTATCAAAGCATCGCAGTATATACCGGCACAGGGCTGTTTAGATAGGCACCTTATAGTACAGCGTGAACCAGAGCGACATAGACAGCTAAGAGAAGTCCAGATTCGAAAAGCACAGACCTCTCGGAGCGGTACAGAGGTAGAGACTCAGAGAAATTCAGAGATCGACAAGCAGGCTCAGAGCGATTCAGTGATCAACAGGCATGCTCAGAGCAATTCAGAGTTCGACAGACACGCTCAGAGTGATTCAGAGATCGACAAGCTTGCTCAGAGTGTTACAGAACAGCTAACAGATATGTATACAGGCAGTGTTACACTGCGTTGCACAGTGATGCAAAAGAGTTCAAGTAGTGCAGAGAAGCACTTATGAATAGAAGTACATGGGGTGAATATCCACCATAAAAGCTACTATTCTAGACCACAGCTACGAGCTATAGAGCACTAAAATATAAGGCTCTCTCCATAGAGTACATCTCCAGATCAAGGAAAATAATGACACGCAAAGTCAACATGAAATAGGAACAAATAATTATGGATGTTTTATTTTTAGAACAGAACAAATATAGAACTTAATCTAAATTGCATGAGAGAAATGGAATAAAAGGTTTACTACACAAGAGGCTTATGGAGTCAGTTAAACCCGTGGCACTGGGCGTCGTGGAGCTAGTTAACCCCGTGGCACTAGGCGTCGTGGAGCTAGTTAAACCCATAGCAATGGGCGTCGTGGAGCTAGTTAACCCAGTGGCACTAGGCGTCGTGGAGTTAGTTAAACCCATGGCACTAGACGTCGTGGAGCTAGTTAACCCCGTGGCACTAGGCGTCCTGTGGTAAAGTAATTTCCATGATATAACAAAACAGAATAACAGAGAAACGCAGATTCTACAAGTGAATCTCTACGGGAAGAAGGAGCCAGGGGGACACGCTACATGGAGGTGTGGTAGTGGGTTGATCAACGTACCCAAAGTTCGCCCGTCGTGGCTATACTGATTACATTCCCCTGTATAACTAGCCACAAGTGAGGCGAGTATTTTTAGGTCCCTCTCTCACTCCTGATTCAAGCTGTGTAACTTTTCCTGTTGTCTAGGTGCTGGTTCTCTGTGATGTTGGAGTGTGGTGGTGGTGCTGATGGTAGTGGTGGTGCTGGTTCTCTGTGGTGGTGGAATGTGGTGGTGGTGCTGGTTCTCTGGGATGGTGGAGTGTGGTGGTGGGGGTTCTCTGTGGTGGTTGAGTGTGGAGTGTGGTACTGGAGTGTGGTGGTGGACACAAATCAACACATCATCCTATGTTAAGTATTTGATTCCCAACCGAAGAGACAAATTTAGCGATAATTTCCAAATAAATAATGATAAAATATACAAGAAATAAATAAATGAAATAATAAACAATACTTTTTGAGCGCTAAAATACGGTGCATAATTTAACAATAAAATATAACTATTAAACAAAAGAGCACATAATGAAAACGAGTGTTTAAGGTCGCAGAGAAATATATCAAAGCTTTCAAATAAATTGAGAATAAAACAAAATCAAAATTCGATAACGGTGAGCCCCAAAAGCCATTGTATTTTGTGTATGATGTAAGCTCGTGCGATGCGAGTATATTAGGTTATGGGCATAAATACCCAGATAATGCTGGAGTTAGTGCCAAAGTTTTCTACCAGTTTGTTGCGAGGGTATTAGGACACATTTATCTGCGGAATTTGCATGTGAATTATATTTGTGTGGGTTTTCGTCTTGCTTAACTCTTTCTCCTCCTCCAGATACAGCACCCCAAAATTTGAGCGAATTCTGTAGAGGTTCCGATGTGTGTGTGTGTGTGTGTGTGTGTGTGTGTGTGTGTGTGTGTGTGTGTGTGGTTATCTTCTGGTTATCTTGAGATGATTTCGGGGGCTTAGCGTCCCCGCGGCCCGGTCCTCGACCAAGCCTCCTTTTTGTTACACATCCCCAGGAAGCAGCCCGTACCAGGTGTCTAACTTCCAGGTATCTATTTACTGCTAGGTGAACAGGAGCATCGTGGAGAAAGAAACTCTGCCCAATTGTTTCCGCCTCCGCCAGGGATCGAACCGGAAACCTTGGGATTACGAATCCTGAGCGTTGTCCATTCAGTCGTCAGGCCCCCTACACACACACGTCCCATCTGACCGTCTGGCACTCTGTGTTTAAGAAAGCTTGCTTTCAGCTCTCACAATTTCGTCTTCAATCGACACCCTTCATTAAAACTTCATGCTCAAATACTCAAATACTAGTGCACAGTGTTCATTAGCCACACCATTACTACTAGCACACAGTGTATCTGGTTCCCTCCTACCCACCATTACCCTTTCATGTCCAGTGTTCTTACTAACTCCATCTAATTTCGTGTAAAGTTCTAGGTTAGTCTTCTAGCCATCCCGGTGTTTCCTCCCTGATATCCCGCGTTAGCGCATCCCACTGTTACCACTACTAACTTTGCTCTGAGCACTGCTACTCCTCTGAAATGCATTGTTTTCAAGCCAGTATGACCACGTTTGAAGTCTCCCATTATAATGCAGTTTCGCTCCAACTCTATGGAATGATCATGCCTCTTCTTGGAGGATGTTCATATAAGCATGGAGAGTATTCAGGTCTGGGTTTTCTGTGGTTCTCTTGGGGGTCATATGTTACTGCCTCCAACACTTTTCTTCTTCCAGCTAAAATGATTCTTGCAACATATTCTGCATAATTAATTTCCTCCTCATTTCTGATTTCTTGAAAAAGTCTAGTTTCCATTAACCAACGGGATCATTTTCCCTCATATCTTTTGTTCATTCGTATTTTCCTGCTACCTGATCTGTTCTGGGAATTTTGCATTAGTGTTTATTGCAGTTATTTTATTTCTAATATTGCTATTAAATCTAGATTTTGTCATATATTTCACTGGCATTCATGCACCAGATTTTAATGTTCTTCATTGTCAGTCTGTCCCCTATTCCGGTAATGCTAGAGCGAAGGGAGAAGATGATCTTGTCAACAGTGGTGAATGATGTTGATTTGTTGAGGAACAGGAACTGATCAGTGGGAGGAATGAAGTGAAATGAATGAAGGTTAATATGCCAGAGAGTTGCTTGGAAGCTGAGAGGATGGTTGGGGGAGGGGGGAATATGGAGATAGAGCAATGTTTATTGTTCTGTCAACACTGGTGACAGCTGATTGTAACTGTCATAATGATTGCACTTGCGTGCCCTCAGTCTCTTGACTTCATATTGCGATATTAAAGTTATATAGTGTTGATGCTGCTGGACAATAGTTTCTGTTCCATGTTGCTCTACTCTTCTTTTCCGCTCTGCCTCCCCCTCTTCCATCATCATTCCTTTAGTTCATTGCACTCTCCCAGCTGCCTCGGTATTTAAATACCTTTCCAAATATACTCTTCTCAAGTCTTCAGTGTTATTCAAAACTGCTTTAAATCTCATCAAGATTTTGGGTGATTTCTAAATACCATCAATAAGGAAGAAAACCTTGAAGTATAGGTTCGAAACCTCATCATGGCTCCTACTGATTTTGAAATTAATATATCACGTTAATGATTTTTTTGCCTCACATGTGCCATCTATAAAAGGTATAATTCTTTAGTTCTGCTATATCGTGGTATATGACCCCCAGTCTTTACGCTTCTCATCATCGTTATCATCTCTCAAGGACCGGTATACCCCCACCACCATGATATCTATCCCCCACCACCACCACCATGATATCTACCGAGCTATATCAAAATATTGTACCTTCCATACGACCTTCTCCTTCAGGACCTTCCCCCTCCCTCTCCCCTTTCACCACAGCCTCACCATCATTACCTCTTTACCACTACCACCATCATAACCTCCCCACTACCACCACTACCACCACCATCAGACATGCCTCACACAGCTCCTGGTTGGACAGCAACAGAGCGAATCCCACGCATACAAAACAACAGTGGACCAAAGTGAGATCCTTGCTGGGTCGGACCTTGGACCAAACTCATGAACGTATTAAGTGTGTACGTGGTTATCTGCGTGGTCGTCACGTTCTGTACACATGGACACACACACACACACACACACACACACACACACGCACACACACACACGCACACACACACACACACACACACACACACACACACACACACACACACACACACACACACACACACACACACACACACACACACACAAGCACGGCATAGTTGGAGCATACCCTTGATAACTGGTGGAAGGGAGATATGATGCGTGATCGTATCTTGTCCTTTGATTCAAGCGGCTTGACTGTGTTTTCAATGTTCGTTACTATCTACTAAGCCTTCGCGGTGTGTATATTCACAAGTATGCGCATACAGCATACCTAGAACATTCCCATCATGTATACAGACGAAATACACCCCTCAGCATAATTTTGAACATAGTTTTACGATATATCTAGAACAGAATATAGAGCATATGCTCCCCCACAACATTGGAACGCATACTTCAGCATGCTTTCAGCGCATAAACCTCAAAATATACCTGACTTCCATCAATCTTGTGGGAAAATAAACATTGCTTTTCCACGTATGCAGTCATACGTACACGCCATATATATATATATATATATATATATATATATATATATATATATATATATATATATATATATATATATATATATATATATATATATATGTCGTACCTAGTAGCCAGAACGCACTTCTCAGCCTACTATGCAAGGCCTGATTTGCCTAATAAGCCAAGTTTTCATGAATTAATGTGTTTTCGACTACCTAACCTACCTAACCTAACCTAACCTAACTTTTTCGGCTACCTAACCTAAGCTAACCTATAAAGATAGGTTAGGTTAGGTTAGGTAGGGTTGGTTAGGTTCGGTCATATATCTACGTTAATTTTAACTCCAATAAAAAAAATTGACCTCATACATAATGAAATGGGTAGCTTTATCATTTCATAAGAAAAAAATTAGAGAAAATATATTAATTCAGGAAAACGTGGCTTATTAGGCAAATCGGGCCTTGAATAGTAGGCCAAAAAGTGAGTTCTGGTTACTAGGTACGACATATATATATATATATATATATATATATATATATATATATATATATATATATATATATATATATATATATATATATATATATATATATAATTTACAAATAATCTATACTTAGAGGGATTGTGTATTTCTGTGTGTTTATGAATACACTCATGTACGTTTGTATGTATGTGAGTCTTCGCCTTCGTGAACCTGTATCCATATATAATTCTGCATATCTGAATATCTTCCTGCATCTGCAAGGTGATGCTTCTGTAAACTCCTGCTCTGTGTGTACGCATTTCATAACGTTTGGCAGTGTGGCACAAGATTGATTTGCGATCTTTTATGTGTGTGACATTGTTTTGTAAAAATTTGCGTATTTATTTTAATTGATTTGGTTTTATTTGCTGGGTTCTGGTTATGCCATGCCTCATCACCGCCTCAGTAGCACTTGAACCAGCCACAAACTTCCCCTCACCTCCTACGCTGTACCCAAAACTATCCTAAACTCTATTAAATATATTCCAAAAGCTCTCACTCAATCCTGTTATTCTCCTCAGTTAATGTACAACCTTTGGACACCTGCTCATTTACTTGCCTGAGGTAAATATCTCTTGAAACGAATAAAACCTCATAGATTGCCTTAGTATTACCAATTTCCGTTGCATGATTCACAGTCATTTATCCTAGTACCTCTCAACCTCATTGCTTGTTGATTAGTCCTTTGGGGTAGTCAACCCGTCAACAGTTTGTGTGTGTGTGTGAAATTTCAACGAAAGGAAATTACTTTAGTGTTTACGTGTTAACCATCAAAACTATAATCCTTGCAGTAAAATAAATATATAGGCGGGAAAAAGGAAGGTGACGTGTGAAGTGAAAAAGTGTGTGTGTCTTTTTCAATATTAGATCATGAACATAAGCACAAGAGGAAACTGCAGGCGGCCTGATAACCAATACATGTGAGTTGCGACAAGGCAATATCCCTAATCGGGGTGGTTGTCAATTAATCATCTTACTAAGATCATTTTTTAATTGAACCATTAAAAAATGGATCCAAACTAAACAAATCATTACTAATATTCACCTCGAATGGCTCTGTAATTTGTATTGAAGCAGATATAAATATATTTCTATTAAAAATTATCTTCTTATGAATACCCATATCACAAAGTCTTTCTTCGTACCCACCATCTGCCACACCCATTGACCTCCTCCTTGGCACTCTAACTCAGATCACCTTGACGATTTGTGGAAGTGCTGAAGTCGCACTGTGATGTTCCCTCTGTTTTAATCCGGAACATGTTCTTCCTAGTTTAGTAATGATGACTAGAATGTCGCAATGCCGGACTTCTTGTTATGCCTGACGAGTTCACTGTTCTTAGTAGATGGTTGCAACAGGAAATTTAAAGTTGTAGTTTGTCATTTCCAGGATGGGATTATGAGCATTATTGTGTTGATGGTGTATGGGTGATGATAGTGCATGGCTGTTGATGGTGTGAGGGTGATGATTTATGATTATTTACCACATAGGGATACAGGACAGCCTTTGGTTCTGTCGTAGATATATGTTTTGTGGTAGATTTAGGTTCTGTGGTAGCTATAGATTCTGTGGTAGACTTACGTTCTGTGGCAGGTAAAGGTTCAGTTAATGTTGGTTCTTCAAAAAGTTTTGGATCTGTGGTAGAATTAGGTGCAATTGGTAGCTTTATCGTCGGTGGGTGTTGGTTATGGGATTGTTTCAGGTTATGTGGTAAATGTTGTTCCTATATCATGTGCTTTTGGCTTTTGAAGGGCGATGTAAATGTTCGCACACACGATCAAAATTGTAATGGTAGATGAAGTGCGGGGGGGGGGGGGGGTAGATATAGCAATGACAGATGGTGGTGGTAGATATAGCAATGACAGATGGTGGTGGTAGATATATTTCGGGTACAAATATATTCAATTTATTTCGGGAAAAAGAAAAGTATTCCCGAACACTACGGCATCGAGCTCACGAGAACTAAATGTACTCTAAAATAGTTCCATAGAACCCCGACATCCCGCCGAAGGTCAGTTTATATAATTTCCTCGTGTTTCTAAAACATTCTTCGACTTGAGAATGGTCCAGGACGGACCGAAACGTCGTCGTCCCTTCACCTTCTAGTGTGTGGTCTGGTCAACTTTCTAAAGCTGCTCGACTGTAGTCGAACTTGCTTGAAATGATCTGGTTCTTCCATCGACTTCTTTTGTTCTAAAACATTGAATAAACGATGTTCTTCCGTCGATTTTCTCCTTCTAAGGCAATGCACGTACAGCGTTCGCCCATCGACTACCCTATTCCGACTCGCCGTTCGAACAGGGCACGCAACAGAACGCAACGCCACTCGTGATCGACACCGTAAATGAAATGTCACCACCCTGCTCCGAGCCCCTCGACGTCCAGGGAAAATATTTCACGTGGGCGAGGAAGGGATAAAAAAACACAAAAAAGCTTGGAGGAGTATTTCAGAGGTAATCTATGAGGGTCGTCTGTTATCACGTGTCGCCTGTCTGTTATTCATCTCGCGACGCCCCGAGTCTGCAGCCTCACTGATTTACGGGGCAGCCACCGACTCCTTCATCCTCCCTTTTGACGGCCGGGGCGGGGACACGAGGAAGAGGAGAGCGATGGACATTAAGAGATGTAGGAGGAGGAGGAAAGCAAAGGATAATAAAGACTGTAAGACAAGGGAGGAGGTGCCTAAGGTAAACGAGAACGAACAACAGAATTGGTTGTAAAAGCAGAAGTAATTTACAAATGCCAGTAGGTGAAAGACAACAGAGAAATCTACAGAACAGGAACTAGAATGAACAGTAGTAGGAGGTTGAAGATCAGAGTAAACGGGAATGGATATAACCGAAGGCATAACTGAAGGAGGGGAATTGAGGATAAAGAGGAAATAGAAGGTTAGAACAATGGACAAACTGTAAAATAGGTGCAGGAGGTGGTAGTGGTGGGAAAAGAGGAAGTCCTGTCCGCTTTCTTATGTTTGGATTCGTTATCTTATTCTCCCTCAAGATCTCTTACGACAGATGTTTTTTGACAATGTAGTAATGGAAACTGTTGGAGATGGTTGTGGTCACTGTTTGGGGGGATGGTAGTGGTTATTGTTTGGGGGATGGTAGTGGTTATTGTTTGGGGGATGGTAGTGGTTATTGTTTGGGAAGAGGAGGTTTCCTTGGTAGTGGTCGCTATTTCGGTTGGTATTAGTCACTGTTTGGGGTGGTAGGGGTCATTGTTTGGGGTGGTAGGGGTCATAGTTTGGGGTAGTAGGGGTCATTGTTTGGGGTAGTAGGGGTCATTGTTTCGGGTAGTAGGGGTCATTGTTTGGGGTAGTAGGGGTCATTGTTTGGGGTGGTACTTCAGGTGATAATGGTCACTCTTTGGGGGGATGTAGTGGTCACTATTTAAGCGTGTTAGTGGTCACTGTTGGAGCTGATAGTGGTAACTTTTAAGGGGCTGGCAGGAGACACAGTTGGATTTGTAATACTGCTAATAATATCGATATAGCAATAAATCAATTAAAACCTCTGCAGGCTTAAAAAACAAACCAATAAATAATACTGTTATTTTCTAAACGTTTTCATATTATGCTTATGGTTTTATAATATTATTTTGGCTATCATTTTTTATGTTGTATTTTGCCTATCGTTAATACTCTGTTCAATCATATAATCTATGTTCTTGTTATCACCGTTCTCCATATTAAGTACCATATATAGACATGCAACTAAATTATATTCAAACTACATTTCATTTAAGAAAGGGAATACAACAAGTAAATGAATTAATACAATTATTTAATTTAATACAAAAACCTAAAAAAATATTATTTTCATGATATAATAGCTATGTAAGCAAATAATTATAATTTGTTAATTTATCACTTTTATTCCGAAGTAATTTTGTGTAACAAGTGAAAACGACAGTTTCAAGGTTAAATATTATTTTGTAATATTAAAAAGCATCCTTTTTTACAGTTATATAACTGTTCTATCACTTTTTTTCATCACTAGTTTATCTACAATCTGCATATGCTGTATCTGGTGACCATATATTCCTGTCTATCAAAATTATTGGATGTGTCTACCTACTCTGCATCCATGTATCTCTTAGATTTGTATATGTGCCGTATTTATTTACCATATTTACTTATATAGCGCATACATTTAACATATTTTCTCACCTGCTGAATATATTTACAATATCTTCCTATATACCTTATTTATTTATCATATATACCTCATCTTTATCTCAGTTAATGCCGTTTATCTATCTTGTCATCTTCATATTTCCTACATTATTATCCACTCTCTCTCTCTCTCTCTCTCTCTCTCTCTCTCTCTCTCTCTCTCTCTCTCTCTCTCTCTCTCTCTCTCTCTCTCTCTCTCTCTCTGTCTCTCTCTCTTTCTCTCTCTCTCTCTCTATCTCTTTCTCTCTCTCTCTCTCTCTCTCTCTCTCTCTCTCTCTCTCTCTCTCTCTCTCTCTCTCTCTCTCTCTCTCTCTCTCTCTCTCTCTCTCTCTCTCTCTCTCTCCCTCTCTCTCTCTCTCTCTCTCTCTCTCTCTCTCTCTTTCTCTCTCTCTCTCTCTCTCTCATAAGCACACTCTGTCTTTTGATTTCAGATAAACGAATTGGCTTCAAGAACAGACCGTCATTCTTTCCTGAAAGCGTGAAATCATTTAAAGTTTATTCAGTATGTAAATGAGTCAGGCAGAAGGACAGGCACCGGAGTTATCAAATAAATCTATCCATTCCGAACCAGAGAGGGAGGGAGGGAGGTAGGGAGGTAGGAGGGAGGGAGTGAGGCTTAGAAAGGTGAGTGAATGAGTGAGAGAGAATGAAATAGAGAAACAGAGACAGAGAAGGTGAGAGATAGAGAGAGAGGGGAGGTCTAATGTACTTCCTTCGCCAAATAAACCCTCCCTCCCTGAAGCAAAAATTATCCATAGCTCCCCTTGCACCCCTTGGGTCTATAGGGGTGACTGACGTTCTTCATTAGATCAACATTTAGTACATAGGTCCGTAGTGTAGAGACTCTGAGCGCGTCGGAGTTATATTTTTTAGTTGTTCTTATTATCTTGAGGTTATCTTGAGATGATTTCGGGGTTTTAGTGTCCCCGCGGCCCGGTCCTCGACCAGCCCTCCACCTCCAGGAAGCAGCCCGTGACAGCTGACTAACACCCAGGTACCTATTTTACTGCTAGGTAACAGGGACATAGGGTGAAAGAAACTCTGCCCATTGTTTCTCGCCGGCGCCTGGGATCGAACCCAGGACCACAGGATCACAAGTCCAGCGTGCTGTCCGCTCGGCCGACCGGCTCCCTTAAATTATGTAGCAATATGTCGCTGATGTTTATAGGGTGAGAGGCCTACGTCACTGTTCTTGGCTGAGTGAGAGAGTTACGTCACTGTTCTTGGGTGAGTGTGAGAGTTACGTCACTGTTCTTGGGTGAGAGACGGCATTTTACTCTTGCCACTTTAGACTAGTTTATTGTGCACCCCATACTCATCCTGTGAGCGGTAACGCAAAAAAGATTATTAGACGGCACAAAAGATCTTTAAAAATATGGATACAATGCAATGATTTCAGATATTTATCATTTGTAATAAGAGAGTTGGCCATTTCATGCAGCATGTGTTTGATAGATTTATCTCCAACTCATTTATTTTTTGTACACTTTAAGATGTAACGCTCCAACGTGTCCCTGTCTTCGTCCACACACGTTCCACTTTACTTCATTTAGATCCCTGTGTATAAGATGAAATGCCGGAAGATACTTGTAGCCAAGTCGTATTCGAGCTGTAATAACATTTCTTACTTCACTGCATTTGTTACTTGCCCCATACACACGTTTATCACTAAGATATGTGTCAAACTAAACAATGGATCTCCCATTTCCTGTTTGCACTATTCTACTTCACTCTTCCTGGGGGATTGAGAGCGGTTTACATCGTCGGCAAATCCACCATATCTGTGGATATGGTGGATTCTACTTCATTAATTATATCATTGTCATAAGTACGTCACTGAGGAAGCCATTAACAAAATTACATCATCGATACAATTACATCACTGAGAATTGGCAAAATTGCGTAATCAATTACGTCGTTGCCTTGGAACTGATTTCCAAAGAAGCCATTATCTTATTATCAAGAACTGTTTTCTCTGTGAGAATACTGAACATATGGAAGGGCTCAAAAAGTGAATTAGCAGACTCCATACACAGCTTTGTATGTAGGCTACCCATGGCAGAGCCCAAAAAGTTAAGGGGGAGAGATCAAAGATCTGAAGTTCAATCCACACCATTACAATCATGTGGGGCAAAATTAGGTAAACACAGAAACACTATATTCAGTTACAAAAGCAAATGTAGAGAGAGAGAGAGAGAGAGAGAGAGAGAGAGAGAGAGAGAGAGAGAGAGAGAGAGAGAGAGAGAGAGAGCTGGGGGGCAATGATAATGGTAGAAAAACACGAAGAGGAGAAACAAACTAAAGAACAGACAGACAGACAGATATACAGACAGAGGAGAATCAGGAAGAGCAGCAGCGCCCAACTTGGAAGACGTTTTTCAAAGAAGGGTCTCAACTTGGCGCTCTCCTACACAGTGTTTACAATGCCAGATTTTTCTTCTTCTCTTCGGCTTCCTTCAGATTGGAGCAGTTCACTTCACGTCTCAATTAAAGACAGATTGAAGGCTGGTTCTCTCTTTCTCTCTCATCTATTCTCTCTCTTTCTCTCAGTCTCCTACTCTCTTTCCTTCATTCTATTTTTCCCTTGATGAGATTCATTCATTTGAGAACGGGTAAGGATATAGAAATATAAGAGAAACAGAAGAAAGTGCGAATTGGATAAAACTTTGGGATGGAATGAGAGAAGGGAAGGGAACTATCAGGGGAAAGCGCCAAGCCATTACGACTATATAACACTGGGAAAGGGTCAGGATAAGGATTTGGGATTGCAATCCTAATACCCAAAGATGGTCGGGGGATTGAACACCGGCCTGCATTAAGCGTAGAGAGAATCACAAAGGGACGGAAGAAGGACGGAAGAGCAAGAAGGCAGAAAAGGAAGGAGTGGTAGGAGAAGGATAGAATGATGGAGAGGGAAGAGAATACGAGGGGGAGAAGAATAACGGTAAAGGGAAAATGTAGAATATGGAGAGGGAGGAGGGGGGAGGGGAGGGGAAAGACTAAAGGAAGATGAAAAGTAGAGGAGGGAAGGGAGAAAAGAAAAGTGGTGAGAGAGTAGAAGATTGAGGAGAGCGTACAGGAGGGAGAACATAGTAGAAGATGGAAAAGAAAGAGAGAGAGAGAAGAGGAGGGAAGATAGTGAGAGAGAAAAATAGTAGAGGAGGGAGGAGGAGAATAGAATAGGGAGGGTAAGAGTTGAAGAGGAAGGACCAGGAGGAAATTGAGAGCATCGTACCAGTCATTATCAAACACCGTCGTTCATCTCACCTGAACCACAGTTTTGGTAGCTCGCTGACCCCTCAAAGTTATCGAGCGTATTCTCCAGATTTTAGCTCTTTAAAAGAAACGTGTTACAAGTACATCCCCACCCACACACACACATATACCCCACACATATCCATACACACAGACATTCACTCACACCTCCCCCCCCCCATACACACACATTCACTCACCCACTCTCCCACACACACATACCATACACACCCATATGTCACCTCCGTTTTAGCTCCCATTTTCCCTTAAATAAATAAAATTCTCCTGATAACCAACCCATTTCGTCTCGAAAAATACAGGTCGAAATAATATGGATTATCTCTGATCAACATCAGACCTGAGCTGTCATTATCAGCTCAGTTAATGGTTCTTCCTTCCGTGACTGGTAATTCAGATCTGTATGCAGGCGATGAGTCACAATAACGTGGCTTAAGTATGTTGACCAGACCACACTCTAGAAGGTGAAGGGACAACGACGTTTCGGTTCGTCCTGAACCATTCTCAAATCGATTGTGAGAATGGTCCAGGACGGACCGAAACGTCGTCGTCCCTTCACCTTCTAGTGTGTGGTCTGGTCAACATCAGACCTGTATGTTATTTAAATAGGTAAGATTTTTTGAGCGATTCAGGGAGCTTGTTCTTCGTGTTTTAGTTTGACTGGTTTATTGACAATAGTTTGTGTTTATATACGTGTGTGGCGGGGTTGGATGGAGGAAGAAGTAGGTAGTAATAATAGTAGTAGAGGTACTAATATTAATTGTAGTCTCAATAAGTTACTCCTAGACTCGTGTAATATATGTATATAATCTTTAAAATCCTCTGTGATGGCGCATCTTAACGAGAAACATGTGGTATTAATACATTTGTTGTTTCTCTTAAAGGAGTGGTGACAATGTAACACTGGAGGCAGCCACTGAAGAAGTAACACAGTAACACAAGCAGAAACGGTAGCAGAAGAAGAAACATTTGAAGTGTCAACGGTAAAAGGAATAACAGTTCCATATCAACAGGAAACAGCAACAGAAAAGGCAACAAAGGTACTAACACGACTCAAGTTAAAAGTACAATGAAAGAATACACAGCAGCAGCAGCAGCAGTAGTAGCACAACGCTAACAGGAAAACAAACAGAAAAGATAGCAGCACCAGCCTCTGTTTTCCTGTCCAGGAAAACAGGAAAACCGCAACAGGAAAACCAATGTGAAAACAGTGAAATGCCGGTAGAGTAGCCCCAACGGATATCTTGAGGTTATCTTGAGATGATTTTGAGGCTTTGGTGTCCCCACGGCCCGGTTCTCGACATGGCCTCCTCTCCCAGGAAGCAACCCGTGACAGCTGATTAACTCCCAGGTACCTATTTACTGCTAGGTAACAGGGGCATCAGGGTGAAATAAACTATGTCCATTGTTTCTCGCCGGCGCCCGGGATCGAACCCGGGACCACAGGATCACGCGTCCGGTACTCTGTCTGCTCAGCCGCCGGCTCCCTGTAACAACATAATAAAAGGTTCCTGCTACTCTTCTCCATTCATCATTCTTCCTTATCATCTTTCTTTTAATCTTGTTATCATCATCTCCTCTATTCTGTCTCGTCTCTATTTTTATCACCTGTTATTTTTTGGTTAATTCTCATTTAATATCTTGTTATCTTTCACCATATTTTCCTTCTTCGTCTTTTATCTTATCTACTTCTTTCAATTCTGTCCTGTGTTCTATAGTTTTGTCATTTGTCCTGTACTGTGTTCAGTAGTTCTTGTATTGTTCCTCTATTGTGTAGGTTTGCCCTATATTCTGTAGTACTGTTCTGTAATTCTGTCTTGTGTTCTAGAGTTCTGTTCTGGAGTTCTGTTATGTAGGTCAGTTCTGTAGTTATGCTCTATGTTCTGAAATTCTGTTCTGTTGTTCCGTCCTGTGTTCTCTTTTGTATCATGTAGTTCTGCTCCGTGTCCTGTAGTTATGTGGGTCTGTTATATATTTATGTTCTGTGTTCTGTAGTTGTATTATGTAGTTATGTTCTCAGTGTTTTGTAGTTCTGCTCTCTATTATTGTGTTCATTAATCCATCTATTGTTTTTCAATTTTGTAATTGAATCCATATTGCCTCTCTTTCATTTTTCTTATAGTCTTTTAACACTTTCCCCTCATCCTTTGCTCTCTCTCTCTTTCTCTCTCTCTCTTTCTCTCTCTCTCTCTCTCTTTCTCTCTCTCTCTCTCTCTCTCTCTCTCTCTCTCTCTCTCTCTCTCTCTCTCTCTCTCTTATTCTTTATTTT
Source organism: Procambarus clarkii (assembly GCF_040958095.1). Lineage (NCBI taxonomy): Eukaryota > Metazoa > Arthropoda > Malacostraca > Decapoda > Cambaridae > Procambarus > Procambarus clarkii. Next base: position 12,963,132 of record NC_091213.1, read on the forward strand.
ACTTATCAACCTCCTCTAATCAAATTTTTAAAGTATCCCACTTTCTCTTTCCTATCCTTTTGCATTTTTCTTCCTCCATTCACCCTTTTGAGTGGCGTTGATCTGATAAATTTACCCGTCTCCATATCTTTATCACCTCATGTCTTGCTCTCCTTTCATCTTGTTCCCGATCGCTTTCACAAACCACTTTTCATGTGTAGTGTGTGTGTGTGTGTGTGTGTGTGTGTGTGTGTGTGTGTGTGTGTGTGTGTGTGTGTGTGTGTGTCGTAATTAGAGCTGTAATTGCTACGAGATGGCGGCGCGCTGGGACACCGCCAGTGATGGCTGCCAACCCAGTACTGAGTTCACACAGCCGCCTCGTGTGTGTGTCTCTCTCTCTCTCTCTCCGCCCACTCTCTCTCTGACGCATGTGCAATGCCGCCCAATCTGACCGCCCACCCCACCCACCCACATCCCCAACCTACACCCCCAACCCTCCTCCAATGACAGGTGAATGCGTTTTCACCGCCAACTCTTGTAATACGAAGAGAATCGTGGTATCCGTCCAACACTACCACCTACCTCTCAAGGGCTTTGTTTACCTCAATTTAGCGGAAGGGTTCAATGGGATTCGAACGGGGGATGGAGGGGTTTGGGGAGAAGCTTCCCTCTCAAGAGGGTCGCGCATTTCCCCTCCCTGTTCCCAACCGCATGAAATGCGAATCGTATTCGTAAATAAAGTCCGCGAGGGAAATTACTCGCGGTGAATAGTAATTATGCAAGCTTTATTGGACTTATTTATCTTTAACGCTTAGATTGCGACGCAATTCCATGCACTTGTTTAATTTGGTTCCGAACGGTAAACAAGGAGTAAATACGGAAATATATCCATGAAATATGTTCACCTGTTTTCCCGCTTTCTTTCAGCACCAGGGTGCATAGAAAACGGAGATATACTTGACGCCGCTGTCTCTCAATAATCCTCCATTTTTGTCTCTCTCTACCCATTCGTCCGCACCTGCATGGTGGCGACCGATCATCGCATATTGTTCGACGGCTCTCTTCCCCATCCCTTCTCCCCCTTCCACTCACTCTCCTCTTCCATCTAGAATATATCACACTTTCGTACGGAGTCGACGTCGACGGTATCGTTGGAGGTAAGGAAGGTCGATTATCTTGTTTAGTTGTAAGGACAATTGATCTTAGCTACGGCGTCTCCTTCAGGTAATTCCTTTGGGAGTTTCCCTGGAGGAGTGGAGCTCTCTCTCTCTCTCTCTCTCTCTCTCTCTCTCTCTCTCTCTCTCTCTCTCTCTCTCTCTCTCTCTCTCTCTCTCTCTCTCTCTCTCTCTCTCTCTCTCTCTTCGGCAAGAGGTGATTAATACCTGAGCATCGTCTGAGGAGGAAAAATGACGGGACTGAGGGGAAACAACTCAGACATACGCAATCTTCTATTGATTTTATGCAAATCTTTCGCTTCTCTTTCACGATACCTCTCTATCGCTCTGTTTCTCTTGATGTTTCTCTGTGCATATCTCTCTCTCTCTCTCTCTCTCTCTCTCTCTCTCTCTCTCTCTCTCTCTCTCTCTCTCTCTCTCTCTCTCTCTCTCTCTCTCCATCTCTCTTCGTAATTTGTTTCAAAGTCTCTAACTTTCTATTTTGTGTGAATGTCTTTCGCAATTCTTCTGGTTTGTGTAGACATTCACGCGTGTACATGAATATATTATTGAAAACACACACACACACACACAGATGTGTGTAGATATGATACAGCCCAATAGGCTCAGGAACCTGTACACCTGTTGATTGACGGTTGAGAGGCGGGACCAAAGAGCCAGAGCTCAACCCCCGCAAGCACAACTTGGTGAGTACACACACACACACACACACACACACACACACACACACACACACACACACACACACACACACACACACACACACCTGTACTTTCCAACATCAAAACCGCCTTTAAATTCATGGACGGTGAGATACTACAGAAACTGTTCACAGCGTTTGTGGGACCAAAATTAGAATCTACGGCTGTTGTATGGTGCCCAGATCTCAAGAAGTACATCAGTAAATTGGGTAAGTTGCAAAGACATGTTACTAAATAACTTCGCAACTGAAAGATATGAGCTGCTAGGAGTGGCTAGAGGCGTTATATATGCCAAAGCAACATGATAGAAAAAAAGATGTGATATGATCACTACGTATAAAATTGTAACTGGAATCGACAAAAATTGAGAAAGTTCTTAAAACCCTCCAACTTAAAGTTAATATTAGAACGTTCTCTTTTTCAAGCAGAATGGAAGACAGTTGGTATAAGTTCAGTGAAAGGACAGTGAATGGTAAAATCGTCAATAGTTTCGAAGCGTCACGACAATGAATATTGAGAAGATGGGACTCCACAAGCGTAGCATCTGCTTGGACTGGACGGTAGAGCGACGGTTTCACTTCATCCAGGTCGGCGTTCAATCCCTGACTGTCCAAGTGGTTGGACACATTCCTTTCCCCCGTCCCATCCCAAATCCTCGATTCCTTCCGAATGTTCGAAATGGTTCGGCGCTTTCTCCTGATAATTCCATTTCCTTTCCCTCTCGTCATCTAACTACATTTAGATGATCACACACACACACAAACAGGTCTAAAGCAGACAGCGCTTTGGGATTGTAGTCCTAACAATACGTGTTCGATTCCCGCCCAAAGCAGAAACAATTGAGCAGATTGTCTTTCACTTGAAGTCTTTGTCTACGTACCAGTAACTAGGTACCTGAGAGTTAGCCACTACAGGTTGTACTCTGGGGATGTGTGTATGTATGTGTACTCACCTAGTGTGTATGTATGTGTGTGTGTGTGTACTCACCTAGTTGTACTCACCTATTTGTGCTAGCGGGGATTGAGCAATGGCTCTTTGGTCCCGCCTCTCAACTTTCAATAAACTGGTGTACTCCTGAGCCTACTGGGCTCTATTCATATCTACACTTGAAACTGTGTATGGAGTCTGCCTCCACCTGCCTTCTTAATGCATTCCATTTGTCAACCACTCTGACACTTTGAGAATCTTGTGTGTGAGTGTGAGTGTGTGTGCATTCACCTAGTTGTATTCATCTAGTTCTTCTTGTGTGTGTTGAGCTCTGCTCTTTCGGCTCTGCTAACTCCCAGGTACCTATTACTGCTAGGTAACAGGGGCATCAAGATGAAAGAAACTTTGCCCATTTGTTTCCGCCATGGCCCGGGATCGATCCCGGATCCCTAGATCTACGCAACCAGAGCGCTGTCCACTCAGCCACTAGGTGCTCATACACACGTACATACACAGAAACTACATACACATTTTAAACTGTGTCGGTAGCTCATAACTGGTGTGTATACTGCCCTTGATCCCCTACACTTTCCCAGCACAAGGAATCCCCTACGATAGGTGGAAGAGGAGATTTGTCTCAACTGGCAACGCCTCATGTTAGTACCCGTTCAGCCTCCGGTGTTTTAATTATATTGAACGTTGAAGAATGTCTTTAATGAAAACTGGAATAAAGGTGTCAACATGTTTGTCTGGGAAAATAAAACACAGAGAAAGAGAAAGAACACTAGAGATAGAACGAGAGTGAAAGATATACTACAAGAGTGTACCCATATAGCACGGGAGTGAAACACAAAGATCGAGAATAAAAGATGAAGAACGAGAGTGAAGGAAATAGAATGAGTGAAAGATAACGAGAGGGAGGAGAAATATGGAAGGGGTCAGGATAAGGATTTGGAATGGGACGGAGGGAAAAAAGGAAGTAGAAAAAAGGAGCGAGACAGGCAGAGCTCTACGTGGACAGACAGACATACACAAAAAGAGACAGACAGACACAACACGCGCAACTCCATTTAATATCAAATATTTCCAGACGGATTCGATACACTTTTCCTCTCTTTCTGCGCCGGCCGCTCCAGGAGACATCATCGCTCCGATATTGTCCCTGTTAAGTTTAATTTGGTATTAAATCGGGTTGCTTGTTCAGCGAGCCTTACGGGCGTCTGACGCGGATTGGACTCGCGCATAATAAGCGAGGGGGGGAGGTTATTTGAACCGTGGATTCTGGCGGGCAGGATAGGGAGGCAGGGTAGGGAGGCTGGGTAGGGAGGCTGGGTAGGGAGGCAGGGTAGGGAGGCTGGGTAGGGAGGCTGGGTAGGGAGGCAGGGTAGGGAGGCTGGGTAGGGAGGCAGGGTAGGGAGGCTGGGTAGGGAGGCAGGCGGGCAGGGTAGGGAGGCAGGCAAGGTAGTGAGGAAGGGTGGGGAAGCAGGAAGGCAGAGTAGTGAGTAGCTAGGGCAGCATGCTGGGTAAGAAGGCAAGGTAAGGAGGCAGGCTGGAAAGATAAGGGTGAATGCAGAGTAGTGAGTAGGCATAGCAGGAAGAAAGGAGGCAGACAAGAGAGAAAGCAAGCAGGTAAGCAAACAAGCATTATAGGGAGCAGAACATATAAAATGGCTATGGAATAGGCAAGCACGTAGGGAGCAGGCAAAATAGGGAACAGGCAGAGAAGCAAGCACTCAGGAGGTAGGAAACAGTAAAGCAGGCAGCAAGTCAGGTCAGAAATCAAGCAGATCAGAAGAAAGCAGGCAGGCAGGTAGGAAGGCAGACAATCGCACTTCAGGACCCAGGAATGGAAGATAGCAGGAGGAAGAATAAGGCAGAACGCTAATTAAGTAAGATATCAGCCTTGACCACCGCGAATTACACCTCTTTCATCGCCTTAACCTCTTCCCAAATCATCCCAACTCCAACCTCCACGTAAACCTCTACTGAGGTTTAACCCCCTGGTAACACGGACCAGTGACGGAGCGGCGAGATTCCCAGCACATCGCTGGCCCACACACCAGCTATACACAGTCTGATTCCATGTTTATGCAATGAGTGAATATTTATAGACAAGCAACGAGTCTTCCTCTGTTCGAAACTTTTTTTTATGGGGAGGTTTCCAGCTCTCAGGCTTTCGGCTCCCCCCCCCCCTTATGTAGTCCGAACGTTCGCAATATTATATATATATATATATATATATATATATATATATATATATATATATATATATATATATATATATATATATATATATATATATATATTTAGATATATATATATTAGTGATCTAAAGGAAAGGATTGAGGTGGACACGTGGAAAGAGAAAGAGGCAGAAAAGGAGGAAACAAAACCATAGAGAGAAGGGCAAAGCAAAGGGACAAGACGTTATAGACATGAGCAAGAACAAAACAAAAAAGATGGAAGGCAGACTAACACAATTTAAAGAGAATAAATGTGGTGCAGTTCCGATTGGATGGATGGAGAAAGATGAAGAGGAAAAGGGAAATGGGAGATATATAAAAAAATGAGGCAAGAGCCAAAAATAGGAAAAGGGATAGGCAAGGGGTAAAGGTGTCGGCTGAGGGAATTGTTGAAAAACGTCACCCAGGATATTGACGCCGGAAACCATGTCAAAAATATGAATTGCTCTATCTAGCGGATTATAAAAGTTGAATTCGATACACAGGGTTGATTTCTTCGACGAGTAGGAACTGTGTGTGTGTGTGAGTGTGTGTGTGTGTGTGTGTGTGTGTGTGTGTGTGTGTGTGTGTGTGTGTGTGTGTGTGTGTGTGTGTGTGTGTGTGTGTGTGTGGATACTCACCTAGCTGTGCTTACGAAGGTTGAACTTCGGCTCTTTGGTCCCGCCTCTCAACTGTCAATCAACTGGTGTACCTGTGTGTGTGTGTGTGTGTCCTGAACCTGCGTGTGTGTGTGTGTGTGTCTTTACTATTCATACCTGCAGGACCGAGCTCTGAATTCCTGGACCCTGCCTTTCTATACGTCGGTTGTCTAATGTACTGACTGCCGCCTTATTTAACGTGGCCACTATCATATTTATTACATATATATGTAACAAACACACACACACAAAGGAAAGAGCTAAAGCTATGACCAAAGAGCCAGAGCTCAACCCCTTGCTAGCACAACTAGATGAGTACACACACTAGGGCCTCGTGGCTGAGTGGACAGCGTTCAGGGGTCGTTGTCCTATTGTCCCAGGTTCGATTCCCGACCAAAGCAGAAAAAGGTAGGCAGAGATTTTTTGAGACCCATGTCCACATAGCAGTAAATAGCTACCTAGTAGTTAGACAGCTGCTACGGGCTGCTTTCCGAGGATGTGTGTGTTAAAGGGGTAGTCATGGTAGATATGGTATATGTGGTATGTATGATGTAGGTAAAAGAAGGGTTCGAAGTCTGTACAGTGGACAACCAATGGTTCGAAAGGTGGGGTCCAAGAGCTAACAGCACGAGCCTACATGCAGAAATAGTATATAAACATCCCCAGGATGTATCCAGTTAGCAGCTGTCTAACTCCCAGGTACCTATTTACAGGTTGACAAACCGGGGCATCAGGTCAAAGAAACTGTCCAATCGTTTCTCCCTCGTCCGGGAATCGAACCCGTGTCCTTAAGATTGCAACCCTTGAGCGCCGTGGGTATGTATGTGTTATTGCGTGTGTGTGTGCACGTGCTATAATTATGGCATTATAGTGAATCTAGCAATGAGGGTAATCAGACGAAAGATGCAACATCATGTTAGTAAACATTGTGGTATGTAGCTCCCTGTACCAAATACAACAAAAACCATTCCAAAACAGAGTTACAAAAACTCAGATTGCAGATAAATTCCAACATTGCAACTTCTGTATTGAAGAAAATTAATCCAGTATTACAGTATAAGCTCAGCATATGCTTACAAGTATCACTTAATTACTTATTTATTTGTATTTTAAGAATGCTGGATATTATATAGTAGCATAATATATATATTGTATGGTTTAATTTGTGATTAAAAAAAAAACATGTGGCAAGTGCCTTGATTGTAAACCAATTTGGTTTGTATTGGGTAGACTAAGTTGGGATGTTTGGGATCTATGTGGGGATCTATTTTGGGATCTATTTTAGGATCTAGGAGAAAACACTGAAACAGAGCAGTATAGGATCGAACTTGCATCCGCAGACTCCCTGAACTCCAGTTTAAACACAAATTGTTTCAATTAAATACTGTATATGGTTTCTAATAAAATATGTCAAGCATCAGTGTTTAATTAAAGTTACTTTCATTGATTTCCTCACATTCACAATTATTATATTTGCTTATTTAATTGTTGGCATTAAGGAGTTCAGAAATATTTTATGAAATCCAGTTTCAATTTTGGTTTAATTTTATTTATATATTCACGAGTTCTTACAGTCTTGTAAGAACATTCTTGTAAGGTAGTGTATATATTTTGAAGAAAATTTTGGTGCTCTGAAAAATATAACCAATCTTCTCTAATTAGGGGGTTATAATATCTTCTCTAATTAGGGGGTTATAATACAGAAGACTGTAATGAATTTAAAATACAGTACCCCAAAATTGTAATACAGTTCGTTGATGTGTATACGTCGAGTGTATATACAAAGGAAACGTGCCCAAACATTTATGTCCCGCTGTGGAAATCAAACCCGTGGTCCTCGAGTGTGAGTCCAGAACGAAACCAACTGTACTACGAGACCCTGTATGATGTATGCGGAGAGATAGATATACATAAAGATATGCGTATGCTAGCATTGCTACATGTGTATGGGGTGAGTGTAGTGCACATACACTCAGCGTATACATTCCTATTATACATACGTATTATTTCCCTCAAACGTGGCTTTGATCTTTGCGTCAGAAAGCTTTGTAAAGAGGTTTTGAAGGTACTTTAAGACTGCCGACTCCTTATCAAAACCTGTGAGGAATTGTTTTAATAAGTAAGCAACCTTCAGGTATCGTCAAGACGTTTTTCCTAAGTTACATAAGACGAAGGTCAAAACCCAGTTTAAGGGGAATAATTGACATTGTCTATACTTTGGAGACATTACCAAATAGTAATTAACACTACTCAGAGTAACATAATTTTGTCTCTATGTAATTGTTACTGATGTAATATATAATACAACCAGCCACGAGCTTTATCTGTTGAATAATGGTAAATTTTTTACAATAACTTCTATTCTGGCTCCAAATACAAATCAATTTGCTATATAGATGTATATAAATATACTTAAAAAGATCATATTACACACACACACACACACACACACACACACACACACACACACACACACACACACACACACACACACACACACACACATACACACACACACACACACGCACACACACCGATTGTGATCTATAGGAAATTAAAAGGAAAAATGACCGTGTGTACTTAACTAGGTAAATATACACACACGGACATTTTTCCTCTTAATTTCCTATAGATCACAATCGCATAAAAATGAGCATAATCTACACGTCAAATCTGAAAAGCAGGTTAATGAGAGGGGAGTTGGGAGACGGCTGAGGAGAGGGGAAAGGAGAAGATACATGAAGTGGAGGAAAGATATAATGGAGTGAAAAGTTAACATGGGAGATGATACCCATGGTCCTTTCCCCATCTCTCCCCCATAGCTATCATCCCCATCATCTGAGTTTGGGTAGATATAGCAAAGAGCTGCCTCGTACGAGTCAATGGGGCTTCTTGCAGTTTCCTTTTCTCTCATGTCCTTCCTATTCCTCTTATTCACTCTCGATTTCTCCCCTCTGAGTCTCCCCTCTCGGCCCCCTTTCCTTCTTGGGCCCTTCCCCCTCTCTCTTATCAGCCCCATTCCACAGAAATACTTGTAGTTATTAACTGCAACCAATTCTAGGAACGGCTGTTAGTAAGGTACAACTGTGTAGGAGTTGCGTATCACTGAGGGACTTAGCATGAACATGTGTGAGGGATTACTGAATGTTGAGTCACAAGCAGGTGCTACTGACAGGTGTCTCAGGCAAGCCACGAGTGTCGTAGCCAGCAGGTAGACGTTTGACAGAAGTTTGACTGACAAAAACAAACACTAAGATACTGCGACCCCTCCCAACCCTACAAATAAATAAATCTACCAAACAAGTCCTTGATTTACGCATTGAAAACTATAGAAAATACCTATGCCTCTTTGTCATTATCAAATATGTATTTCTATATTAGTAATATTGCAGGCTCAAAGACTTAAATATCCGAAAACTCTTGATGATAACAACTTTGGAATCAATGTTAAATGACTGCTCGATATGACTGCTAGAACCCTAGTTGACAATTACCCCTTGCACTGAATACATTTCCCCAGTTCTAGGCTGAAAAAACTAGTAACAATCGTGCATGTATTTAGCCTCAATATTAAGTTTTTCGCGAAACAATACAAAATAAAGCATTGGAGACAATTGTTGGTGCTTCAGTTTTTCAGCATAACTGAAAAACTGAAGCGCTCCACAGTATGTAAAAGAATTATTACTGAAAATCTTATTTAAAGGTTCAATAAGATAATGATTTCCAGCACTGTAAAGGGACATGTAATCCGGCTCTGTCAGAGAGCCAGAGAACAGTGTCAACACATCACACATCAACACACAGACAGTCTCTTCTTCCTGTTACATCTAATTAAATATTCCTATTGCGTGCAAGGTACCTGTTAGCAATATGCTACTCTACACGCCCCCTCTTATGCAAGTGTCCTACACATCCACTACTAAATAAACAAGTGAAAACTCAATGCTACTTAAAGTCAGCGCTACTTAAGGCGCCAGCACTTGACATATGCACTTTTGTAAATATTAAATGGACACTTGAACCCATTGCTTACAATAACAGTTTGACTCATTTGTCAACAGTCGAACTGCAACAGCCTGTAAGATTGATATCGTAAAATATCCCCAATATCCCCATATATATCCAAGTCTACCCGATGTTTGGTAGTGCAGCCTGGTAGATTTTGTACTCACATTTTATGTATGATAACCACTCCTGGGATATATGAGATTTAGGTGAACTCAACCAGCTATTAACTTAAACTGTGCAGCCTCCTAATATAGATTAGGGGTAGCAAGGCAGTCTGTATACCTAGCAAGATCTTAACATACACCCTGTAACTCCTCTTACAGATTACGGTACCAGCACAGTACTGTGTACTGTGTGTGTGTACTGTGTTTATGTACTGTGCTTGTTATTAAAAACAATAATAAGCATTAAAAATACTAATGAGACTATAATCATCAAAAATATGTGTTCACAATTCCAATTGCGATCATTTGAATTTCAACGTGAAATTCTATAAGTGAGTTCTCATCTCCACACGAGAAATTTATCAAATATATCATGCAAGATCACGAATGATAATGAAACAGATTTAAAATATCAGTCGACACAGTACAGGCTTGCACATATTATCACTCGCGTGGCATTAATATTCAATCACAAACGGCAAGCTGGTATCAAGAAGAGAAGAACTCAGAAATATAAAGTTAAAAGAATTCAACATGAACTGAAAATAGTATAACGAAGTTAATTAAACGGGTCAGATTTAACAGATAGGAAAACAACAGAATACCACTTAATGCAGAATTTAAAGTTCAACACAACAGTCGTTAAAATAAAGCTGAACCTGAATAAAGAAATAGTGAACAATCACCAAACTCACCTAACACATACAATGACGTCACAATCAATAACTTGTGTTTATATTCGTTAAAAAAATGTATGAATTTGGGATGGGACGGGGGAAAGGAATGGTGCCCAACCCCTTGGACGGTCGGTGACTGAACGCCGACCTGCATGAAGCGAAACCGTTATTCTACCATCCAGTCCAATATATAGTGATGAGAAAGTGCTATGTAGTATCTAAGATAAAACGAAGATACATGTAACTAGTAAGGCAATTAATAAAAATTCTTTACTGAAATAGCATCTTGTAAACAAATACATTACCTTAATTTAAACAGAGGAATATCTTGATATCTGTGTACCTTGATATCTGTAGGTGGTATACCTACACTGAGAATCAGGGCATACACCTCTCAGTGTAAATACGCCCCTCCGTCTATACACTGATGCCCATTGAACGTTCTTGTGAGTTGAAGTATATGCGATAGGTTGTTATGAAGTTAATTTGCACATGTTATCACTTGACAAGAATTAATTAAAAAGATGAAAGATCAACACACAGAAATCACAATAGCGTGATGCATCAAATGAACAAATCCACAAGGGCCGTGACTAGGGTTCGAACCTACGTCCAAGAAGATCCCAGGAATTTCTGGGATCCTCTCGGACGTAGATTCGAACCCTAGTCAGAGCCTTTGTGGATTTGTTCATGAAAGATCTGTTACATACACACATTCCAAGTGTATTGTGATCTGAAGGCCGCTTTGAGTCTGTGTAACTAACATAAATAATGAATATACATTAGATAGAAAAATGTATAGATGTATAGTTATTTTCTATCTAACGTTAGATAGAAAAAACATAACAATGATTATAAATATAGAGAAAAGTTAAGGAAACACAATTACGATTTAGTTAAGATAAAAACAATATAGAAGCATATATTATTATATTCATTCCTCTCTCTCTCTCTCTCTCTCTCTCTCTCTCTCTCTCTCTCTCTCTCTCTCTCTCTCTCTCTCTCTCTCTCTCTCTCTCTCTCTCTCTCTCTCTCTCTCACCCCTAACCTGACCTCTACCCCCTTCTCCCCTTGGCAGGTAAACCCGACCCCTTGTAGGGTAACAAATTGGTCCCCAGTTACCTGGTTGTGGGGGTAATCTGACCCATAACGGAAACCCTCACTCTCCCCCTCACCTCTTTCCCCTCATTACAATACACCATACACATACTTCCACCCAGTGCCACCCACGAGTCTCCTCACTACCCCCCACGCCCACCTCCACCAATCACCACCACCACGCCAACAATCCTCTCATTCACACATTAACAATCACTCCAAACATAAACATTTAAATATCATATGAAGTAAATTACATGAATTTACTTCATATTTCGAAGACGGAAACGAAAGGAAGAGGTAAGGGAGAGGAATGGGGTTAAGGGGAGACTTCCGGTGAAATAAGGGGTGTTAGTTGCTGTGGTGTAGGGGAGTTGGTAGAGGGGGGAGGCTGAGGGAGGCAGTCTGGCATCATCTACATACCTGGCACCTGACACCTGGGCCACAGACGGCAATAGGGGTTGGTTGATGGGTAGGGGGTGGTTGGTTGATGGGTAGGGGGTGGTTGGTTGATGGGTAGGGGGTGGTTGGTTGAGGGGAGGGGTGGAAAAGTGGCCACGTAAGGGAAAGGTGGGATAAAATAGGTGACCTTGGGTTACAACAATTACCAGAAGGGAAGAGTGAAGTAAAGGAGGCAGGGAAAAGAAGACAGGCAGAGAGGAAAAGACAACTAAAAATAGGAGGCCGGGAAGATGGAAGAAAGGATTAAAGAAGGCGAACTGGAGAGACTGGAAGAGAATTCGAAAGCACGCGGGGAAGAGGAAAAAGAGGGAAGGGGTGAGAGAAGTAGTGTGATGTTAGGGGTAATGAACAAGGAGGATAAATGAAGGATAGGAAGAGAAAGACTAGAATGTGTCGAAGGAAGAAGAGGGCAAAGGAGACACATTAAGAGATAATAAATACGTGAGTAGGAAGAATGGTGGAAGGAAGCCGAAGGGGATGGTAGGGGGTGAGAATAGATAAGAAGAGAAAAGGGGGGTGAAGTGAAAGGGTTAGAGAGAATGAAGAAGGGGTAAAGGGGAAGAAGGAAGGAAGGAAGGAAGGAAGAAGAGGGGTAGAAGGGGAAGGGTCACGTCCTCTCGTTAGCATAGAATGACCGGAGTTACGCTGACAGCCCGCACTTCCCTGGGAACAGCCATGAGAGAGGGGGGGTGGAAGGGGAGGAAGGGGAAGAGAATGGAACAGAAGGGAGGAGAATGGAGGGCTGGGGGAAAGCGGATATTTGTCGCTATCGAATTCCCCCTACTTCTCTTACTACCTTTCCTTCCCCTTCTTCCCCTCTTAGCATGTCTTCCTATCGTTCCCTCATAATGTCCTAATCATTCTTCTTTTCTTCATCTCTCCATTCTCAGCCTTAAGAAGCAAGAGAAACAAAGTGACGGAGAGACAAGATAGGAGAGAAGGAAAACGAGAAGAATTTAAGACGGGGAATAAGAAACAAACCATGACTACGCCATATTGCTAAATAAGGTCAGAAGACCGTGAAAAAGCAAGCCAATAAGTTCATAAAAACATAAGAAGGTAACTGCAGAAGGCCTATTGACCCATACGAGGCTGCTCCTATTTATATCCACACAATCTCTTTCATATATATGTCTAACCTACGCTTGAAACAATCAAGGATCCTACTTTCATTATGTTACGCGGTAATTAGTTACACAAATCATCAACCCTGTTACCGAACCAGTATTTACCCAGTTCTTTCCTAAATCTAAATTAGTTCCGTGAACTAAATTCTGGGTGTGCCATATATATATAAAAATTCATTGAACTCAAGCTAGGGGAAAATCCATCAACTAATATCAGAATGCTATCTTGAAACTTAAAAAGATTCAGGAACCCATGTCAAAAATTTGCTTACGAGAAACGACAGTTCAATCAATTGAAGCCAAAACGTTCCCAATCGCTCAATTCATCAATTTACTTCCTTATCACTTCATTTCTTCATCAATTCCCCATTCCCCATCATCTCTCTCATTCTCATCACCAAAATTCCTCCCCCATCCCCTCCTACTAACCAGTGACGTGTTCATATCAAGATCCAGCCGCTGATAGTAATGATCTTCAAGACGATAGCGCAGCGATCCATTGACCTGTTTCGACCCGACTCAAGACGCTAATCTTCACTGATGACAGATTACATGTCGGTCAACGAACCGATACACCGATTTGATAAGTCTCAGAGGCAATAACGATGGCCAAGAGGAGGTGGTTAATTCAGAGAGAGAGAGAGAGAGAGAGAGAGAGAGAGAGAGAGAGAGAGAGAGAGAGGGGGGGAGAGAGAGAGATAATCGATAAAAGAAGACACAGTGGGAGACGAGTCTTGGGAGACGTCATTAGGGGTAGTAATGAGAGCACTTTTAGATGAGTTTCCGAGCAGGTGTTAAAAATGTGAGTCTTGGAGGAAGAAAAGGTCAGAGAATAAAGAGAGAGAGAGAGAGAGAGAGAGAGAGAGAGAGAGAGAGAGAGAGAGAGAGAGAGAGAGATAAGAAGAAAGCCGAAGAACTGGATGGGTGGGTAACAGCGTCTAGATAAGTGATTTAATAAACTAATTAAGCTCAACTTACTTCATTAGGATAAGCACGCATTGAATTTCAAGTTACCAATATGTTTATCTCACACACTAATATATATATATATATATATATATATATATATATATATATATATATATATATATATATATATATATATATATATATATAAACTGCTAACCCTCATATCATGTATAATACTATTTTATTTACTTGGGCCATTGGAGTTCGAACTGCATACCCACAAAGGCAGCAGTCCGAGACTCTACCCACTGAGCCACCAGCACCCACAACAGAGAAGGATCCCAAAGATACCTATCTGCTGTCCAACTGGAACTTTAGGCCTTACCTGGGGTGCAACTTTGGCCTTGTAGATATTGAGAACTTTGTTAATACATTTTTATACAACACGATGTCTCTCTCTTTCTCTCTCTTCGTCCCATTTTCTCTCCCTTACATTCTCATACTGTCCCTACTTCACAATCTCCCTCCTTTCCTACCATTCTTGCCTTGTCCCACTCCCATTCTCTCTCCATCCTTCTCTAAAATCTCCCTTCCATTCTTCTTCCTTCCCGTTCTGCCTCATTGCTTTCCAATTTCCCTTCTTTCATCCCATTCTCCATCTCTCTTCCATTCTCTCTCTCTGTATCCCTCCTGTTCCCTCTCCCCCAGTGAGAGAGATCCTTGATCTTTGGTGTAAAAATTAATAAATCATTCCAGTATGTCATCAACCTCTCTGGTGCATTTATCTTATTTCTTAAAATTTTCACCACGTAAATATTTCACTCGTGTTTACCTCACCTATCACCACAACTCCCCAACCACTCACAACCCCTCACCACAACTCCCCATCCCCTCATCACCACTCACCTCCCCTTCCCACCCCGTCACCACCCCTCATCACAACTCCCCAACCCCTCCTTATTGGGGTTCACCACCCAGTCCCCGCCAGGAGGCCACCCACCCACCTTCCCTTCAGGGACCCACAACCCACCCCTGCTGGGCCCACCGCCACACGACTCGGGTCATGATCCAGTAATTAGCGCTCGATTTACAGCGGAGTTCTGCTGCTGGCGTAGAGTGTTGTAGATTCTGGTTTCCTTCTGATGTGTAGCTCACACACGCGCCGCGAGCGCACACACACGCACGCACACACACAGAAAGGCGGGTTCAATAGCTAATAGTTCGATTCTGCAGGTACAAATAGTAAGTACACACACTTAAAAATATCACATATTACCAGAAATATGTGATATTACCGTGTGTATGTGTGTGGTTGTTTTTGTGCGTGTGTGACTTCATCTAGTTGTGATTACGGGGGTTGAGCTTTGGCTCTATGGTCCCGCCTCTCAACATCTCAAGGTACATATATGTATGTGATGGCTACCAGTTAGTCAGTACAGCTTGTATTGCTTTTCTATCTCTTGTGCTTCTATTTATGTTTTAACATTGATTTTACTTCAAAATTGTTAAAAAGAGGGAGAAAGAGAGAGAGGGAAAAACACTCCGCACACACGACATTACACATGTGTTGCAAACACTCGCCCCAACACAAAAGACGAGAAGGATAAGACTGGGAACCAGTCTTGGTCTCTCTATATCTCTCCCTGGTCAAGTTCCAGGGAGAGATTAACAGGCTATAAGGCTTACCAAGTGCTATGTGAAGAGAACGTTCTCATCTTGCTAGCAGGCGTCAGGTGTCTACTTCTGTATCCACCTGTGTTAAAAAAAATACCGCTGCTTCTCCAATAATAACATTTTTAAAAAAATACGAAGGCTCAGTTGCAGTGGTAAGTTCAGTGGTAAATATTTTACCTACTACGTACAGTAGGTGCAGTATTTTGCATATTTTCTAAAGCCACTAATTACTCCCACAGTTGTTGTAATCCACAAGTTAGTAGGAATTATTAGCTAGAGGATCATTACTACAACACTTAACGAATGATGATTGGAAGTTCATGTAAGTAGACAGACTATGGATCACATATCTAAGAAAGGTCAATGGATTAAGACCGAAGCTGTTTAGCCAAATGATTAATTCCTGGAAAGAGGAATTATTCTTCGTCAGGCTTCTAGGAACAAGATTACCTCTCTAGGGATAAGGTTAATCGGATTATACCTTCCTTGAGAGGTGGGGTGAAATGGTTGAGGGAGATGGCTGACTGGAGTCAGTCTGATTGTGGAAGTTGAACGAGGAAGTCCTTTTGGATCCCCGGTTGTGGCAGCAGCGAAGTGTAGCAGACAGCTATGCGAGAGCCTGTTGTGATCTTAGTGACCAAGTTAAGTCTGCAGTATGTGAGTATTGAATGTAAGACTAACCGGGTGTGGAGCGTTGTAGTAATCATTCCGTATTAGGGACTTAGGCGGAAGTTACGAGTGTGGGTGGTGATCGCGGAGGTCAAGTGGTCTATGGGTATTGGAAGTGTATTGACCTAATAGAGTATGTTAATTAATATAGTATTATTTGTCAGAGTCTATTCTTTGTAATTAAATGACAAAATCCGACGGCCTTTAAATACCTTCCGTATGTTCATTCATTGTGTTCCAGTACAAACCTAGTGGTACGCCTCAAGGGTCTGGTGTGTGTAGGAGTACACGGTGGTAGTAACGGGTGCTGAGGCAAGGTGTTATGTGTTGTGTAATCGCTGTGTTCGGAATGAACCGGGGTTCAGCGTCACGACATATTTGGTGGCAGCGCAAACAGGTTTTGGAACACGGTGCGAGATGAAGGAAGTGTGGTTCTGGTTTAGTTGGTGAGGGAATGTTCGGGAAATGGTAGACGTCGGGTTGTGGTGAGAATGGGGGTTACTAGACGGAGGAAAGAAGGGTCAGGTGAGACCAGGGCAGAGGTGTTAGTTAATTAAAGGGACTAGGCCATTGTGGGGCACATGTGGGGTTTATTTCTTTCTTTCCAGATTCCCACAACGAGAGACGGCTAAGAGGCAAGTCTGGACCACTGAAGCATCGGGATCCAAAACAAGTGCAGTGTTCGTAGTGCGGATTATACAGTGTTCGTAGTGTGGATTATACAGTGTTCGCAGTGCGGATTATACAGCGTGGCGAGGTAAACTAGCGCGGGTGAATGTGGGCCAGCGTAGGCCATGTGCGGCCATGTGCGGGCCAAGCGATGGGTGGGCCAAGCGAGCCGCACCTTGGAGCTTGTTTTATATCGTTGGTAAGGCGGAAATAGTGAGAAACCGTTGCTAAGGTGAAATTAAGCGTGAAAACTACGTAATTTAAAGTTAATTAAATTTCATGTAACGTGTAAATCGAATATTTTAAGGATAATGAAATATTACCTAAAGTACTGTGCGAGTTCCGGCGTTGTCAGGTGTAGATACAGAAAATAGGCGCAGTGAATTATGGACGCCTTGGCATAGCGAGCGACGCGTAATTTGACGTCTGGGGTTCGCCGTCTACTGTACCCTGGAGAGGGCCAGGGAGATTTTTTTGTGGGTGCAGGTAGCATTATGGAGAGTGTTAGCGTGGGACACGGGGAGCATGTCCCGTTGGTGGGGGTGTGTGGCGCCGGGTGTAGTGCATGGTTGTGTATTGGCGTTTGTACGCCGGGGTGTGTAGTGTAATGCATGTGGTGTGTAGTGTAATGCATGTGTAGTGGCTTATTAGACGCCAGCGTAATGCATAGTATTTACTGTAGTGAAATGTGAATGTTTTCACTGTGGATATCATGGATGTAGTATAGTGCATGACATTGTTGGCATTGTAGCGCCAAGGAGTAGCATGTGTAGCATAACTGGTTGTTGTAACACCGGGTGTATTGTAGACATTAGCGTTGAAGTATGTTAACGCAGGTGGTAGTGTGTGGCGGGTGGCCACTACACAAGAAATTATGCCTGACGAGTGTTGGTCAGGTAATTAACGGATTACGAGAGAGAAGGGAGTGTGTGTGGCGTCTGGTTACTTATTGGTGGTGTTATTGGTGGTGACGTCTCGTGGTGTTTTGATGCGCTCTGGCGCAAGGCATATGCCTGTGGTGGTAATGGTGTTGGGGACGCCGTGTGTTGTGTTGAGGGCGTTGGGGACGCCGGGTGTTGTGTTGAGGGCGTTGGGGACGCCGTGTGTTGTGTTGAGGGCGTTGGGGACGCCGTGTGTTGTGTTGAGGGCGTTGGGGACGCCGTGTGTTGTGTTGAGGGCGTTGGGGACGCCGTGTGTTGTGTTGAGGGCGTTGGGGACGCCGAGTGTTGTGTTGAGGGCGTTGGGGACGCCGAGTGTTGTGTTGAGGGCGTTGGGGACGCCGTGTGTTGTGTTGAGGGCGTTGGGGACGCCGTGTGTTGTGTTGAGGGCGTTGGGGACGCCGTGTGTTGTGTTGGGGACGCCGTGTGTTGTGTTGAGGGCGTTGGGGACGCCGTGTGTTGTGTTGATGGCGTTGGGGACGCCGTGTGTTGTGTTGATGGCGTTGGGGACGCCGGGTGTTGTGTTGAGGGCGTTGGGGACGCCATTGGGTGGTGTAGTGTAGTGGCGTTTGGACGCCTGGTATGGAGTGTGGTGTTGTGGAGTATATGGTGGCGCAGGGGCGCCAGGTAGTGGTCGGTAAGGTGAGTATTGGCGTAGCAAGGTCGGTGCGTTAGGACGCAGGAAGTGGTTGTAGGGATGTGTGGCGTTATATTGAGGTCATCAGTGGTTGGGATGACCAGTGGTAATGGTGTGTCGGAGTAAGTAAGTCTTATGGATAAGATGAAATGTGGATAATTGCAGGAGTTGGTGGCTGCAGTAGGCGAATCAAGTCGATATCTCTAGCAAGACTCATAAAAGACTAATAAAAATTCATTATTTTCATTAAAATTTTCATTAATTAAGTCGGAGTGGGTAAGTCTTATGGATAAGATTATAAGGTAGAATTTCAAATTTCAGCCAAGTAGATATACTAATCTCTTATTAATTAAGTTGTTACAGGAATCTCGCTAGAAGCGAGCCAGTGGCAGTATGATGCTTTAGTGACATTAGTTGTGAAATTATTTTAATGAGGTATTTATTGTGATAATGTATGTGTATGTATATACTGTATATTACCTCATCGGCACCATTACTGAGTGTTAGGCTTGAGAAGGTCCCCCGGGATCATGTCACAGAGCTTCAGGTAGAGTAGAAGGGAAGCTATGAGGCTACACTCAGTTATTCTAGAAAAAAAAGGGGGGTGGAAGTGAAGCCAACGTGACGTTATAGGCGAAATTCGCCCCCTGACATCAAAGCAGGGATAAGGGCCAGCTGCAATGGTTTTGCAGCTGCGCTCAGGCTATATACGGGGAGAGAGTAAGGAGCCGAGGGGGTTATGTAATAATGGGATCGAGCCAGGGGGCTCCGAGGGAATATTTTGCAGGTACAGCGGTCGGGAAGGTGTGAATACAGGTGGACACACTCTGGGCGGATGGACCTAGACCAGAGAGCTGTGAGGTATCTACAGCGTTCTGGGATTGGTGCCCTGGAACGAGACGTCAGCACAGACCCAAGGGAACATGACCCTGGGGTAGGAATCTCCGTTGCTCTGGAGGCCAGGATCACGTTAGCTCAGAGCAACGATGGGACATTGACAACATTCACCAGGCTGGACAGCCTGGGTTTTGTCTGGGTCATGGAGGATCTATGACCTAGCAACCATGGGACACGAAGACAAGAGAAGTGATGCTGCCAATTGTGGAGGAGGCCAGTGAAACATTGTGTGATCATTGTAAGCCTTATGTCAACAGTACAGGGCAAGATGTTAAATTATAATTACTAAGGATGAAGAACCTTAGATATATATGTGTTGTGTATATATTAATGACTAGTGTCATTTCTGTTTAAGTGCCAGCATTCTGGTCCATGTAATTTTATGGTTATGTTTGTATGTAATTATATGTCAGCAGTTTAGGTATATGTGCATTGTTGGAGATGGGAAAAATTATTACAGACTATTTTACCTGTGCTATGATGTGAATATAATGTATATGTTGGAGAAGTGTTGTGAGTCATGTCGGGGAAAATTTTAATTTAGTTCATCGTGTGTATGATGAACTTATTGGATGATTTTTTAGTTGTACACATATGGTGGGTGCATCCTCCAGGTCCTTACACTAATGGAACCATTGCAATGATGCATATGGGGACATATGCGTGTTTAAGGAGGGGAGTGGTGTTGTAATCCACAAGTTAGTAGGAATTATTAGCTAGAGGATCATTACTACAACACTTAACGAATGATGATTGGAAGTTCATGTAAGTAGACAGACTATGGATCACATATCTAAGAAAGGTCAATGGATTAAGACCGAAGCTGTTTAGCCAAATGATTAATTCCTGGAAAGAGGAATTATTCTTCGTCAGGCTTCTAGGAACAAGATTACCTCTCTAGGGATAAGGTTAATCGGATTATACCTTCCTTGAGAGGTGGGGTGAAATGGTTGAGGGAGATGGCTGACTGGAGTCAGTCTGATTGTGGAAGTTGAACGAGGAAGTCCTTTTGGATCCCCGGTTGTGGCAGCAGCGAAGTGTAGCAGACAGCTATGCGAGAGCCTGTTGTGATCTTAGTGACCAAGTTAAGTCTGCAGTATGTGAGTATTGAATGTAAGACTAACCGGGTGTGGAGCGTTGTAGTAATCATTCCGTATTAGGGACTTAGGCGGAAGTTACGAGTGTGGGTGGTGATCGCGGAGGTCAAGTGGTCTATGGGTATTGGAAGTGTATTGACCTAATAGAGTATGTTAATTAATATAGTATTATTTGTCAGAGTCTATTCTTTGTAATTAAATGACAAAATCCGACGGCCTTTAAATACCTTCCGTATGTTCATTCATTGTGTTCCAGTACAAACCTAGTGGTACGCCTCAAGGGTCTGGTGTGTGTAGGAGTACACGGTGGTAGTAACGGGTGCTGAGGCAAGGTGTTATGTGTTGTGTAATCGCTGTGTTCGGAATGAACCGGGGTTCAGCGTCACGACACAGTGACAGTCAAGGATTCATTCATCACCTGCCCAAGACATTTACAAGAACCAGGTTAAACACCTGAGGGACAATGTTTGTTTTGACGTCCCATGGGTCATCCCTGGGTCACATCTCCCACGTTGTTCTCCATCCTATAGAAAGCTTGTTTGTATTTAACATCAACTTATCTATAGTTGACCAGACCACACACTAGAAGGTGAAGGGACGACGACATTTCGGTCCGTACTGGACCATTCTCAAGTCGATTGTGACTTATCTATAGATTGCCATTACTTCGTTAGGGCTCTCTGTCGTTCATCATACAGCTGATTAATCAATCTCTTATCATGTCATTTGTAATGATTAGTCATTCATTCTTTCTTCACGAATACGTCATGAACGCAATCTAATCCAAGCACAATGACTTAAAAGTATGATCTCAGAGTTGAATACTCTGAAGAACGGTCAATATCGCGTAATTTTGTATGCTAATTAGACAATTAAATGGATGCCTGTGCCTTGTACCCAATTCAGTATCTCCCTGAAGGAAATCGTTCCTCTTCGGTCTTATTGTAAATAAAATAATTCTTGCTCGGTCTTTCCCTCAAGAAAATCATCCATTCTCGGTTGCCCAGATACCATCCGGCCCCTTTAATCCACCAACCTTACATCTGAGATCAAAGGTCGTAGGCTTGAGAATGTATGACCTACTTCCAAGAGAGGGAAGAAAGAATGATGGCAATGATAGGTCAAGTGACTAACATCCTCATTCAAATTTCAGGGTGGAAGAGGACAAAGTGGAATTAAAGGGGCAGCCAAAGATGGAAGAGGGGTCAAAGGAGCTGGTGCTGGAAGGGAGATGATAATTAACAAGTAATTATGACGGAAATGTATATATATAGCCAGGTCAGGCTACAGTGTTACTTTTAACTTTTATTCGTTGCCTGCTCACATGGGTATTAGTGACTCGTGAGGAGAAGCAAGAGAGGAAGACGAAGCGGCAAAGAGGAACGAGAGATGTAACAAATGAGCCAAGAGCCAAGATGTAACAAAATTGAATTAAATCGCAAGCAAATGTAGAAGTAAATTCCAACAACAACAGTAGCAGATGCAACAAAAGCATAAAATAGCAATAACAGTTGCATAATAGTAACAGCAAAACAGTGACAGATAACAGTTATCTACAGAAGCCGTTACAAAAAAACAGAAGCATCGAGAGGATCAGCAATAGCAGCAAACAATACTATCAACAACAGAACAAACAAGAAATGGAGCAACAACGGTGAAAGGAACAAAAGTAGCAACAACATCAGCTGCAGTAAACAGCAGAAGCAACAAATAAACAAAAGCATAATCACAAAGAAGCAACAGCAAGAACACCAGCAATAGTATTATTACAAAACAGCAAACAACAGCCACAAAAGACTAGTAAACAACAGTAAAAACAAAGGGTAACAAATGCACCAAAGGGTAACAAACATAATCAACAAAAGCAGCAAGATCATGAGCAGTAGCAAATGCAGTAACAACAACAACAAAAGTAAGAATAACAATAGCAGAAACAAAAGCCAAAGAACAGAGAACAAATAATTATACAAATCATCAAAATCACACCCAAGTCAATAAACCACGATCAGAATAAGCAAATACAGACCCAACAAAAGTATACTAATTAACAAATGTCAATCCTAATCAACGGAGGCAAATATTTGTACTTGAAAACTTTCTAAGTGACAGTTCCAAACCCCTTCACTAAATTAACACCACAGCCAACGAGAGGTCACATTACCTACGTGAAGCCCACCTAATCATTAAAAGCACCAACTAATCAATAACATCCCCTAATCAACACAAATCACACCTAATCAATAGAAGCACACCTAATTAATAATAGCATACATTGTAAATAAAAGCCCTCTTTATCAACAAAAGCACCTACTAATCAACAAGAGCACAACTAATCAATAAAAGCACACCTAACTAATAGAAACACAATTAATAAAAGCACTTTTTAATAAAAAGGAACTCGTTATAAAAAAGACGCCATAATCAACAATGACTAGCTAAACAAAATATAAACAAGGAAATCAAAGTTAGACTAATTGGTGAAGGAATACCTTGACTAACTGACGCACACCCTAACCAAAAAACAGCACACACTAGCCAAAAATACATACACTATGTAACAAAACCAGACAGTAACCAACAAAAACACATATTAAGCAATAAAACCACATACTAACCAAGAAAAGCACACATTTGCCAACAAAAGCACACACTTGCCAACAAAAGCACACACTAGCCCAACAAAAGCACACACTTGCCAACAAAAGCACACACGAGCCCAACAAAAGCACACACTTGCCAACAAAAGCACACACGAGCCCAACAAAAGCACACACTTGCCAACAAAAGCACACACTAGCCCAACAAAAGCACACACTAGCCCAACAAAAGCACACACTAGCCCAACAAAAGCACACACTAGCCCAACAAAAGCACACACTAGCCCAACAAAAGCATATACTACCAAAAAAACACTAACAACATATAATCAGGAGTCAATACCTCATTACCGTTCGAAGAAAATAATGAGGAAGCAATGGAAGTCGAAGACCAGAAGAAGGAGAGGAAAATGAGAGCTGAGCAGAAGCGAAAGAGAAATGCGGAGGGGATAGAGAAGAAAGTGAAGGAAGAGGAGAAAGACGGAAAGAACAAGAACCATTAACAAGACGAAGCGAACGAAGAAGAAAAAGGAGAAGGAAGAGCAGAAAGAGTTGGGGGAGAAATGCACAAAGAGGAAGGGCCAGGAGTCGAACCAGCGGCACCTTAAAAGTTTGACGATAGCGATCACCGCATCCCTCACTCACGCGCGCGGCCGCTGCTGTAATAACCAGATAGCCATCGCTGCATCCCACCTTTATCTGCCTGCTCCATTAAACAAAGCGCGGCAGAGTCATTTGTGGTTAGGACGGCGCGAAGTCCCAGGTCATTTGCAGGTCCTCGAGGTCAATTAGCGGTCATTAGCGGGAGACGAAGATGACAAGGGGATGGGTGGGGATTGGTAGGATTGGAAAGGAGGGAGGGAGAGAGGAAAGAAAAGAAAGAAGTGGGAAAGAAGGCTGAAGGGTGGGAGATGGTGACGGGGGGGGGGGCAAAGGATGAATGAAGAGAAGTGATTGGAATGTTACGAATGAGAAAGGTGAATTAATGATAGAATGAGAGGATGAGAACCAGGATATTGCATAGGGACGAAGGGAAGGAACGGTACCCAACCACTCGGATCATCGGGGATCGAACGCAGACCTGCCAGACGCGACTCTACCGACCAGTACAGACTAGTTAATAAGTAAAGTTATCGTTTAAAGTTATAAATAAAGTTATTGGCTAAAGTTATAGGTTGTTTATTACTCATGCATAATGATTTACAAGTCTTCACAGCCAAGTGTAGCATGTTCCGCCCAGGTAATTAAGCCAAGGTGAACAGGCGGCTTGGCCCCTTACCCGACCAACGAGGTGAGCCAGGTGCAGATGAACGCCGGTGATGAACGCAGGTGAAAATGAACGCAGGTGAAAATGAAAGCAGGGGAAAATGAACGCAGGTGAAAATGAACGCAGGGGGAAAATGAACGCAGGGGAAAATGAACGCAGGTGAAAATGAACGCAGGTGAAAATGAAAGCAGGTGAAAATGAACGCAGGTGAAAATGAACGCAGGGGGAAAATGAACGCAGGTGAAAATGAAAGCAGGGGAAAATGAACGCAGGTGAAAATGAACGCAGGGGGAAAATGAACGCAGGTGAAAATGAAAGCAGGTGAAAATGAACGCAGGTGAAAATGAACGCAGGTGAAAATGAACGCAGGGGGGAAATGAACGCAGGTGAAAATGAACGCAGGGGGAAAATGAACGCAGGTGAAAATGAAAGCAGGTGAAAATGAACGCAGGGGAAAATGAACGTGGGGAGAGATCAGGAAATCCAGTACTACTTAAACCGGATTAAAAATTCTGATCACACAAGAGAAAATACCAAATGGAATTAAACACCATATAAAAAACAACGGAAAAAAAACGGATTCAAGAAAATTAAACACAAGAAAAACAGAGTATCCGACGCGGGCGTTGAAGCCGTATTAACGATAATCGAAACCTGATATACATATTTTCTTAGTCACCCCGTTTGCAATTTCAATCCTAATTTCCAATTCCCATTCCCAATTCCAATGTAAACTCATCGCAGATGGTCTACCAACAGATACCTGTAGGCGTCGGGATACTCCTGTGTCAACACCACTACTCCACGCAAACTGTAAATTGAACCAATGATCCTGGCTCTTGTGCCATCGTTCCCCAACCTGCGACATCTTCGTTAATCGCCGTCCAATCGTCGTTAATTTCAGTCCAATCGGCGTTCATCGAGAAGCCACAAACGCTAAATATCGGCACGTAATCCGCAAGACCAATAGAGGCGATCTTCGAAACATCAAATTACGGATCGATATGGAGTGTAGAGGAAACGAAAGAGAGCAGATTGCTTCTCTCTTGTATATATATATATTTCATTCACCTTGGGCACTAGGTGCCTCGAACACCCGTCCTCTGACAAGTGAGGCGGATGTTCTAGCAACTGTACTGTTGGTTAGCCTTGAAAGGGGAAGGATCCCAAGGCAGCTAACTGCTGCCCAGACGGGACTTGCCTATCCCGTGGCTACCACTCAAGCAGAGGAGAATTAGGAATACCGCTCCCCAAGATATATAAACTGTGATATATATATATATATATATATATATATATATATATATATATATATATATATATATATATATATATATATATATATATATATATATATATATATATATATAAATATCGCTTCTTAACGCTTCTCATCCCTGGTACTTCCTGTCTAAGTTATAAATAATATTCAAGATTTTTTACTAAATTATTCTCAATAGTTTTTTCTAGTTGTATGTGATCGCTCGAAATTACTGCGGAGTACATGACGTGTTGAGGAAGAGAATTTAATTTGATTTTAATTTTGCTCCGAGGGGCGAGTTTATTGGGCAGCGCCACTCATCCTGTGAGTGCACAAACCGCCATAGCAGCATGTGCATAACTTTCCCAATAGGAAGAAAACCCGCTGAGAATGTTGGTGTTTCTAAAGTGTTATTTGACAAACTACAACTTGTCGTTCTGCTCCTTTTGTAAGGTCAGGTAAGGACAGCTGCCCATGTCCAGCGCGGTCAACACCACACAGACTTTTCTCATACCTTTCATCGTCTCGTTAAACATGAATGATTTAGAGCCCCAAAAATTATGGTTTCCCTTTCGGAAAAAATTTGTTATAAATATTAACAGCCTTTTTTATGCATATCGACAAGATATTGACAGTACACCAAGACTTGTCTCTTAGTTCTCGGTGTATATACCCAAGATATTTAATTTTGAAATATGTTTCGAGTCATAATTACACTCATTGGATGGCCGTTAAGCTCGTGTCGTGCCGTTAACAACCCTCCCGCGGCTGACAGGCCCTAAGTCCACCACCAAAACAAACATCTATGTAATTTTGTTTCAACACTCACCATTGGAGAGGCGTCAGGTAAACACGATATATCATCTTATGACGTCTTGTCCAGTTTGTTTTCACTAACGAGTCTAATGACCGAATGGTTAAGCGGTTAGGTTATTCCTGAAATTATTTAGCAATTTATCACTCACAGAGATATTTCCGGGTATTGATCATATCACATACTCGTCCTTACAACCTGTCCTCGGGCGAGGTTCGTTAAAGCTGCGGCCGTCCACAAGGTCCACAAACCAATTTTAGCATACAGTGTATTAAAAAAATAGATTTGTCCGCATATATTTTAATATTATAATATATTAAAGTACTATGTAAAGTTAGGCGTAAGTGTTTAGGTTCCATGGACGATTATTTATATTTAAAGTACGTGGGTGAAGAATCGATAGAGTCAACCCGTCCTCGACTCAAGTCCATTACATCCAGTGGTCGGCCCCACAGACGCATTCATAATTTTGTACATGCTATTCATTCAAAACGGGAATTTTCTCAAGTATAAATTAATATTATAATATATTAGCATATTGTGTATATATAGGCATAGGATAGGTTAGGTTAGGTGTTTAGGTTCTGTTGGCGATTATTTGTATTTGTAGTACGTGGGTGAAGCATTTATAGCGTTGTGCTTCGAACAAAATTCGTCAGTGAAGCACTTGTTCCGGATATGTTCGAATGTCAGCAGTTGTGAGTCGTGTGTAAACCGCTTTTCATTCATAAACAGGGGGTTTGGCGGGTGCATGGAATCACTTTTGGATCTTTGTTTGGAGGACGGGCTGATAGAGTTGCGATGCGAACAGAGGTCGTCTGCGAAGCACTGGTCAAGTGTTCGAACATCGTCAGCTGTGAATCGTGTGCAAACCGGCTTTCGTTCATAAAAGGGGGGTTTAGCGGCTGGATTACCGAGCACTTTACATATGTGGTGTAGGACGGGCGGCGTCCTCATCCCCCGAAGGCAGAGTGAAAACACCAACCTGTCCTCAAGCCAAGTTCGTTAGTGTAGCGGCCGTCCCCCAAGAAACACTCATTAATTTTAAAGAATTGTGTATCAAAAATTGGTTTGATCCCTCCCTGGATAAGTATTATTATTTTATATCAAAGTTCTATGTATAGTTAGGCGTAGGTTAGGTTAGGTTAGGTGTTTTGGTTATGTGGGGGATTATTTATATATTTATTTACTTATATACAAGAAGGTACATTGGGTTTGTGAGAATACATAGCATAGTATTTACAATCTTGTAAAGCCACTAGTACGCGCAGCGTTTCGGGCAGGTCCTTAATCTAACAGATAATTTTAAGTAGGTAAATTCTAGCAGAATTAATAAAATGATAACAGATACATTGCAAGAATACATTATACATGATACATTATTTGTTTCTAAAGTATGTCGGTGAAGTATTTACTGAGTTGCGAGTCGAACAGAGGTCGTCAGGAAATCACTGTTTGAGAAATGTTCGAAAGGCATCAGTTGTGAGTCGTGTGTAAACCGTTTTCATCGATGAAAAGGAAGTTTGGTTGCTGGATTATCGAGCATTTAACCTGTGTCGATGAGGCTGGGATGAAAAACACATGACACATGACTCATAACTGATTACGGTCGAATTATTCTTGCTTCACTCCTTTCCTGTGTTCGAATCGTAGCTCTCTGAATGACTCGCTCATATCAGCCCGTCCTCATAAACAATGGCCAACTGCTCGTAAATCGAACAAACATTAGCAGTCATAAAAAAAATATCGAGGAAACATATTGTATTAAAATGCCAATGTTACTATTTTTTGTTTTTATGGGGGAATTTCAATGAATTAGATCCTATAATAAAAACCGATTCATTTTTAAAGACGTATTCTACAAGGAATTACACGATATATGGGGCAATTAATACGTATATATTTTGTGAGGCTGGAATAGTGGACGACTGACGTTAATCAATGAATGATATCTGTTCGCTAGCTAAATTTAGAGACTTTATCATTTTTACAAAAGATAGAGTACAAATTTAAGTGACAATAAATTATTTTAAAAGATTAAATTCTTTCAAGACGATTAGTTACATTCAAACATGTGACAATACCTTTAAGAGACGAACAGTTTCTTCACGAAGTTTTGTGCTCTGTGAATTTCAGATACAGGAGCTATTTACACTACAAATGCATTGTATTGTCTTCTCTTGGGAGAAGGAACATTCCATTAGAGGGTGAGCTTTCTCACTCAAAAGGTTGCGGTACCCCATCAAGGGGTTAAGCACCTGTCACAGAGTTAACCTCAACGTGGAATAGGTCAGGGGATTCATCAATGGGGTTTACGGCCCACTAGAGGAGTTAACATGGTCATCAAAATGGATGGCAGATAGCCAACGCGCGATCAGAGTAGCCACTGATAAGGGGCTCAGATTGGTAATAGATAAGGGTTCAGAATAGCCAACGCTATGGATTCACAGTGACAATGGAAAGGGTTCAGGATAGCAAATATTGAGGGCTCAGGAAAGTTAACAGAAGGTAGCCAGGTTAGCTCTAGGGAAAAAAAATCCTAACCATTTAAGAAATTTACGGCCAACGGAGAGTGGTCAAAATCGCCATCAAACGAGTTGATGGATCATAGAGCCCTTTCAACACGGCCATCACAAAGATTAATAGACCACGGTACATTGTCAACCTCACCAGCAGAAGAAAGTGGAAATAGTCTTTTCCCCGTCCCCAGAGATCAACATGAGCACCACAGTAGGGTGGGTAGATGCTCTGCCAGCGACTCCGGGAAGCTGCCGATGATGCAGGCGGCGGAGATGGCCAGCGATACTGCGCCTGATGGATGTAACGTCGGCCAGGGAATGACGAGTGACCCTCCACCCCCATCTCCGTCTCCACCTCGCATTAATCATGCCACCAAGTGGGAGCGTAATCTTGTGCGTCAGTCCCAGATATCAACGGATGGAGGAGAGTGCCGAGGGATAGGAGCGATCCCACTCCCAGTCCTCTTTTTCCATCTAACCCAAACTCCCTCTCGATCCCGCTTTTGATCACCCTTCTCCATCCCTCTTCCCTCTATCCCTGCATACCTGACCTGTTGACTTTTCAGCGTTATATATGGGAAGGTTGAGCTGGGACGGGACGGGCGGCGCTCCACAACACGGGAGAGAATACAACAGAGAGATAAGAATGTTTTCGCGATAAAAGCTCATAGTCTTCTCTGCTCGATCGTCGAGGGAGATTAAGCGGAGATATGGGAGGGTCGGTACATTATTTTTTGTGTGAGTCGTATAAGGTGAAAGTTGTTTTTTGACTGAAATGAGGGAAGATGGATAATCTCTGGCAGTGTGGATAACAAGTCCTGTCGGAGACGATAGTGGTGGGGAATGCTTGGGACTCCTCTCTCTGTGTGTGTGTGTGTGTGTGTGTGTGTGTGTGTGTGTGTGTGTGTGTGTGTGTGTGTGTGTGTGTGTGTGTGTACTCACCTAATTGTGCTTGCGGGGGTTGAGCACTGGCTCTTTGGCCCCGCCTCTCAACTGTCAATCAACTGGTGTACAGATTCCTGAGCCTACTGGGCTCTGTTATATCTGCACTTGAAACTGTGTATGGAGTCTGCCTCCACCACATCACTGCCTAATGCATTCCATCTGTTAACTACTCTGATACTGAAAAAAGTTCTTTCTAACGTCCCTGTGGCTCATGTGGGTACTCAGTTTCCACCTGTGTCCACTTGT
>NC_091213.1:12998469-13003469 GCF_040958095.1 Procambarus clarkii
ACCGTTTTGTCACTTGCCATCGGAGATATTTGCATATGATTGAGGTCGGTCTGGCCCCACAATTTGGTAAAATTTGATTAGCATAGCCTTCAAGTGCATCCAAAAGTTGGCGGAGGAGCTTTTCATAACGCATCGGACGCGTTCAGAGATTTTCGTCAGGTAAGGAGGTGGTGGAGGACAGGGGGGTTAGGAAAGCCGAGGTGGTTTATACGGCTGTTGTGGTGAGCGAACGGCATGGCGAGATGAGTGGTGGTTTCGGGGCGAGAAGAGTGCGTGATTGTTGGGAGAAGTTTCTGTGGGTGGGCTTGTCTGTTCCCAGCCGGTGATTTTCGTCCCAGCTTCCGTCAGCGCTGATGTGCGCAAATATTTGTTTATTTTGTTTATTTATTTATGGGCTTATCTTTCTCTCTCACTCTCACTCTCTCTCTCTCTCTCTCTCTCTCTCTCTCTCTCTCTCTCTCTCTCTCTCTCTCTCTCTCTCTCTCTCTCTCTCTCTCTCTCTCTCTCTCTCTCTCCTATTTTTTTATATATATTTGCAGACTTATACCATTCCCTTCCCTCCAAGTGACTAATATTTATCCCTAGAACACTACTCACGTGAATTTACAACCATGTCCCCCAATTATTGATGCACGAACTGGAGAGAACAGTCATTTTCTTTACAGACATGAATTATTTCTACTTTTTGGGTGAATTATTTCATGCACTGAGGTGGATTATTTCAGGCATTGAGGGGGGGTATTATTGGCAGGTATTGGGGGACCATTCTATATATATTACAGCAAAAACTGGTTATTGCGAGCCAAACTCTGTTTTTCCTGCTAGCCTCCCCCCCCCCTCTAACTAGTTGCTGATAACCATTAACAGGCTGTTGCAAGCCTGAAAGGGTTGTTACGGCTCAAAACTGATCGTTGCAAACTAGAATTACATTTTTGGAAGTCTTTTAATGGGTTGTTGCAAACCATAGGTGGTATATGCTAACAGAACCTGTTGCTACGGACTAGAATTATTGCTACAGATCACAACTGGTCTGGACGGCTAAGTGGAAAGCGCTCGGGATTCGTAGTCCTAAGATTATGGGTTCAATCCTCGGTGGAGGCGGAAATAAATGGGCAGAATTTCTTTTAACCTGATGCGCCTATTCACAAACAGTAAATAGGTACCCGGGAGCTAAATAGCTGCTATGGGCTGCTTCCTGGGGGTGTGTAACAAAAAGGAAGCCTGGTCGAAGACCGGGCCGCGGGGACGCTAAGCCGCGAAATTATCTCAAGATAACCTCAAGAGCGATAACCTACATGTCAGAACTGATTGCCACTTACCAAATATGCACTTTTCCTGATAAGTTTATGAATGTTCTTTAATAAGTAACTGTATGAAATATTATATTAAAAGCATTTTTCTAATTATTATTTTTATCTTTTTCTATTTTTATTTATTATCATTATTATTAACATATTTTTAAGACCAATATTTTTTTCTTATCTGTATCTACTACACAAGACCTTCAACATGAGTTATTTTCTCTTTTTCAGTGATGTAGGAAACACGATGATAAATGTCATTTAAACAGCCTTAGGATTGCGTTAAGAAAAAGAGAGAGAGCGGTTTTTGTCCATATTTGTATATTTATGTGTAGGGTACGTCGAGTGGAGAGAAGGGGTAGGCGGTCATTCACTTACTTGCCGTAACCTGGGAAAGAAAAAGCAAAGATATCAGACACGGTACAATCAAGAAACAAACGCAGTAATCACTGTACAATCAAGAAACAAGGAATTAAACACTGTACAATCAAGAAACAAACGCATTAAACACTGTACAATCAAGAAACAAACGCAGTAAACGCTGTACAATCAAGAAACAAACGCATTAAACACTGTACAATCAAGAAACAAACGCATTAAACACTGTACAATCAAGAAACAAACGCAGTAAACGCTGTACAATCAAGAAACAAACGCATTAAACACTGTACAATCAAGAAACAAACGCATTAAACACTGTACAATCAAGAAACAAACGCAGTAAACACTGTACAATCAAGAAACAAACGCATTAAACACTGTACAATCAAGAAATAAACGCATTAAACACTGTACAATCAAGGAACAAGGAATTAAACACTGTACAATCAAGAAATAAACGCATTAAACACTGTACAATCAAGGAACAAGGAATTAAACACTGTACAATCATGAAGTAAGAACATTAGACTTGGTACTACCAAGAAGTAAAAAGTGAACTCAAACAGAAAAAATTTCTTCCCTTAAACTACGTATAAAATGCCCAATGTATATTAAAGTTGTAATACATTAGTAGAGTAAATATAACACAAAAAGTATTTATAATACACATCAATTTAATTAAATAAATGTATAATTGGAATATGTAAATTCATATATAAACAAATAAATCATAAATCAATTAAATAAACGAAAATGCAATTAGGCAATGAACAAATTTTTATGAAAATAATGAATAAATATTGAATTATAATCTTTAGAGTGAGGGACTAGAGAGAGAGAGAGAGAGAGAGAGAGAGAGAGAGAGAGAGAGAGAGAGAGAGAGAGAGAGAGAGAGAGAGAGAGAGAAGAGAGAGAGAGAGAGAGAGAGAAGAGAGAGAGAGAGAGAGAGAGAGAGAGAGAGAGAGAGAGAGAGAGAGAGAGAGAGAGAGAGAGAGAGAGAGAGAGAGAGAGAGAGACAGACAGACAGCCAGACACAGAGAGCGAGAGAGAGAGAGAGAGAGAGAAACCCTGCATTCCTTCACTTCTTCATGGGTATCAACCCTACAGATGCCCTGTTTACATGCATGCCGGCAGAGTAACAAGCGTTCCCCGAAGTCAGGAATCCGGCAGCTCACACGCGTTCGCGTTGATCCGGATGACAACGAACGACAGATTAGACGTTTCTGATGCTGATAATGATGAGCTGATGCGATAGCCCTTTACGTTAGCCATCGTCCACGATTCACAGCGTCGGATCAGTCGAGCGGAGGACTTGTATGGAGTGTGTTTGAGGGGCAGGAGGGATGGAGGTATGTGTGTGTGCGTATTATTTGTGCCTGCAGGATAAAGCTCTTAGCTCTTGGACCCCGGCATTCTAACCGTCGGAGCTCTTATGTACTGATTCTTACCTATTTTCCTGAAATCATATCTATTAAATATGTTTTTCTCTAATATCACACACTTATCCCCAGGAAGTAGCCCGTAACATCTGTCTAACTCCCAGGTATGTATTTACTGCTATGTAACAGGAGCATCAGGGTGAAAGAAACTCTGCCCATTTCTTTCCGCTTCCACCGGGGAACGAACCTGGGCCCTTAGGACTACGACCCCAGAGCGCTGTTCCCTCAGTCCCGAAGCCGTGTGTGCGTGTGAGTGTGTGTGTGTGTGTGTGTGTGTGTGTGTGTGTGTGTGTGTGTGTGTGTGTGTGTGTGTGTGTGTGTGTGTGTACCAACCTAGTTGTACTCACCTATTTGAGCTTGGGGGGTTTAACTTCGGCTCTTTGGTCCCGCCTCTCAACTGTCAATCAACTAATGTACAGATTCCTGAGCCTACTGGGCTCTTTCATATCTACATTTGAAACTGTGTATGGAGTCAGCCTCCACCACATCACTGCCTAATGTATTCAATCTGTTAACTACTCTGACACTGACAAAGTTCTTTCTAACGTCTATGTGGCTCATTTGGGTACTCAGTTTCCACCTGTTATTGTTTATTATTATTATTATTATTATTATTATTATTATTATTATTATTATTATTATTATTATTATTATTATTATAAATTAAATTTGATTGTTATTGTTATTAGTATTACTTATTATAACTAATAACATGAAGAAGACTCACCTCCACCATGGCTACCTCCAAGACCAATACTCAGCCCTGGCCCGTAGCCATAACTAGAATATCCACCATGGCCTCCGGAACCTCCGTAGAAACCGCCTGAGAATCCTCCACCGGAACCTCCACCGTAGCCTCCACTATATCCTCCGAAGCCCAAACCATAGCCTCCTCCACCTAGTCCCGGGGCAGCTTCAGCGATAGCAAGAGCTGCTATTGCTACCAACACTACGAACATCTGTGTGGAGGGCATCAGGTGAGTGAGGTATGGGTTATGGTAGGAGAGGATGAGATATGAGCAGTCTTGAATGGTAATGAGGAATGACGGGTTTCAAGAGCTGATAATGAAGAATGAGGAGTCATGAGAAGAGATCATGAGGGATTACAGGTGACTCAAGTTGGCGCCTTCCAAACATCATATGCAAAGAAAGCTAGTAAAACATACAAACATCCTGTAATCTACCGTATATCAAAGACTAAATTCTGGAAGGTATATATATGGAGAGAAACAAGATCCATCTTAAATATACAGAATAAAGACTGTTTTCTTGGAAATACTTCTTAAGAATATTAAGGATCCTTAAACATTATTTCCTTAAGAATATATATATATATATATATATATATATATATATATATATATATATATATATATATATATATATATATATATATATATATATACATTACCTCTGTTGCATTCTGTGAGAGTAAGGTTTAATTCAATTTTCAACTCAAAACTGGAAGTGTGATTAATTAGAAACACGACCGAATCAGTTAAAAAACAACGCCATTCCGGCTGAGTATCATATATATTGGTCCAAAATATTACCTTTTGACGGCACACCGGCTCATGTGGACTATATTGATAAATAAAACAAAAAAATCTGTGATTCAAATCGGCCAGTGCGCCTTCTACGCCTCGTGACTTTTATTGGGTTTGCAATTTTTTTCGAACCTGGGGATTTAGCGAACCATTTCGAAATTAAATATGTCAGTAACGAGCAACAATGGAGGTAAAAATTATATATTTTAGTCTTTTATATATATATATATATATATATATATATATATATATATATATATATATATATATATATATATATATATATATATAGAGAGAGAGAGAGAGAGAGAGAGAGAGAGAGAGAGAGAGAG